>NC_091294.1:35960015-36027515 GCF_038502225.1 Cherax quadricarinatus | reverse complement strand
AGTATCACCGCCATCACCACCAAGACCACCACCACCATCAACAATACAAGTATCACAATCACCACCACCATCAACAATGCAAGTATCACCATCACCACCACCAAGACCACCACCACCACCATCAACAATACAAGTATCACCACCACCATCAACAATACAAGCACCACCTCCATCACCACCACCACCATCAACAATACAAGCACCACCACCCCCACCACCACCCCCACCACCACCACCACCACTACCATCAACAATAAAAGCACCACCACCATCACCATCAACAATACAAGCACCACCACCACCACAATCAACAATACAAGCACCACCACCCCCACCACCACTACCATCAACAATACAAGCACCACCACCATCACCATCAACAATACAAGCACCACCACCACCACCATCAACAATACAAGCACCGCCACCACCACCACCACCACAATCAACAATACAAGTATCACCATCTCCACCACCACCACCATCAACAATACAAGTATCACCACCACCACCACCATCAACAATGCAAGTATCACCATCACCACCACCAAGACCACCACCACCACCATCAGCAATACAAGTATCACCACCACCACCATCAACAATACAAGTATCACCACCACCACCACCATCAACAGTGCAAGTATCACCATCACCACCACCAAGACCACCACCACCACCATCATCAATACAAGTATCACCACCACCACCGCCATCAACAATGCAAGTATCACCATCACCACCACCAAGACCACCACCACCACCATCAACAATACAAGTATCACCACCACCACCACCACTATCAACAATACAAGTATCACCACCACCACCATCAACAGTGCAAGTATCACCATCACCACCACCAAGACCACCACCACCACCATCAACAATACAAGTATCACCACCACCACCTCCATCAACAATGCAAGTATCACCATCACCACCAGCAAGACCACCACCACCACCACCATCAACAATACAAGTATCACCACCACCACCACCATCAACAGTGCAAGTATCACCATCACCACCACCAAGACAACCACCACCACCATCAACAATACAAGTATCACCACCACCACCACCATCAACAATGCAAGTATCACCATCACCACCACCAAGACCACCACCACCACCATCAACAATACAAGTATTACCACCACCACCACCATCAACAGTGCAAGTATCACCATCACCACCACCAAGACCACCACCACCACCATCAACAATGCAAGTATCACCATCACCACCACCACCATCAACAATGCAAGTATCACCATCACCACCACCAAGACCATCACCACCACCATCAACAATGCAAGTATCTCCATCACCACCACCACCACCATCAACAATACAAGTATCACCACCACCACCACCATCAACAATACAAGTATCACCACCACCACCACCATCAACAATACAAGTATCACCACCACCACCACCACCACCACCACCATCAACAATACAAGTATCACCACCACCACCACCACCATCAACAATACAAGTATCACCACCACCACCACCATCAACAATACAAGTATCACCACCACCACCACCACCACCATCAACAATACAAGTATCACCACCACCATCACCACCACCACCACCACCACCACCACCACCATCAACAATACAAGTATCACCATCACCACCACCACCACCACCATCAACAATACAAGTATCACCACCACCACCACCATCAACAATACAAGTATCACCACCACCACCACCATCAGCAATACAAGTATCACCACCACCACCACCATCAACAATACAAGTATCACCACCACCACCACCACCATCAACAATACAAGTATCACCACCACCACCACCATCAACAATACAAGTATCACCACCACCACCACCACCATCAACAATACAAGTATCACCACCACCACCACCATCAACAATACAAGTATCACCACCACCACCACCACCACCACCACCATCACCACCACCACCACCACCATCAACAATACAAGTATCACCACCACCACCACCACCATCAACAATACAAGTATCACCACCACCACCACCATCAACAATACAAGTATCACCACCACCACCATCAACAATACAAGTATCACCACCACCACCACCACCATCAACAATACAAGTATCACCACCACCACCACCATCAACAATACAAGTATCACCACCACCACCACCACCATCAACAATACAAGTATCACCACCACCACCACCACCACCACCACCACCACCACCACCATCAACAATACAAGTATCACCATCACCACCACCACCACCACCATCAACAATACAAGTATCACCACCACCACCACCATCAACAATACAAGTATCACCACCACTACCACCATCAACAATACAAGTATCACCACCACCACCACCACCATCAACAATACAAGTATCACCACCACCACCACCATCAACAATACAAGTATCACCACCATCACCACCAGCATCAACAATACAAGTATCACCACCATCACCACCAGTATCAACAATACAAGTATCACCACCATCACCACCACCATCAACAATACAAGTATCACCACCACCACCACCATCAACAATACAAGTATCACCACCACCACCACCACCATCAACAATACAAGTATCACCACCATCACCACCAGCATCAACAATACAAGTATCACCACCATCACCACCACCATCAACAATACAAGTATCACCATCACCACCACCACCACCACCATCAACAATACAAGTATCACCACCACCACCACCATCAACAATACAAGTATCACCACCACCACCACCACCACCATCAACAATACAAGTGTCACCATCACCACCACCATCAACAATACAAGTATCACCCCCACCACCACCATCAACAATACAAGTATCACCACCACCACCACCATCAACAATACAAGTATCACCACCACCACCACCATCAACAATACAAGTATCACCACCACCACCACCATCACCATCAACAATACAAGTGTCACCATCACCACCAGCATCAACAATACAAGTATCACCATCACCACCACCACCATCAACAATACAAGTATCACCCCCACCACCACCATCAACAATACAAGTATCACCACCACCACCACCATCAACAATACAAGTATCACCACCACCACAACCATCAACAATACAAGTATCACCACCACCACCACCATCAACAATACAAGTATCACCACCACCACCACCATCACCAATACAAGTACCACCACCACCACTACCATCAACAATACAAGTATCACCACCACCACCACCATCAACAATACAAGTATCACCATCACCACCACCATCAACAATACAAGTATCACCACCACCACCACCATCAACAATACAAGTACCACCACCACCACTACCATCAACAATACAAGTATCACCACCACCACCACCATCAACAATACAAGTATCACCACCACCACCACCATCAACAATACAAGTATCACCACCACCACCACCATCAACAATACAAGTATCTCCACCACCGTGAACATCGACCGTATCGTTAATTAAAAATATACAGCACACAGCTCTGTTTATTTACACTTCAGACACATCCAGCGCTGTGATCAACTTCATCTGTTGGAGAGCTTCTGATCCAAGACATTAGATCAGCGCTGTAAATTCATATACTGAATGGCTCTTGATCCAAGGAATTAAACCTGCATTGTAATTATGTCCAAGAGTTATAATGGGGGGGGGGAGAGTAAGCTCATGCTACTGAAGAGCTTTTCATTCAAGGGATTGGAGACGCTCCTCTTCCTTGGAACGAATCTAGTTAACTTCCTTCTTTTTCCCATATGTGTGTCAAAGCTTCCTTTCGTGTCAGAACCCACTTCTCAGTGTCATAACCCACCCTCCGTGTCACAACCCAACCACTGTGCCACAACCCACTCTCCGTGTCATAATCCACCCTCCGTATCACAACCCACCCTCCGTGTCACAACCCACCCACCTTATCACTACCCACCCTCTGTGTCACAACCCAACCACTGTGCCACAACCCACCCTCCGTGTCACAACCCACCCACCGTGTCACAACCCACCCTCCGTGTCACAACACACTGTTTAGAAAGACAGTCTTCATTCCATGAGTGAAACTCGTACAGATTTCAACGCTTCCTTGACTTACGCAGCCACGGCGGTGGTCCAAGTCGGACCGAAACGTCGTCATAAGCTTCTTTCTCATATGTGTGGGTTATTTGTGTTTATAATTATTTGGGGTTACATGGACGTTATAATAGGTCAGGTTAGGTTGAGCAACCTAGCTTAACCCAATAAAAAAAACAGAGGCACATTTGAGAACGTTTCGCCCTTCTTGTTTAGGAAACGTCTTCACAATTAGATGCCATAATCCGCATCATATCATATTTATGCACTAACTTAATCTAAGAAAACCTAACCTAACGAATCCTAACCTAACCTAACGAATCCTAACCTAACCTAACGAATCCTAACCTAGCCTAGTTTAACTAGATAAAGGTTAGGTTGTGAACATTGTGAACCTCCTATGAAAAATAACTTCGTAAAGGGAGGATAATGTTGCGCAATACAAGAGAGTTGTCTGGCCACGTTCAGACGTCTGGCTCCCCGCTGGCTCCTTTGAGATTCCTCCCGCTGTCTCATTATAATTAGAACTGATGCTTGACTGGTCTCTGATTACCAGGGGTTGTCAGTGTTTCTTGGTGTTTGCTCTGTTTGTAGGGTATTTACTTTTTGTTAGCAAGAGTTGTCGTTAACACTAGGGGAGGATGGTGATTTATGAGTGGTTAGAATTATGGTGGGTACAGGGGAAAATGTGTGTGGGTGTGTGTGTGTGTAATACCGATTGTCAAAGACACTTGTCGAAAGACGCTTAGCCTTGGATGTTGTGGTGGTTCAGTCTCGGCTTCTGGTCCAGCCTCTCAAACTGCTCCCCAGTAGTCGCTTCAGATTCTTTTCCACTTGAACTCCGGCATATTTACCTTTAAATACTTGAAGGTATATACGTCCACTATTTTCTCGTTCATATCATTTCGCTTCCTATCATTCTCTTACAGAGGAAGCGTTTCGCGACGTCCCTGTGAATTTTTCTTGCCTCTTTACTTCTATATATCGTCTTGCTCCCTGTACCGTCCATTCAAACACTCTCCGTTTCTTAGTGGCGGGGATGTAAATGCACTGTGGTGTGATGGGAGTTCCTTGATTCTCCGCCCCTTTTGTGTATATCCTCGATTTTGCTATCTTTGTTGTCTGCAGTCTTCTGCTAACCGTCTTACCCTTTCTCACGTACTTCGATTAACTGGCAGTGGTGAAGAACGAGCTTATATTGGACAACTTTTCGATCTATTGAGATCTATATTAAGTGTTGACTTGATATGGATCTTAACAGATCTTACTACAAACTAGTCTACAAAATACGTATTTTCTTCGCTTTTGTCAGCGACACGTCATTAACTCACAATGTTGCATCTCCCCCTTGAAAGTTTGATCTTAGTCTAAGAAGACGTGAGGATGTCTGAGGTCTCCAGAGTTTTTCTTTCCTCACTAAATATTCATGATAACTGATTTTCATGATAACTTATTTTCACATCATCTGAGCAAGGTTCATAAAGCTATCTCATCTGGTAATAGATGCAACAAATTTTATTTAAGAAGAAATCTTCAAATAGGTCGAGGTATTCCTCAGAACTCTTCCTTATGAGTGTGTGCTTCAGGTGCTGAAATTACAGTTGGATATTGACGTGCAAGCACTCCTAGCGAGGCTGAGTCTCCTCTGTAGCACTCCCCTACCAGTATATGTAGCACATCATCACTATTTATGTAACAGATCGCCACTATGTGCGTATGTAGCACGCTCCTCCTTCCAGAGTGATAGTATGAGTGTACTACATTCACCTCCACTTTCTGACTATGCAAAATATCTCGTGATCTGCGTACATAGCACACCCGCTAACAGTGTGTGTAGCACGCTTCCACTACCAGAGTGTGTACTCACCTAGTTGTACTCACCTAGTTGAGGTTGCGGGGGTCGAGTCCGAGCTCCTGGCCCCGCCTCTTCACTGATCACTACTAGGTCACTCTCCCTGAGCCGTGAGCTTCATCATACCTCTGCTTAAAGCTATGTATGGATCCTGCCTCCACTACATCGCTTCCTATTACAACCTAGGATTTCAAATGGCCTGTTATCCCAGGTGTAATGGGAGCAAATAAACACAGTAGAAAAAGTTTAGACTTATATTATCCTTCACCAATTTAGAACAGCAATATGTACACTATGTACAGTGATAAATATAGTGCACTCCACGGTAAGCAAGGCAGAAATAGAAGCCACAAGATAGCAGACCGTGCTTCAACCAGCTCTAGAATGGGAATGACAAGGGCAGACAGGAGAGCGGTATCCACATAACCTCTGCGATTGTCAATCCCACCTTCTTATTGGCTAGAACCTGGTCACTAGTTGAACGATGGGGCCCCATCATCAACTCTTAGCAACCTGGTTCGCTGGTTGGGGGAGATAGCCTGTAAATGAGGGTGTGTCCATGCGCCGAATAAAGGTTACGTACTCTTTGCATGCCACACCCCCACCCCCGAGAAGGCTCAGGATTAGGCTGCCACCTCCCAGTGGTAACCGTGCCGCCATGGCACGAAATAATGGGACCGCCTATCCTCTCCACCATCCAACTCTTAGATAGAGCTCAGCTTTCCTAGTGACCAAAAGCCAAACCCTAAACTCAGAGTGAGACAGCAGTCAGATAGGCCAACATAGGTCCAAGATACAAGCGGACGGTAGCCCGTATCCCCTAACTAAAAAAAACCCCCCACATCAGGGGATAAAAAAAAAGAGCTTGAAAGGGGGGTTACCACAAATACATCCTAACCTAAATAAAATATTAAACTAGACTCTTGACTTAGGTAGTGGACCTACACAATCTATAATTAAATCTGCAAAAGGTTCTCCATCAGCAGGTATGGGTTGGAGAGGTGCAGGTTTAATGGAATGTCCAGGTTTTCCAACTTGCTGACATTCTCGGCAACACCTAATATGATTCTTCACATCTTTCTTTAATTTTGGCCAATAAAATTCTTTTGTGATTCTATACAAGGTTTTTGTAATTCCTAAGTGACCTCCTGATGACGTATTATGAGCTATATTTAATATCTGAGGTCTATACTTGGTTGGAACCACTAACCTGTCGTATAATTGCCGGCCCTCTATCTCCTTACCAGTCTCAGTGCAAACCAAATAATCATTTTTAACTTCATACTTGACTGGATGACCCAAAGAGGATTTACCCATGGCTGCCTCAAAAGCGAATTTTAAAGAAGGGTCCTTTCGTTGTTCCTCCCGGAAGGACAGTCCCTCGGGCATGGAAACAGAGACATCTGGCAATCCTGCAACCTGGGAATAGGAAGGCTTGATCGAAGTCTGTTCACTTGATTTACGAGACTCCGGCCGGTGTGTCTCATAAAACAACGTGGCTATTCCGAGATCGGAGTCGTCCAAGGATAGGTCAACATTCTCCCCAGACAACCCTTGGGATGTTGCCCGAGTTATGGCCAACACTGGAGAAGCATTAATCATTATAGGTTCAGGACACGAAGTAACAGTAGTAATGTTATTACCCAGTAATAACATGGCATTTTTCATGGGAAATCCTTTTGAGATACCTACAGTCAAGTACCCAGTGTAATATTTGCACTGTACATAAATTTTATGCAAAGGAACTGAATATATAGCTCCTCCATAGGCTTCCAATAAAACTGAGGAATTCAAGGAAGTATTCTCTGAAAGGGGTAATATTCCTTCTCTGACAAGTGAGCAATATGCTCCAGTATCTCTAAAGGTATTTACTTTAGTTGGTTCTGAGTTTTCCTGAAGGGAAATAAGACTTTCGCAATAATAAGGGGCCATACCTTTTTCTACTTCTCTAGGGGACATGTTACTAGGGATATTAGAGATTTTCCCGATGGGTTGAGGTTTTTGGGGGCAGTTGGAACTGATGTGACCTACTTTATTGCACCTGAAGCAGACGACAGGCTTGCCCTTTACTCCCTGATGACGTTGCAAGTGGTGTCGTTCTGGCTGGTGCCTCTCTGGATATTGTTGTCGAGATGCTCCATAAGTAGTTTGCCTCTCCGCAGGGGGACCATATGTTGAGAAGCGTGGCTCACCAGGTGACTTAGTTGGATGACGTAGACGCTCTCCCTCCGGCTGGCACTTCATTCTCCAATGTTGTCGATCTCTGCTCACGCCAGACTGTTGAAAAGAGAGACGGGACCGCTCGGACAAGGAGCGGTTCGTTTCGAAGGTATCAGCCAACCTGGCCGCCTCCAATGCAGTGGTTAAGTCACGATCCTGCAGAAAGACACGAACCTCTGGTCCCACAGACTCCAGCAGGTTATCAATCAGAATAAGCTGCACCAGCTCCTCAAAGTTAGAGACACCACTCGCTTTATACCAGCTGGTAAAAGCTTTGGTTTGCTGTCTCACAAAGTCCACCAGGGATTGACCAAGCTGCCGCCTGTTCAATTTGAAGGTCTTACGATATTTAGCTGGGATACATGTATATGCTCCCAACACTGGTCTTCACTACTTGATAATCAGAGAATTCAGCGTCAGTTAATACCGACGTAAATTCCTGTGCCTTACCCAATAATGCTGTATGAACCAACGCTGCCCAGTGCTGTTCCGGCCACCTCAAGGCTCGAGCCTGATTTTCGAAGCTTTCGAAAAATTGCTCTGGTTCGGCCTCATTGAAGCGGGGAACAAGCTGTACTGCTTTTTGTAAACTGAAATCGTTTACAGAATGCGAAAACTGCCTCCTTTCTCTTTCCCTATCAAATTCTTCCCTTGCGAATGCTCTCTGTTTCCCTAGTTTGCTCCAGCGTGATTTTTGCCAGCTCAAGTGCCAACGACGCTGATTCACCTCGAGACAACCCAGCTGCACCATACTGACCATTTTGCTCCGTAGGTGTATCATCTTCCTCATGCGAGAACATAAGAGTTTTTTCCCTAGCTCCCGTAGAGGGAGGAGTTTGATGTGCCATCTCTTCTTCAATAAGTATGTCAGCAATAAGTGAACGCAGTTGCGCAGCTGTAAGAGTGCGTCTATAGGGAATGCCAATGGAACGAGCAATTTGCCAACAACGCTGTAGGGACAATTTAGGTAGGTTATGCAAAGTATATGCCGACACCAGGCGTCTGACTCGTCTAGGTGGCATAAGTTATTCGCTATGCACAGTACGAATACCCCAACGTAACACGTTAATTTGCAGAACACGCTTAGCTATGCACAGTACGATTGCAGAATACGCATACAAGCAAAGCCGACTGCACACAAGATTGACCGTAGCGAAGCGAGCACACTGAACAAGCTAGTAGCGAGCTGCTGAACGATCACACAATAGCAAGGCTGATAATAAGCAACTGACACGCAAAATTTGTAAAGCGAAGCGAGACAGCAAGCTACACAGTGTTCCTGCTACAAGCTTCACCCTAAGCTCAACCGTTTCTCTAAGTCCAGCTCTCGGACAGGCTACCCATATTACAACCTAGGATTTCAAATGGCCTGTTATCCCAGGTGTAATGGGAGCAAATAAACACAGTAGAAAAAGTTTAGACTTATATCTTCCCAATCTATTCCACTTACTGACTACTCTGTGGCTGAAGAAATACTTCCTAACATCCCTGTGATTCATCTGTGTCTTCAGCTTCCAACTGTGTCCCCTTGTTACTGTGTCCAATCTCTGGAACATCCTGTATTTGTCCACCTTGTCAATTCCTCTCAGTATTTTGTATGTCGTTATCATGTCCCCCCTATCTCTCCTGTCCTCCAGTGTAGTCAGGTTGATTTCCCTTAACCTCTCCTCGTAGGACATACTTTTTAGCTCTGGGACTAGTCTTGTTGCAAACCTTTGCACTTTCTCTAGTTTCTTCACGTGCTTGGCTAGGTGTGGGTTCCAAACTGGTGCCGCATACTCCAATATGGGCCTAACGTACACGGTGTACAGGGTCCTGAATGATTCCTTAATAAGATGTCGGAATGCTGTTCTGAGGTTTGCTAGGCGCCCATATGCTGCAGCAGTTATTTGGTTGATGTGCGCTTCAGGAGATGTGCCTTGTGTTATACTCACCCCAAGATCTTTTTCCTTGAGTGAGGTTTGTAGTCTCTGACCCCCTAGACTGTACTCCGTCTGCGGCCTTCTTTGCCCTTCCCCAATCTTCATGACTTTGCACTTGGTGGGATTGAACTCTAGGAGCCAATTGCTGGACCAGGTCTGCAGCCTGTCCAGATCCCTTTATAGTTCTGCCTGGTCTTCGATCGAGTGAATTCTTCTCATCAACTTCACGTCATCTGCAAACAGGGACACCTCAGAGTCTATTCCTTCCGTCATGTCGTTCACAAATACCAGAAACAGCACTGGTCCTAGGACTGACCCCTGCGGGACCCCGCTGGTCACAGGTGCCCACTCTGACACCTCACCACGTACCATGACTCGCTGCTGTCTTCCTGACAAGTATTCCCTGATCCATTGTAGTGCCTTCCCTGTTATCCCTGCTTGGTCCTCCAGTTTTTGCACCAATCTCTTGTGTGGAACTGTATCAAACGCCTTCTTGCAGTCCAAGAAAATGCAATCCACCCACCCCTCTCTCTCTTGTCTTACTGCTGTCACCATGTCATAGAACTCCAGTAGGTTTGTGACACAGGATTTCCCGTCCCTGAAACCATGTTGGCTGCTGTTGATGAGATCGTTCCTTTCTAGGTGTTCCACCACTCTTCTCCTGATAATCTTCTCCATGATTTTGCATACTATACATGTCAGTGACACTGGTCTGTAGTTTAATGCTTCATATCTGTCTCCTTTTTTAAAGATTGGGACTACATTTGCTGTCTTCCATGCCTCAGGCAATCTCCCTGTTTCGATAGATGTATTGAATATTGTTGTTAGGGGTACACATAGCGCCTCTGCTCCCTCTCTCAATACCCATGGGGAGATGTTATCTGGCCCCATTGCCTTTGAGGTATCTAGCTCACTCAGAAGCCTCTTCACTTCTTCCTCGGTTGTGTGCACTGTGTCCAGCACTTGGTGGTGTGCCCCACCTCTCCGTCTTTCTGGAGTCCCTTCTGTCTCCTCTGTGAACACTTCTTTGAATCTCTTGTTGAGTTCTTCACATACTTCACGGTCATTTCTTGTTGTCTCTCCTCCTTCCTTCCTTAGCCTGATTACCTGGTCCTTGACTGTTGTTTTCCTCCTGATGTGGCTGTACAACAGTTTCGGGTCAGATTTGGCTTTCGCTGCTATGTCATTTTCATATTGTCTTTGGGCTTCCCTTCTTATCTGTGCATATTCGTTTCTGGCTCTACGACTGTTCTCCTTATTCTCCTGGGTCCTTTGCCTTCTATATTTCTTCCATTCCCTAGCACACTTGGTTTTTGCCTCCCTGCACCTTTGGGTAAACCATGGGCTCATCCTGGCTTTTTCATTATTCCTGTTACCCTTGGGTACAAACCTCTCCTCAGCCTCCTTGCATTTTGTTGCTACATATTCCATCATCTCATTAACTGGCTTCCCTGCCAGTTCTCTGTCCCACTGAACCCAGTTCAGGTAGTTCCTCATTCCTGTGTAGTCCCCTTTCTTGTAGTTTGGCTTCATTCGTCCTGGCCTTCCTGCTTCTCCCTCCACTTGTAGCTCTACTGTGTATTCGAAGCTTAAAACCACATTGTCACTGGCCCCAAGGGGTCTTTCATATGTGATGTCCTCGATATCTGCACTACTCAAGGTGAATACTAAGTCCAGCCTTGCTGGTTCATCCTCTCCTCTCTCTCTTGTAGTGTCCCTTACGTGTTGGCACATGAAGTTTTCCAGTACCACCTCCATCATCTTAGCCCTCCATGTATCTTGGCCCCCATGTGGGTCCAAGTTCTCCCAATCGATCTCCTTGTGGTTAAAGTCACCCATGATCAGGAGCTTTGCCCTGCATGCATGAGCTCTTCTGGCCACTCTAGCCAGTGTGTCAACCATCGCTCTATTGCTCTCGTCGTACTCTTGCCTTGGCCTCCTGCTGTTCTGTGGTGGGTTATACATCACTGCTATTACCACCTTGGGACCTCCAGAGTGAAGTGTTCCCACTATGTAATCACTTTCTTCTCCACTGTCTCCTCTCTCCAGCTCATCAAAATTCCAGCGATTTTTGATCAGCAACGCCACTCCTCCACCCCCCATGTTCCCTCTGTCTTTCCTCAGGATTTGGTATCCCGTTGGAAAGATGGCATCTGTTATCATACCTGTAAGCTTGGTTTCTGTGAGAGCTATGATGTCCGGTGATGCTTCTTTGACTCTTTCATGCCACTCCTCCCACTTATTTGTTATTCCTTCAGCATTTGTGTACCATACCTTCAGTTTCCTTTCCAACACTGTGGTTTGGGGGGCCTGTGAGGGTAGGAGACCTGGTGGCATACTGTGGGATTCTATAGCTCGGTGTTGGGTGGAGGCTGTGGGTATGGATTGTAGTGTGTGTTGGGATGGTGTGATAGGTTGTATGGTTCTGAGAATAGTTGTGTGTGTGCTTGCCCTTGCTGTTCTGTTCTGCTCTG
The DNA here is from genome assembly GCF_038502225.1 of Cherax quadricarinatus. NCBI lineage: Eukaryota > Metazoa > Arthropoda > Malacostraca > Decapoda > Parastacidae > Cherax > Cherax quadricarinatus. Next base: position 36,014,955 of record NC_091294.1, on the reverse strand, counting down.
ACTGACCTCTGCTGGTTCCATCCTTGTCTCTTTTCCTAGCTCCTTTCGCTTTTTTGTCCTCTCCCTCAGCTGCTGTCTTTCTGATTTTGTTCTGTCTCTATCTAGGAACACCCTCTTGTACTCTTCCGAGTATTTCAATCGTGGTGTGTGTGTGTGTGTGTGTGTGTGTGTGTGTGTGTGTGTGTGTGTGTGTGTGTGTGTGTGTGTGTGTGTGTTTATGTTTGTGTTTGTGTGTCTGCGCATGTGTCTGCGCGTATGTATTCCGGCACTCAAATACTAACAGTGCATAACACTTCCACAGTACCAGTTTATTAGCAATCTGCGCCACTATATTGCATCAAAGGGATTCTGAACGTCCCTCATGCTAATATCTCCATTGCTGGTTGCAATCATTTGTATAATAAACTGTGAATAATTAAGGATGCATACAAAATCCCAAGATAAATATTTTTCACGACAAAATGGTAACAGATATGAGAGTGAGGTTTTCTGTAAATGACAATTTAACTAATACATCCTCAACATATACATCGCTAGTGACTCATAACACAACTAATCGATTTTTCAGTTTATTCCAGGTATTGGTAAACAAATTCAGTGTGATGTTTCCCAGTTCATCATTTACTGTAACAAAGAGTGTTTTAATGTCACCTTTTGGGGAAAAATTTCACTCTTCTCTGAATGAAACGTTGTTATAAGAACAACGATTTCATAATAATAATAATAGTAATAATAATAATAATAATAATAATAATAATAATAATAATAATAATAATAATAATAGTAATAATAATAATAATAATAATAACTAATAACAATAATAATAATAATTGTAATAACAAAAATAATAATAATAATAATTATTATTATTATTATTGTTGTTATTATTATTATTATTATTATTATTATTATTATTATTATTATTATTATTATTATTATTATTATTATTATTATTATTATTATTAACCTGTATCATTAATGCAATCGTGGAATGTACGGGAGAGAATGAGGTGGAGATTTAAGTCATCCTTTAATTTGTCTTATTATTATCGAACTATACGACAGCCACTTCTAGGCCCGATCAGGTGGTGGGGTGTATGTGATGATGTTAAGTGCAGTGGGTGGGGGTGGTGAGGTAGGTGTAGGTAGACACTCAAATACATACGCACACACACACACACATACATACACACACACACACACACACACACACACACACACACACACACACACACACACACACACACACACACACACATACACACAGCAATGTTTATATACGAGCTGTGATTATTGAATGTCTGTAATGAATGTCTGAATAGTTTTAACACGATTAAGTAAGAGGTGTTACTAACCTCTGTGAGCCTTGACAATAAATAGACAGCCGTGAGACACAGCAAAGAAACGAAAGAGGCTGCGAGACAGCAAAAAAGGAGAGCACACACCATAGAATCCTAAAAATGAACTACAGCCCGGCTGATCCGGCACTGAATTTATGTATCTGTCCAGCTCCCTCTTGAAGGCAGCCAGGGGTTTATTGGTAATTCCCTTTATGGCTGGTGGGAGGCTGTTGAACAGTCTTGCCCCCTGGGCATTTATTGTTTTTTCCCTAATGTACTAATGGCACCCCTACTTTTTATTGGAGGTATGTTGCATCGCCTGCCAAGTCTTTTGCTTTTGTAGGGAATGATTTCTGTGTGCATAATAGGGACCAGTCCCTCCAGGATCTTCCAGGTGTAGATTATGATGTAACTCTCTCGCCTGTGCTCCAGTGAGTACAAGTCAAGTGCTTCCAAGCACTTGACTTGTTACGAAAACCCAGTAACAGGCTGGATGCTAGAAGGGCAGTCCTTTCTAGTATTCACTGGAGATCTCTAAGCTTTTAGAATCGCGTTTTTTGTAATAGAGCCCATGTTATTTTAGATATCTTCCGAACATGTTTCATTTAGGAAATAGTTTATCTAGTCTCATTTGATGTTCTTGTTGTTGAAGTTGTATTTGGTGAAGACAATTTCACATCTACTTACATTTTGGTGATCAGGACTCCTGTGCATGTAAGTCTCGACTTCGATTAGATTTTGATCAGAATTAGTTGTTTTTGATATTGTTATGTTTCTTACCAGGTCCTTATTATTTGTGAAAATAAGGCCAAGTGCGTTCTCCAGTCTTGTTGGCTCCACTATCTGCTGACTTAGGGTGTGTTTATTGCAGAAATTCAGCAGCTCCTCCAGTGATTATGTCTGCAACAACATTATTTACTAAACTCTTCCATTTTGTTTGTCTTAGACTGAAATCACCAAGCAGCAAGATGTTTGGGGATGGGGCTGGAAGGTTAAGTAGAAGTAGCAAGACGTACCTGAAATCTTGCATGTTTATGAGACAGAAAAAAGACGCCAGAAATCCTACCATCATGTAAAACAATTACAGGCTGCCGTTTTACACTCACTTGGCAGGACGGTAGTACCTCACAGGGTGGTTGCTGTTTATCATCCTACTACCTAGGTTTTGTATATATATATATATATATATATATATATATATATATATATATATATATATATATATATATATATATATATATATATATATATATATATATGACTACTCACATTATCAAGGAACTATGAAAGTAAAGCATCCAAGGAAGCTATATAAGGGGTCTGGCCAGCACCTCACTATCAGATCCCACAATAAACACGTTGTATCTGATAGTGAGGTGCTGGCCAGACTCTTATATAGCTTCCTTATGCTTTACTTTCATAGTTCCAGTAGCGAAAGCGCTTGGAATTTCTCTATTCTTTCAACATATTTTGAAACACCTGTTTACTGTGATCTTATTGCATATATATATATATATATATATATATATATATATATATATGTATATATTATATATATATATGTATATATTATATATATATGTATATATTATATATATATATATATATATATATGTATATATGTATATATATATATATGTATATATGTATATATGTATATATATATATATGTATATATGTATATATATATATGTATATATATATGTATATATATATATATGTATATATATATATATATATATATATATATATATATATATATATGTATATATATATGTATATATATATATATATATATATATATATATATATATATATATATATATATATATGTATATATATAATTCGTAGACCAGGCGAAATTTTCTCAAACACTAATCTCGAACCTATGAACCTTGGAACAAGGTACGTAGTGCTCTACCACCGTACCACACTGGTCCAATACCTTGGAGCCCAGCTAACGCTGGACGTTTCGGTCCAAGGCAGCCAGCTTACAGGCACGTGGTTTTCAGTTTTTCATCTCATCTCCTGCATGCATCAACCGACGAAAGATTTTTATAATGTTTAGAATATCGCAGAACAGGTGAAATATTCACAAACATTGATCTCAGGTCGAAGGAACATGCAGGGGATGAGATGAGAAGCTGATAGCCACCTGCCTGAAAACTGGCTGCCTTGGACCGAAACGTCTAGCGTTAGCTAGGCGGCAAGGCATTGGACCAGAGTGGTACGGTGGTAGAGCACTACGTACCTTGTTCCAAGGTTCGTAGGTTCGAGATTAGTGTTTGAGAAAGTTTCGCCTGTTCTACGAATTATATATAATATATATATATATATATATATATATATATATATATATATATATATATATATATATATATATATATATATATATATATATATATATATATATATATATATATGTAACCACGAACGAGTGGTATTGATCAATAACACGCTGCGACTAGCCAAGGACTCGAACCCATGCTGCTTTGGCCCGCCTCATAGTGAACGAGAACACATGACGCTTAAAGACGCACCCAGAAAGGCTAGAGCACTACGTACCTTGTGCTAGAGCTAGAGCTAGTACCTAATGCTAGAGCACTACGTACCTTGTTCCAAGGTTCGTAGGTTCGAGTCTTCTTCAGCTTGCGATTAGTGTTTGTGTGTGTGTGTGTAAGTACATATGTACATATATATATATATATATATATATATATATATATATATATATATATATATATATATATATATATATATGTATATATATATATATATATAAATATATATATATGTATATTTATATATATATATATATATATATATATATATATATATATATATATATATATATATATATATATATATATATATATATATATATATATATACATATATATATATATATATATATATATATATATATATATATACTTATATATGTTATGCTGAATTAGTAGATTTTGACTTAAATAGCAGCGCTCTTCTTGCTGAATAAGGCAAGTGAAAATTTTCGTATGCAATAATTTCGCAAAAATCATTCTGAACCCAACGAAAAAAATATATTTCATTTTGTTCATTTGTTATTTTTTTTTATTTTATTATCACACTGGCCGATTCCCACCAAGGCAGGGTGGCCCGAAAAAGAAAAACTTTCACCATCATTCACTCCATCACTGTCTTGCCAGAAGGGTGCTTTACACTACAGTTTTTAAACTGCAACATTAACACCCCTCCTTCAGAGTGCAGGCACTGTACTTCCCATCTCCAGGACTCAAGTCCGGCCTGCCGGTTTCCCTGAACCCCTTCATAAATGTTACCCTGCTCACACTCCAACAGCACGTCACGTCAAGTATTAAAAACCATTTGTTTCCATTCACTCCTATCAAACACGCTCACGCATGCCTGCTGGAAGTCCAAGCCCCTCGCACACAAAACCTCCTTTACCCCCTCCCTCCAACCTTTCCTAGGCCGACCCCTACCCCGCCTTCCTTCCACTACAGACTGATACACTCTTGAAGTTATTCTGTTTCGCTCCATTCTCTCTACATGTCCGAACCACCTCAACAACCCTTCCTCAGCCCTCTGGACAACAGTTTTGGTAATCCCGCACCTCCTCCTAACTTCCAAACTACGAATTCTCTGCATTATATTCACACCACACATTGCTCTCAGACATGACATCTCCACTGCCTCCAGCCTTCTCCTCGCTGCAACATTCATCACCCATGCTTCACACCCATATAAGAGCGTTGGTAAAACTATACTCTCATACATTCCCCTCTTTGCCTCCAAGGACAAAGTTCTTTGTCTCCACAGACTCCTAAGTGCACCACTCACCCTTTTCCCCTCATCATTTCTGTGATTCACCTCATCTTTCATAGACCCATCCGCTGACACGTCCACTCCCAAATATCTGAATACATTCACCTCCTCCATACTCTCTCCCTCCAATCTGATATCCAATCTTTCATCACCTAATCTTTTTGTTATCCTCATAACCTTACTCTTTCCTGTATTCACTTTCAATTTTCTTCTTTTGCACACCCTACCAAATTCATCCACCAATCTCTGCAACTTCTCTTCAGAATCTCCCAAGAGCACAGTGTCATCAGCAAAGAGCAACTGTGACAACTCCCACTTTATGTGTGATTCTTTATCTTTTAACTCCACGCCTCTTGCCAAGACCCTCGCATTTACTTCTCTTACAACCCCATCTATAAATATATTAAACAACCACGGTGACATCACACATCCTTGTCTAAGGCCCACCTTTACTGGGAAATAATTTCCCTCTTTCCTACATACTCTAACTTGAGCCTCACTATCCTCGTAAAAACTCTTCACTGCTTTCAGTAACCTACCTCCTACACCATACACCTGCAACATCTGCCACATTGCCCCCCTATCCACCCTGTCATACGCCTTTTCCAAATCCATAAATGCCACAAAGACCTCTTTAGCCTTATCTAAATACTGTTCACTTATATGTTTCACTGTAAACACCTGGTCCACACACCCCCTACCTTTCCTAAAGCCTCCTTGTTCATCTGCTATCCTATTCTCCGTCTTACTCTTAATTCTTTCAATAATAACTCTACCATACACTTTACAAGGTATACTCAACAGACTTATCCCCCTATAATTCATTTGTTATTTTGACTAAATATGTAAAATACATTTAGCCAAAATCGTAAGTTTTACCTATTCGGCATGACATATGTAAAGTCATGTCATTATATCCCGTCCTGCTAATCTTTTGTTTTTATAGTACCTTGATAATGTGAGAAATCGCGAATGCGCTTGGAATTTAACTTTTTTTTCATAGTGGTTATTCTACATATTGTGATATCACCTGTTTACTCTGATCTTATTTCATATATACAAATATATAACACTAAAAATTAATGTAGTGCCAAACTTATAAATTACTCAGAACATTTCGAAAATGTACAAAAACGATGGTGGGTTCATCCATGGCAGACATTCCTATTTATCTTTGGTATCTACCATTCCTAAAATGAATTCTTTTGGTCTTTACCATTTAATTTTCTGACTTTTAATTTACTGTGGAAATTGTCGTAATTTCCCAAAATTTCTTACCGCATTTTATTAATGTCATCTACATATATAAACCACATCATGTCATCGGTTTTACTTATGGGACTCAAATTATTCCATATAAAAGTTCTTTGGCAAAAGAAAAAAAAATGGTCTAACATATATTTTTACAAGGACTGGGATTTTTGAGAACAGGAAGAGAAAATTTTTCTTGATTAACAGCCAACTTACTTTCAAGAATTTGTAGGATACTGGAAAATAATAACAAAAAATCTAAGTTGTGATGTTGACACTCTTTTTCACAAGAATTCCTGTAGAGAATATTTTTTAATATCTGATAGATAGCAAACATTTACATCTCTGATTTCTTAACTCCTAATATTGCAGTTGGTTGAAGCACGACAGGAGATAAGAAGAAGGGAAACAGAGAGGCAAAGGGAAGTGAATTAAAAAGAGAAAGAGATGAACCAAAGGAAAGAAGGTTGAGAAGACAGAAGCAAAAACTTAGGAAGATAAAAGAATTGAAAAAAGAGGCGCAGAAAGAGATGAATGAGGGGTAAGGATTGATTGGGAAGAGGAGGGGAAGAAAAGATAGGATAAGCCACGAAGAAGGAGAGATAGAGAGAGAGAGAGAGTTAGAAAAAGAGAGTGAGAGGGGGGGGGGGGAGTAGAAAAAAGTCGTCAAAATAATGTCTTGAAATTTTTATTATATTTATACTTCTCTTAAAATTTTCCCCGGGCTATTTTTTTTTTCAAATTTAACGGAAAAACAAAACAAGGAAACGTGTAAATGTGAAATGACAGCGGTCTGTCTGATTATTTTTTCAACTGTGAAAGCATTGATTATTGAAGTGATGTTCATTCTCTCTAACAAAGTTTTTGCAGTCCTTCCGATTCTTTTTTTTTTTTTTGTTGGGGATGTTGGGGGAGGGATGTATGGTTATTTTCCGGTGGTTTCCGTGTGTCCGTTGATATACTATCTATTCTCTATTGTCAACGTCAAGGTATATCTTAACTCTGTCATTATAATCATCAACATTATCAGCTCCCTAATTGCTTACCCAAAGGAAAATACTGTACTTCCATCCGCTAATTGGTTTTCAGAAATTCCTACACACACACACACACACACACACACACACACACACACACACACACACACACACACACACACACAAATAAAAAAAAGTGACAACGAAGACTTGAAAGTGAAATATGCGAGAGGAAGACTGAAATTTCAGGAAATTTGAAAGTGCCAAAGCCTGTTAGAGGCCTAGTAGGCACCTCCTGCCACAGAGCTGCAGTCAGCTTACAAGGACAAGTCTGAATGTCAAGTGTAAGTCAAGTTGGTTAGTGAACTGTGAGGTAGCATATAGTAAGTGCGAAAAATAACAAATAAACAAAAGGAAGAAAGTGAAAACAAAATTGAAGTATCAGTGAAGGTTGGCATATCAGTAGACCTTCAGGAAGTGGTACTGCCAAAGTCAGGCTGTGTGTCATAAAGAAGGAAAGAGGTGAAATTACTAGCAGAAAAGTGTAAACACTTGAGGGGCGTGTGGAGAATATGTATGTATATTTATATATATATATATATATATATATATATAAGACATATATATATTATATAATATATATATATATATATATATATAAATGTATGGAAGAGGGTAAGGTACCTAGGGATTGGCAGAGAGCATGCATAGTTCCTTTGTATAAAGGCAAAGGGGATAAAAGAGAGTGCAAAAATTATAGGGGGATAAGTCTGTTGAGTGTACCTGGTAAAGTGTATGGTAGAGTTATAATTGAAAGAATTAAGAGTAAGACGGAGAATAGGATAGCAGATGAACAAGGAGGCTTTAGGAAAGGTAGGGGGTGTGTGGACCAGGTGTTTACAGTGAAACATATAAGTGAACAGTATTTAGATAAGGCTAAAGAGGTCTTTGTGGCATTTATGGATTTGGAAAAGGCGTATGACAGGGTGGATAGGGGGGCAATGTGGCAGATGTTGCAAGTGTATGGTGTAGGAGGTAGGTTACTGAAAGCAGTGAAGAGTTTTTACGAGGATAGTGAGGCTCAAGTTAGAGTATGTAGGAAAGAGGGAAATTTTTTCCCAGTAAAAGTAGGCCTTAGACAAGGATGTGTGATGTCACCGTGGTTGTTTAATATATTTATAGATGGGGTTGTAAGAGAAGTAAATGCGAGGGTCTTGGCAAGAGGCGTGGAGTTAAAAGATAAAGAATCACACACAAAGTGGGAGTTGTCACAGCTGCTCTTTGCTGATGACACTGTGCTCTTGGGAGATTCTGAAGAGAAGTTGCAGAGATTGGTGGATGAATTTGGTAGGGTGTGCATAAGAAGAAAATTAAAGGTGAATACAGGAAAGAGTAAGGTTATGAGGATAACAAAAAGATTAGGTGATGAAAGATTGAATATCAGATTGGAGGGAGAGAGTATGGAGGAGGTGAACGTATTCAGATATTTGGGAGTGGACGTGTCAGCGGATGGGTCTATGAAAGATGAGGTGAATCATAGAATTGATGAGGGAAAAAGAGTGAGTGGTGCACTTAGGAGTCTGTGGAGACAAAGAACTTTGTCCTTGGAGGCAAAGAGGGGAATGTATGAGAGTATAGTTTTACCAACGCTCTTATATGGGTGTGAAGCGTGGGTGATGAATGTTGCAGCGAGGAGAAGGCTGGAGGCAGTGGAGATGTCATGTCTGAGGGCAATGTGTGGTGTGAATATAATGCAGAGAATTCGTAGTTTGGAAGTTAGGAGGAGGTGCGGGATTACCAAAACTGTTGTCCAGAGGGCTGAGGAAGGGTTGTTGAGGTGGTTCGGACATGTAGAGAGAATGGAGCGAAACAGAATGACTTCAAGAGTGTATCAGTCTGTAGTGGAAGGAAGGCGGGGTAGGGGTCGGCCTAGGAAGGGTTGGAGGGAGGGGGTAAAGGAGGTTTTGTGTGCGAGGGGCTTGGACTTCCAGCAGGCATGCGTGAGCGTGTTTGATAGGAGTGAATGGAGACAAATGGTTTTTAATACTTGACGTGCTGTTGGAGTGTGAGCAAAGTAACATTTATGAAGGGATTCAGGGAAACCGGCAGGCCGGACTTGAGTCCTGGAGATGGGAAGTACAGTGCCTGCACTCTGAAGGAGGGGTGTTAATGTTGCAGTTTAAAAACTGTAGTGTAAAGCACCCTTCTGGCAAGACAGTGATGGAGTGAATGATGGTGAAAGTTTTTCTTTTTCGGGCCACCCTGCCTTGGTGGGAATCGGCCGGTGTGATAAAAAAAAAAAAAAAAAAAAATATATATATATATATATATATATATATATATATATATATATATATATATATATATATATAAAGGCTTCAAGGAAAAATATTTGGATTTCTTCCTGATATATATATATATAGTGGTAGTGTGGAGGCACCAGCCAGTCTCAGTCTGAGACTGGCTGGTGCCTCCACACTAACACTCTCTGAAAACTTACCCTACTTCTGTTATTGCCTTTGCAACATTGCACAGCTCCTGATTACGCATTGAGAAGTGTGAAAGTACTTGAGCTAAAGATTTCCACCCTCCGTGGCTTGTCATGCAGGAAAGGGCATTTTTTGGGTTATTTTTGTTTTTGGTCCACTTTCAAGTGTAACTTTATGCTGCTATTAAGGAGCAGTTTGCATCCTACACACTTGTGTGCATGGACTCCTTGTTGCAAAGTTGCAAGATATTGCAAAATTGTATTTACCATAAAACCCTCCCTTTCCTACAAAATTGGTAAGTTGTACAATGTTCTAGTCAACATCAGAGGAAAGATACAGAGTTAGATTATATAAATTTCAAACTTTTTTGCGAGAAATGTCAATGATTGCCTTATAAAATTTTTTGAAAATTGTGTTTCTTTTTTCGGCGTTTTTTGTGAGAATAAGAGTCAATAAAAACAAAATGGTAAAACATATTGCAAAACAACTTTGAATGCTAAATAGAACCATCATTCATCAATATTGTCTGAAAAAATCATGGCACTCATATTACTACTCTTTGCAAATGAGGGAAACAAATGTCAATAACTTATTCCTGAGTTATTCAAGCTTTTTTTTCTTCTATAAAACTCTATGGAGATGAAACACCAAATCTGAGCGTGTTGCAAACCCCTATCAATGTTGATAACCCAGCGTGAGCGTGTTGCAAACCATTTTTGATAACCAAGAGTGAGCGTGTTGCAAACCCCTATCATCGTTGATAACCCAGAGTGAGCGTGTTGCAAACCCCTATCATTGTTGAAAACACAGAGTGAGCGTGTTGCAAACCCCTATCATTGTTGATAACCCAGAGTGAGCGTGTTGCAAACCCCTATCATTGTTGATAACCCAGAGTGAGCGTCTTGCAAACCCCTATCATTGTCGATAACCCAGAGTGAGCGTGTTGCAAACCCCTATCATTGTTGATAACCCAGAGTGAGCGTGTTGCAAACCCCTATCATTGTTGATAACCCAGAGTGAGCGTGTTGCAAACCCCTATCATTGTTGATAACCCAGAGTGAGCGTGTTGCAAACCCCTATCATTGTTGATAACCCAGAGTGAGCGTGTTGCAAACCCCTATCATTGTTGATAACCCAGAGTGAGCGTGTTGCAAACCCCTATCATTGTTGATAACCCAGCGTGAGCGTGTTGCAAACCCCTATCATTGTTGATAACCCAGAGTGAGCGTGTTGCAAACCCCTATCATTGTTGATAACCCAGAGTGAGCGTGTTGCAAACCCCTATCATTGTTGATAACCCAGAGTGAGCGTGTTGCAAACCCCTATCATTGTTGATAACCCAGAGTGAGCGTGTTGCAAACCCCTATCATTGTTGATAACCCAGAGTGAGCGTGTTGCAAACCCCTATCATTGTTGATAACCCAGAGGCAACTGAGCAGCAACAAGTCTGTGCTCTTCACTTTAGTCGTCACAGAACTTGTTTAGAATGAAATTATCAGTAATTTAGAATGAAATAATAGTAATTTCTGGAGTAAAAAAAACAATAAAAACACTAATTGCCAACATGTCCTCTTGATGAGAGCAAAAACATAATAATTACATTTTTGAAAAAACATACTTAGAAATATGATAGAAACAAGCTGATTGCATCAACATATTGCCAGAATTTTGCAATATTTTTTGGTAGGAAAACCTAAAATTCCAAAAAATTTCAACTGCAATTTAATGATCTCTAAATAACTTGCCCTTCCCTGCCTTAAGATCTCCTGTCTGCGTTTGTTTTGCATATATATATATATATATATATATATATATATATATATATATATATATAGAGGGGCTAATGGAAGCATAGGCAATGGGGTCGAAGAGGTATGGGGTAGGTTTAAAAATGTAGTGTTAGAGTGTTCAGCAGAAGTTTGTGGTTACAGGAAAGTGGGTGCGGGAGGGAAGAGGAGCGATTGGTGGAATGATGATGTAAAGAGAGTAGTAAGGGAGAAAAAGTTAGCATATGAGAAGTTTTTACAAAGTAGAAGTGATGCAAGGAGGGAAGAGTATATGGAGAAAAAGAGAGAGGTTAAGAGAGTGGTGAAGCAATGTAAAAAGAGAGCAAATGAGAGAGTGGATGAGATGTTATCAACAATTTTTGTTGAAAATAAGAAAAAGTTTTGGAGTGAGATTAACAAGTTAAGGAAGCCTAGAGAACAAATGGATTTGTCAGTTAAAAATAGGAGAGGAGAGTTATTAAATGGAGAGTTAGAGGTATTGGGAAGATGGAGGTAATATTTTGAGGAATTGTTAAATGTTGATGAAGATAGGGAAGCTGTGATTTCGTGTATAGGGCAAGGAGGAACAACATCTTGAAGGAGTGAGGAAGAGCCAGTTGTGAGTGTGGGGGAAGTTCGTGAGGCAGTAGGTATAATGAAAGGGGGTAAGGCAGCCGGGATTGATGGGATAAAGATAGAAATGTTAAAAGCAGGTGGGGATATAGTTTTGGAGTGGTTGGTGCAATTATTTAATAAATGTATGGAAGAGGGTAAGGTTCCTAGGGATTGGCAGAGAGCATGCATAGTTCCTTTCTATTAAGGCAAAGGGGACAAAAGAGAGTGCAAAAATTATAGGGGGATAAGTCTGTTGAGTATACCTGGTAAAGTGTATGGTAGAGTTATTATTGAAAGAATTAAGAGAAAGACGGAGAATAGGATAGCAGATGAACAAGGAGGCTTTAGGAAAAGTAGGGGGTGTGTGGACCAGGTGTTTACAGTGAAACATATAAGTGAACAGTATTTAGATAAGGCTAAAGAGGTCTTTGTGGCATTTATGGATTTGGAAAAGGCGTATGACAGGGTGGATAGGGGTTGCAATGTGGCAGATGTTGCAGGTGTATGGTGTAGGAGGTAGGTTACTGAAAGCAGTGAAGAGTTTTTACGAGGATATTGAGGCTCAAGTTAGAGTATGTAGGAAAGAGGGAAATTATTTCCCAGTAAAAGTAGGCCTTAGACAAGGATGTGTGATGTCACCGTGGTTGTCTAATATATTTATAGATGGGGTTGTAAGAGAAGTAAATGCGAGGGTCTTGGCAAGAGACGTGGAGTTAAAAGATAAAGAATCACACATAAAGTGGGAGTTGTCACAGTTGCTCTTTGCTGATGACACTGTGATCTTGGGGGATTCTGAAGAGAAGTTGCAGAAATTGGTGGATGAATTTGGTAGGGTGTGCAAAAGAAGAAAATTAAAAGTGAATACAGGAAAGAGTAAGGTTATGAGGATAACAAAAAGATTAGGTGATGAAAGATTGGATATCAGATTGGAGGGAGAGAGTATGGAGGAGGTGAATGTATTCAGATATTTGGGAGTGGACATGTCAGCGGATGGGTCTATGAAAGATGAGTTGAATCATAGAACTGATGAGGGGAAAAGGGTGAGTGGTGCACTTAGGAGTCTGAGGAGACAAAGAACTTTATCCTTGGAGGCAAAGAGGGGAAAGTATGAGAGTATAGTTTTACCAACGCTCTTATGTGGGTGTGAAGCATGGGTGATGAATGTTGCAGCGAGGAGAAGGCTGGAGGCAGTGGAGATGTCATGTCTGAGGGCAATGTGTTGTGTGAATATAATGAAGAGAATTCGTAGTTTGGAAGTTAGGAGGAGGTGCGGGATTACCAAAACTGTTGTCCAGAGGGCTGAGGAAGGGCTGTTGAGGTGGTTCGGACATGTAGAGAGAATGGAGCGAAACAGAGTGACTTCAAGAGTGTATCAGTCTGTAGTGGAAGGAAGGCGGGGTAGGGGTCGGCCTAGGAAAGGTTGGAGGGAGGGGGTAAAGGAGGTTTAGTGTGCGAGGGGCTTGGACTTCCAGCAGGCATGCGTGAGCGTGTTTGATAGGAGTGAATGGAGACAAATGGTTTTTAATAGTTGACGTGCTGTTGGAGTGTGAGCAAAGTAACATTTATGAAGGGATTCAGGGAAACCTGCAGGCCGGACTTGAGTCCTGGAGATGGGAAGTACAGTGCCTGCACTCTGAAGGAGGGGGTGTTAATGTTGCAGTTTAAAAACTGTAGTGTAAAGCACCCTTCTGGCAAGACAGTGATGGAGTAATGATGGTGAAAGTTTTTCTTTTTCGGGCCACCCTGCCTTGGTGGGAATCGGCCAGTGTGATAAAAATAAAATATATATATATATATATATATATATATATATATATATATAAAGACTAGTGCAACTGATCATAGGAGCAAAGGGTTTGCAAAGGATCAAGGAGACCAGAGAGTAAGACACTTTCACAGCAAGGGAGCGGCAGCGAGCAGCAAGAGACCACCACTTGTCTGTCAGACGCAGGTTATATTAGTCTAGTTGGGTTTGAATGGGGTTGCAATAGCACCAGTCTCTGCATGCTGGAAACTAAGGGTCATTCAGTCCTGAAAGCTATTACAATTAGAGTAAATAGCATTAATAGCAATTAATAGCATTTACTAAGGTGTAAGTGTGTTCAGGCAGGGCGTGGCAAATTAATATGGGGCTCCACCAGTACACACACAAACGAAAGTGCACATGCAAGCGCCTATATACACACACGCACACATACACACACACACACACACACACACACACACACACACACACACACACACACACACACACACACACACACACACACACACACACACACACACACACACACACACACACACACGTGTTTCTTCAGGCACTTGTAGAAGCAGAGAGTAGATTTAGTATCATTGATAGGTAGACTGGCTAAGGAGGAGTAAACAAGGAGGGTTATTTTCCGGTCACACTCTCCCTCTCTCTTTCACACACACACACACACACACACACACACACTAGGTGGCAAGGAATCTAGGAAGTAGGTATTCTAGGAAGAAGGATAAACACAGAAGGAACTAGCGTGTAGGTGGTTGAGTCAGTATCGCGTCAAAGTCAGGCCAGAGAACCACACTACACATGGACCATGCAAACATTCTGAGTGCCCATACACATGCATTATGCACACACACGCACTCAAACCCAAAACTAACGCTCACAGAAGTCCAAAGTACACACACATACACATACAGGCACACACGCCAATTTACACCTCCTGTGACTTGATAGTACCCTACCCATTCCCTTCCCTACACCTCTCTCTCTCTCTCTCTCTCTCTCTCTCTCTCTCTCTCTCTCTCTTTCTTTCCTCTGTCTCTCCCCCTCTTCTCTTCCTTTCTGTCCCCTTTTCTCTTCTTCTCTCTCCCTACCCCCATTTCCCTCTCTCTCTTTCCCTTCCTCTCTCCTTCCCTTCCCCCCTTTCTCTCCCCCTAGCCCCCTTCCCCATCACTCTCCCTGTCCCTCTCCGCATCTCTCTCCCCCTTACAACTCCTCACTCTCCACCTCTCCCTCTATTACTCTCCCCCTCTCCCTCTCTTACTCTCCACCTCTACTCTCCACCTCTACTCCTCACCCCACCTCTTTTATTCCTCTTTCTCTCCACCACTTTCTCTCCTCTCCACCTCTCTCTCCTCCTCCCCCTCTTTCTCTCCACCTCTCACTCTACCACTCTCTTCCTGTCACACACACACACACACACACACACACACACACACACACACACACACACACACACACACACACACACACACACACACACACACACACACACACACACACACACACACACACACACACACACACACACACACACACACTCAGAACAGCATTCCGACATCTTAATAAGGAATCATTCAGGACCCTGTACACCGTGTATGTTAGGCCCATATTGGAGTATGCGGCACCAGTTTGGAACCCACACCTAGCCAAGCACGTGAAGAAACTAGAGAAAGTGCAAAGGTTTGCAACAAGACTAGTCCCAGAGCTAAGAGGTATGTCCTACGAGGAGAGGTTAAGGGAAATCAACCTGACGACACTGGAGGACAGGAGAGATAGGGGGGACATGATAACGACATACAAAATACTGAGAGGAATTGACAAGGTGGACAAAGACAGGATGTTCCAGAGATTGGACACAGTAACAAGGGGACACAGTTGGAAGCTGAAGACACAGATGAATCACAGGGATGTTAGGAAGTATTTCTTCAGCCACAGAGTAGTCAGTAAGTGGAATAGTTTGGGAAGCGATGTAGTGGAGGCAGGATCCATACATAGCTTTAAGCAGAGGTATGATAAAGCTCACGGCTCAGGGAGAGTGACCTAGTAGCGATCAGTGAAGAGGCGGGGCCAGGAGCTCGGACTCGACCCCCGCAACTAGTACAACTAGGTGAGTACACACACACACACACATTATGCAAGGAAGCTGAGGAGAGGTTCGTACCCAAGGGTAACAGAAATTACGAGAAAGCCAGGATGAGCCCTTAGTTCTCTCAAAGGTGTAGAGAAGACAAAACCAAGTGTGCTAGAGAATGGAAGAAGTTTAGAAAGCAAAGGTCCCAAGAGGCCAATGCAGGAGGCTAAGGCAAGAGTACGATGAAAGACACACAACCGAGGAGGAGGTGAAGAAACTACTAAGTGACCTTGATAGAGGTATGGGTGTTTGTGGGAAACAATCAGACTGCAGCATTAGGGTTAAAAACAGCAGTTATTACCGGGATACCTCAGGAATATGTTTAAAAGACAATATTCAAAATAAAGTTGCTAGTAATGGCAAATCAATTGATCAACAAACAAAGAGAGATAGTAGAGGGCAACGAGTGACTAGCTCCCTTAAGGTTTACTATACAAATAGTAGGAGTCTAAGAAATAAGATAGATGACCTAAGATTACTTGCAAGTGTAGGTAATATAGATATTATTGGTATAACAGAGACCTTGTTCAACCTGAAAGATAGAGAAATGTCTTTTGAATGCAACGTACAGGTTTATAAACTATTCCACACTGATAGGGTCAACAGGAAGGGTGGAGGTATGGCGATGTATGTCAGAGAAAATTTAAATTGTTGGCTTAGACGTTATATAAGATTAGAAACATCAAACACAGAATCTGTTTGGCTACAGTTTCTCGAGGGTCGTGACAAAATAATTTTGGGTGTGATTTATAGGCCCCCAAACCTTGATAACCTTGATAGGGAGTGCAGTAAGCTGTTATGGGACGAAATTCATAAGGCATCTAGATATGAAAATGGTGTGATAATGGGAGATTTTAGCTTTAGACTAATTGATTGGAACAATATGATAGGAAATCTTGAGTCTAGTGACTTTCTTGATACGGTTCAGAATTGATTTTTAGAACAGGTTGTGACAGAACCAACTTGAGGAACCAGTCTCCTTGATTTGGTTCTTGCCAACACAGAGTCACTAATTAATAATCTTGAGGTTAATGATGAGCTTGGGGAAAGTGATCACAAATCACTTAGTTTCAATATATCAGATAACTGCAATCAAATCTCTGTCCCAGATTTTCGCTTGGCAGACTTCATGGGACTGAAAAATTACCTGGGGGGAAGGGGCTAAATTGGATGTCCTGACTATGGATCAGGTAGGTGATCTTAGTTGCCAATATGACGTTTTTCAGAGCATAATTCTAGCTGCCCAGACAACTTTTGTTCCGAGTAGGGAAATTAGATCTAACAAAAATGATCCCAAATGGGTGAACAATAGAATGAAACATCTCACTGGTCAAAAGACAGGCATATATAGGCGTATCAAAAGAGGGGATAGGCAGCTAAGAAATCAATATATTCAATTAAAGAGAGAAATAAAGAAAGGAATAAGAAAAGCAAAAAGGGATTATAAGGCTAAGGTCGCAAGGTATTCAAAGACTAACCCAAAAGGGTTCTTTCAGATATACAGTAGTAAGATTAGGGACAAGACTGGCCACTTAAGAGTAACTCTGGTGAGATCACTAACAGTGATAAGGATATGTGTAAAATTCTCAATACATACTTCCTCTCAGTTTTCACCCAGGAAAATACTAGCGATATCCCTGAAATAATAGATTATGTAGAACAGGACGATAATGATCTATGCACGATTGTGGTGACTAGTGACATGGTCCTCAGACAAATAGAGAAACTAAAGCCTAACAAAGGAATGTAAAGAGGAACTTAGCACACCTTTGGCTAATCTTTTTAACATATCACTACAAACTGGCATAGAGCCTGATAAGTGGAAAATGGCATATGTAATACCTATTTACAAGGCAGCTGACAGGACCTTGGATTCGAACTAAAGACCAATAAGCCTTACTTCCATAGTGGGAAAATTTATGGAATCAATAATTGCCGAAGCAATTAATTAATGAATCAAAACACGGTTTTACAAGGGACGTTCCTGTCTTACGAATTTACTAACATTTTTCACTAAGGTGTTTGAGGAGGTAGATCATGGTAATGAATATAATGTTGTGTATATGAACTTCAGTAAGGCATGGCTGACAAATAGGCAGCAGAGAGTTTGCATAAATGGGGAGAAATCAGACTGGGGGGCACGTCACAAGCGGTGTTCCTCAGGGGTCAGGGTTGGGCCAGTCTTTGTTCACAATTTACATAAACGACAATTTGCTGATGACACCA
Organism: Cherax quadricarinatus; assembly: GCF_038502225.1. Lineage (NCBI taxonomy): Eukaryota > Metazoa > Arthropoda > Malacostraca > Decapoda > Parastacidae > Cherax > Cherax quadricarinatus. The sequence goes on along the minus strand of NC_091294.1, from coordinate 35,996,561 downwards.
AAATAGGCCGTCCAATTCATTCTAATGAGGACACTAGAGCACTCCAGGATGATTTCAATAGACTGATGCAATGGTCGGAGAAGTGGCAGATGCAGTTTAATATTGACAAATGCAAAGTTCTAAATGTTGGACAGGAAAATAACCATGCGACACATAAACTAAAAAATGTAGATCTTAATATTACTGATTGCGAAAAGGATTTAGGAGTTGTGGTTAGCAGTAATCTAAAACTAAGACAACAGTGCATTAGTGTTCGCAATAAAGCTAACAGAATTCTCGGCTTCATATCTAGAAGTATAAATAATAGAAGTCCTCAGGTTGTTCTTAAACTCTATATATCCTTGGTTAGGCCTCATTTAGACTATGCTGCCCAATTCTGGTCACCGTATTACAGAATGGATATAAATGCTCTTGAAAACGTACAGAGGAGGATGACAAAGATGATCCCATGTATCAGAAATCTTCCCTATGAGGATAGACTGAGGGCCCTGAATCTGCACTCTCTCGAAAGGCGTAGAATTAGGGGGACATGATCGAGGTGTATAAATGGAAAACAGGAATAAATAAAAGGGATGTAAATAGCGTGCTGAAAATTTCCAGCCAAGACAGGACTTGCAGCAATGGTTTCAGGTTAGAAAAATTCAGATTCAGGAAGGATATAGGAAAGCACTGGTTTGGTAATAGAGTTTTGGATGAGTGGAACAAACTCCCGAGTACAGTTATTGCGGCTAAAACGTTGTGTAGTTTTAAAAATATGTTAGATGAGTGGTTGTGGGTGACTGTGAGTTGGACCTGACTTGCTTGTGATGCTGGGTCTGGTGCCGTGCTCCTTCCTTGAGTGGAGGTGACCAGACTGGGTGGGTCATTAGGCTAATCCGGGGGGCGACATGTACCTGCTCCACATGGGTCAGTAGACCTGTTTTAGTGTTCCTTCTTTCTTATGTTCTAATGTTCTTATGATATCTCATAGGCGATGGGACTGGACATCTCTCAGTGGGTCCTTAGAGAGGGAGCAGTGACGATGTGTATACCACTAACAACAATTTTCAACACATCCATTAAAACTGGGCATCTACCTGAGGTATGGAAGATGACAAATGTAGTCTCTATTTTTTAGAAAGGAGACAGACACGAGGCACTAAACTATATACCAGTGTCACTGACGTGTATAGTATGCAAAGTCATGGAGAAGATTATCAGATGAGTGGTGGAGCACCCAGAAAGAGACAAGCTTATAAAGGACAGCCAGCACGGATTCATGGAAGGCAAATCCTGTGTCACAAACCTACTGAAGTTTTATGGAAAGATAACGGAAGTAAGACACGAGAGATAGGGGCGGGTAGATTGCATTTTCTTGGACTGCAAGAAGGCCTTCGACACAATTCCTCTCAAGAGATTAGTGGAAAACCTAGAGGATCAGGCATGTATAACAGGAAGGGCACTACAGTGGATCAGAGAATACATGACAGGGAGGCAACAACGAGTCATGGTGCGTGACGAGGTATCAGAGTGGGTGCCTGTGAAGAGCGGAGTTCCACAGGGGTCAGTCCGAGGACCAGTGCTATTTTTGTTATATGTGAATGACATGACGGAAGGGATAGACTCAGAAGTGTCCTTGTTTGCAGATGATGTAAGTTAATGAGGAGAATTAAATCGGATGAGGATCAGGCAGGTATACAAAGAGACCTGGACAGGCTGGAAGCTAGGTCCAGCAACTGGCTCCTCGAATTTAACCCCACCAAATGCAAAGCCATGAAGATCGGGGAAAGGCAAAGAAGCCCGCAGAGTATAGGCTAGGTTGGGTGTCCAAAGTCTGTAAACCTTGCTCAAGGAAAAGGATCTTGGGGTGAGTTTAAGCTGCAGCAGTTATCTGGTTGATGTGCACCTCACATGTGCTCGGCAAACATGAGAATAGCGTTCCGATACCTCAGTAAGGAATCGTTCAAGACCGTGCACGTCAGGCCCATACTGGAGTATGCAGCACCAATTTGGAACCCACACCTGGTCAAGCACGTCAAGAAATTAGAGAAAGCCCAGATGTTTGTAACAAGGCTAGTTCCAGAGCTAAGGGAAATGTTCAACTAAGAAAGGTTAAGGGAAGTAGGCCTGACGACACTGGAGGACAGGAAGGTTAGGGGAGACATGATAACAACTTATAAAATAATGCGAAGAATTGAGAAGGTGGACACAGGATGTTCCAGAGATGGGACTCAGAAACAAGGGGTCACAAATGGAAGTTGAAGACTCAAAGAGTCAAAGAGATGTTAGGAAGTATTTCTTTGGTCACAAAGTTGTCAGGTAGTGGAACAGTCTGGCAAGTGACGTAGTGGAGGCAGGGACCATACATAGATTAAAAGCGAAGTATGATAAAGCTCATGGAGTAGGGAGAAAGAAGATCTAGTAGCGACCAGTGAAATGGCGGGGTCAGGAGCTGAGTCTCGACCTCTGCAACCACAAATAGGTTAGTGCAATTAGGTTAGCACACACACACACACACACACACACACACACACATAGTTATATAAGGCATTTTAATCATGCCTGACCCTCTTAAATCTTTATTCTAACCTACTCTGTGCACTTTTTCTTACACTATATTAACTCTCATGTACTTCATCATTTCCTTGAGACCTTCCATCATTTGCCCATCCCATTTCCCTTCGACCTTATGACCATCTTTCATTCTCTTTCCACCACCCACATTTCTCCCTCTCCAACCCTCTCTCCTTTCCTTTCAGCCACCTTTAATCCTCTCCTAACTCCTCTATTCTGCCTTCTATTGTTTTCCCTCTTATACCTTCTCTGCTCCTCATCCTCCTCCCTCTTCTCTCCCTTCTACCCTCTCTTCTACACTCGCCTCTTCAGTTTCCCTCGTCTCCCCACGTATCGACAGCTCTCGCCAGCGTTCACAGCTGAGCATCGACGGCTGTCAGTTGCCCCTTACTCAGACTTACGGAGAAACAAAAATGTTTACCCTGTGAACATGACCTCTCTTTTTCATTCCTAGGTCTCTTAGCATTTCCCATTCATTTATTTCTCTCTCTCTCTCTCTGTCTCTCTCTCTCTCTCTCTCTCTCTCTCTCTCTCTATATATATATATATATATATATATATATATATATATATATATATATATATATATATATATATATATATATATATATATATATATATATATATATATATATATATATATATATATATATATATATATATATATATATATATATATATATATGACGTGTTGTTGGAGTGTGAGCAAAGTAACATTTATGAAGGGATTCAGGGAAACCGGCAGGCCGGACTTGAGTCCTGGAGATGGGAAGTACAGTGCCTGCACTCTGAAGGAGGGGTGTTAATGTTGCAGTTTAAAAACTGTAGTGTAAAGCACCCTTCTGGCAAGACAGTGATGGAGTGAACGATGGTGAAAGTTTTTATTTTTCGGGCCACCCTGCCTTGGTGGGAATCGGCCAGTGTGATAATAAAAAAAAAGTATATATGGAGAGAGAGAGAGACATGGGATCTTCTATGTACAGGGGATAATCCACGTAACACTGTTCGCGACTGATAAATCCGTATTAACTAATAAATCCGATTTAATAATCGAGTATTACTGTCACTGATAACATTAAATATAAATTCATGACAGTTATGCAAATTATATTAACATGTGATGATATTTAATTATCGAATTTTTTTGTACTTTTATTAAAGATCACCAGGGATTATTTTTAGGAAAAATCTGTTTAAAGGTGGAGATTACTTCACATCTCTACTGTGATAAATGCTAGAGATTTTTTTATCGCTACTGTGATTAATAGTTTTGATTTTTGTTTAAAATTAAATTATTAATAAAAGTGTTATTTATAACAATAATAATATTTTCTAATAATAATACTAATAATCTTACCATTTTTTATTTTATTATTATTATTTTAATTATTATTATTATTAATGTCGTAATCGTTATCATCAATAACCGGCTAGTTGTATAAATTTATTAACTAAAATAAAAACCCGAAAATCTTAGTGATTTGTTATTTTAAGTGAACAAATATTCAATAGGCATATTGCTAAAACATAAATTTTTCGATATTATGAATGCAGTTTTTTTTCACAAAGGGAAAATCAAGTTTTCCAGGAGAGTTTGAAACAAGAGTTAAAAAGATTAGTTGAGGCATCACTGAGATGGAGGAAAGATTATAGAAACGAGTATAAAAATTAATTAGATAAACCTGAGGATTAAAATAAAAATGGGATGTAAGAAGTGGGTAATATTAAATGTTTATACACATGGAGTTAAGGCAGAGAAGGGGCCTGGAGTTAGGCTGAGAAAGAAGCTTGATAATAATAATTTAATAACCATACGTAATAACTGTCCCTAATAACCAAAACAAAGCGCTAAACCCCCTGGGTTATACAGCGCTGCTGTACGTAATAAGCCTTCATAATAACCGTTCGACTTACAACCACTAATGAAGCGAGAAGAATCTCTTAATTTAAAAAATAAGGTAATGGAAAACAGCACTCTCTTCATGTAATAATTTGTCAGTGTATTCCAAATCCTTACTAGTTTGTACAGAAGAAAATATATTTTCCATTTAAATGCTGTATGTTAGATTTCCCTTGCAAAGGTTACACACAGCATATTTAATACGTAAATATTATAACTCGGTTTACGTTAGAGAAACTGGTGATTACTTTACATTATTTAATATAAAATAACGAAAACATTCTGAGTGAGCAGCGGTTCAATGCATATTCATTATTTAAAAGTGAAAGTTTTATCCCATCCTGTTGGTCCAAGAGACATTCTCCCCAGCCTCAAGGTACCGACCACTCTTGAAGGGGATGGAAGGGAAGGGAAGAAGTGAAATTTTGTAGTGAGAGTCGTATAACAGTGATGTTCTCGTGTCATCTGGTATAGTCTCAGATAAAACTGCACACCTCTCGCAAGAACCTGCTTCATCTCCCGTCTCCCACGGAGGTTGCTGATGACACCCAATGTTCCTACCTCTCACCTCCTTACGAAATTCTCACTCAGAAGAGTACCTTTAATTATTTGATGTAATAAGTATTTGAAGAAATTTGAGTTGGTTCTCAAACAAATTGCTGACGGGGGCCACAAATACACATGTCCAAATGTGTTCATTAATAAATTTGTTGTAATGAGCAATTACAGCAGTGACTTGTTAACATTTTATGAGATTAGTAAGACCCAGTGAACCTTACTCTATAATAACGTCAAGCACTGCGTGTAGGGGAACTAAATTTATTAACTCAAATAAGATAGTGATAGTTTTGAATCCATTAATATCACCTATATAAGGAACAACTCACAAATAATCAGCATTTTGGAAAGGAAACATTAGGTAACGTGTCGGTCCCGTCTGGATGATTATCAAATCACAGCTAAACTACGAGAAAATCTAGAGGATATCAGGGAACAAGTTAATAACGAGGGAGAAGGAAAGAGATAATATTATAACTGACATAATGTATCTAGGCTCTTCCTCCAGGCCACTAAAAGCGAGAGAGCATCGCCTCCTAGTTTTACAGACTCCTAAAATCTGAAAGTTAGGAGACAGGTCAGGTGAGGAGGAAATACCAGAAGCATGAAGAATAAGACACATGTCTAATACTCGGGAATCTTTATTATGATATAGATACCCAAGTGCTGCCATCTGTACACCATCGAAAATATGATACCAGGAGTAAGTCGACGGTATTAAAACACAAGTTCATTCACAAATAAATAAAGCATTTGTATATGTGCGCAATTTGAAAATTAAGGTAAATATTGTCAATTTATCTAGAGAACGTAAATGTTACTTTGAGAAATGTTATTGTGTTAGATAAGAAAATATAAATATGTGCATGGTATGAAGACTGAGTTTTTTCTAACCCATTTATCACATGCATGGTATGTTTGAATATATGCATGGTGCTTGTATGTGCATGAATGATACGTGTATTTGCATGCAAGCTGCATGTACATGCATCAAAGCTACATTTGTACATATGCAAGATCCATGTAAACGTTTTTCAAGCTACATGTACACGAATTTAAGATACAGGTATATGTAGATAGGAGACGCGAAAATGTATATTATGTTCACTGTGTTCAAAATGCGTGTATATGCATGCATGTACACATATTTACATTTGTAAATGAATGTAAGAGCCGTGTAAATGTATGATTTTCCTTTATAAGTGTGTTCAATACACTTGTAAATATACGTATGAAACTTGTAAATCTCTGTAAATCTGCGTAAAATACATGTGACTGCATGTGTGAAATGTTTAAATGCATGTATGATACGCGTAAATGCATATGGTGTGTGCATATGTGTGTGTGATATATGCAAACATAGGCAAATAAAGTCGAAGAAAAGCTGAAATTCACGAAAAAAAATGTTCGTTTGAACAGATGCATGCTAAAAAGAAATCTAAGGAAGAATTTTAATACAAACTGAAGAATAAGCAAATTTAGGTGCAAATAAAGATGTTTGTAAACGCAAATGAGTGCAAATGAAGAAGGCCATTGCAACTTGAAGCATAGGAAAATAAGTATAAATGTAAATGGAAATTTAAATTGAAACGTAAGTAAATGTAAGAGAACATTACGACGCTTGTCTAGCTGGAGAACCCAACTCATTATACAGAGAGAAGGAATGCTAAGAGAGATTATTTCATGTTTCTCGTTGCCGCCAGAAGATGAGGACGGGGGAGAGAGAGAGGGGAAGGGGAAAGGAGGAAAAGAAGAAAAATAGGGAAGGAGTGGAAGGTAAAGGAGGGAGAGAGAATATTGAAAGAATGAGCGAACGGGAGAATGGGGAGCAAGTGAGAGGAGAAACACAGAATCTGGTGGAGAGAAAGAGAGAGTGTGAGAATAAAAACAGATGGAGAGAAGGTTGAGAAGAGAGAAACAAGAAAACCATGCCACGAGTGGGGTTAGAACCCGTGATCAGAAAGTCTCAAAACTCCAGACCGTTCCGCTAGTCATTGGGCCAGCTAGTTTCAATAAGATATATCCAACTAGGTATATTTCTACACCATAGAAAGGTCAGCATAGGAAACAGTGTGACCACAAATGCAAGTTTTCACAGACGTATCTCCAGCTAGCGTGGCCGTGGCGAACTCTAGCTCAAGTCCCCTCAAAACCGTCAACCCCACTCGTGGTATGGTTTGTTTGCAATCGTGTCATTACGATTTCGTGAGTCATGTAAACAAGGAAACGAAGAGAATGGTAGAGAGGGAAGGGAGAAGGTATGAGGAGAGAATGATAGAGAGGGAGATTAGCGTCGAGTTAGGTAAGTGGGACTGTTATGTATTTCGTAAAGCGTTAAATCCGAGAAGGTCATTCAGCATAAGGAGTAGAGGAAACTCGATCCTCCGTCCGATAATCGTGGCCCGGTATCTGATCAGTAAAGCTGTGAGAGAAAATACAGAGAAAGTAAAGGATGGAATGGATTATTATTATTTATATTATTATTAGTATTAGTATTGTTGCATACATAACGATGAGAGCTAAATCCTCTATGTGTCGAACACAGCTTAGAAATTCAAATTCAAATTTCTAATGTAAAGTCATTATATAAAATATACAGTAATTAGAAAGCCCGTACGTGATCAACTATAACAAAGGAAAATCGGGATAGGTACAATGCCTTGAATCAAGAACCTCCGCTACACCTCACCACCGGCATCAAGGCACCTCCTCGAGCACTGGCAACTGGCCGGCTCTCACATAATACAGCTGACGTCTCGTAAGATCATCACCTCTCATCTCCAGGCTCCCGGGGAGGCTGCTGATGATGCCCCAGCAACACTCAAAATATAACAGAGGGGAAAAAAATCCGGAAAAGAAAGATCGTGGGGAGAACTTGTAAATGAAAAGTTATTTGTGAAACACGAAAGAAATGGCTCAGTGAAAAAATACTGGATTGTAGTTGGTAAAGGGTTCTTGATCCAGGGAGAAATAGAGCAACCTTCTGCTTACTGTGATCAAATTTGATTGCCATCTATTTCTAAGGTGTTTTGTGACCTCTGTTTTCCACGAGTTTCTGTAATAATAATAATAATAATAATAATAATAATAATAATAATAATAATAATAATAATAAGAAGAAGAAGAAGAAGAAGAAGAAGAAGAAGAAGAAGAAGAAGAAGAAGAAGAAAAAGAAAAGAAGAACACCTCACTTGTTTAATATTCATTTAATTATTAAAAGAATTGCTTACCCTGAATTACCTTGAAAAACTGCACTCAGTAATATGCAAAAAAGACACGGTATAATGTTTTTTAACCGTAACCTGACAGGTAATTATCTCATTATCATAAAACTGGCGACCTTGATTATCCTGTAAGACAAAAACTTAATGGATTCCCGGATTCTCCTGGAAGCTATGCAAACGCGCCACCAACTTCTGCTTCCTCCTCCTCCTCCTCCTCCTCTTCTTCCTCCTCGGCCTCCTACTCCTCCTCTCTTAATTAACTTCGTAGCTTAAATCTTAGGAAGTGACGGGCATAGCCGCTTTAGGTTTTACTCAGGTAAAGCGCTGCTATCTCCCCAAAAGTAAATAAATTTGTAAAGGTTTAACAGGAAGCGAATGTGATAACAGTTTAAACCATTAGCGAGTGAAAAATAGTTTGGTCTTCTAATGGCAACGTAGAAGTCTAGGGAACAGGTACTTGTTAATGTTTTAGTTAGACGAAAATTCTATGGGCTGTATGCTTACATATGTACTCACCTAGCTGAGGTTGCAGGGGTCGAGTCCAAGCTCCTGGCCCCATGTGTGTGTGTGTTGATGCAGCTGAAGTCTCTCATATCTACATTGAAATCTATTCTTAGCTTTTATTTCACTTGCTGAAAACCATGAAATAGTTTTCCAACTTCTCTGATATATTTGGGGTACTTATAATTTACTTGTATCCTCGTATACTTCCCAACAGAAGCACCATGTCCAGTTCTTTCCTATGGATACCTCCGTTTCCTCAGGAAACGGATATATATATATATATATATATATATATATATATATATATATATATATATATATATATATATATATATATATATATGTATATATATATATATATATATATGTATATATATATATATATATATATATATATATATATATATATATATATATATATATATATATATATATATATATATATATATATATATATATATATATATATCATAGAATTGATGAAGGAAAAAAAGTGAGTGGTGCATTGAGATATATGTGGAGGCAAAAAATGCTATCTATGGAGGCAAAGAAGGGAATGTATGTAAGTATAGTAGTACCAACACTCTTATATGGGTGTGAAGCTTGGGTGGTAAATGCAGCAGCGAGGAGGCGGTTGGAGGCAGTGGAGATGTCCTGTCTAAGGGCAATGTGTGGTGTAAATATTATGCAGAAAATTCTGAGTGAGGAAATTAGGAGAAGGTGTGGAGTTAATAAAAGTATTAGTCAGAGGGCTGAAGAGGGTTTGTTGAGGTGGTTTGGTCATTTAGAGAGAATGGATCAAAGTAGAATGACATGGAGAGCGTATAAATCTGTAGGGGAAGGAAGGTGGGGTAGGGATCGTCCTCGAAAAGGTTGGAGGGAGGGGGTAAAGGAGGTGTTGTGGGCGAGAGGTTTGGACTTCCAGCACGCGTGCGAGAGCGTGTTAGACAGGAGTGAATGGAGACAAATGGTATTTGGGACCTGACGATCTGTTGGACTGTGAGCAGGGTAATATTTAGTGAAGGGATTCAGGGAAACCGGTTATTTTATATAACCGGACTTGAGTCCTGGAAATGGGAAGTACAATGCCTGCACTCTAAAGGAGGGGTTTGCGATATTGGCAGTTTGGAGAGATATATTGTGTATTTTTATACGTATATACTTGTAAACGGTTGTATTCTGGGCACCTCTGCAAAAACAGTGATTATGTGTGAGTGAAGTGAAAGTCTTGAATGATGATGAAAGTATTTTCTTTTTGGGGATTTTCTTCCTCTTTGGGTCACCCTGCCTCGTTCGGAAACGGCGGACGTGTGTGTATATATATATATATATATATATATATATATATATATATATATATATATATATATATATATATATATATATATATATATATAAACACTGATCTCTGGCTGAAGGAGATTCGAACCTACGAACCTTGGAACAAGGTACGCAGTGCTATACCAATCTACCCACACTGGACAATTCCTTGGTGTGCAGCTTTTCGCTACACGTTGATCCAAGGCAGCCAGCTTTCAGGGAGAAGTATAACAGCTTTTCATCTCATCCCTTGCATGCATCAGCCTTGCTAGAGATTTTAACAATGCAAGGAATTCGCAAGCTGCACGCCAAGGTATTGTCCAGTGTGGGTAGATTGGTATAGCACTGTGTACCTTGTTCCAAGGTTCGTAGGTTCGAGTCTCCTTCAGCCAGAGATCAGTGTTTGTGTATATTTCGCCTGCTCTTGCGAATTCCTTGCATTGTTAAAATCTCTATTAAGGCTGATGCATGCAGGGGATGAGATGAAAAGCTGTAAGCCTTCTCCCTGAAAGCTGGCTGTCTTGGATCAACGTGTAGCGCAAGCTGCACGCCAAGGTATTGTCCAGTGTGGGTAGATTGGTATAGCAATGCGTACCTTGTTCCAAGGATCGTAGGTTCGAGTCTCCTTCAGCCAGAGATCAGTGTTTGTGTATATTTCGCATGCTCTTGCAAATTCCTTGCGTTGTTAAAATCTCTAGTAAGGCTGATGCATGCAAGGGATGAGATGAAAAGCTGTAAGCCTTCTCTCTGAAAGCTGGCTGTCTTGGATCAATGTGTAGCGCAAGCTGCACGCCAAGGTATTGTCCAGTGTGGGTAGATTGGTATAGCACTGCATACCTTGTTCCAAGGTTCGTAGGTTCGAGTCTCCTTCAGCCAGAGATCAGTGTTTGTGTATATTTCGCATGCTCTTGCAAATTCCTTGCATTGTTAAAATCTCTAGTAAGGCTGATGCATGCAAGGGATGAGATGAAAAGCTGTAAACCTTCTCCCTGAAAGCTGGCTGCCTTGGATCAACGTGTAGTGCAAGCTGCACGCCAAGGTATTGTCCACTATGGGTAGATTGGTATAGCACTGCGTACCTTGTTCCAAGGTTCGTAGGTTCGAGTCTCCTTCAGCCAGAGATCAATGTTTGTGTATATTTCGCCTGCTCTTGCGAATTCCTTGCATTGTTAAAATCTCTATTAAGGCTGATGCATGCAGGGGATGAGATGAAAAGCTGTAAGCCTTCTCTCTGAAAGCTGGCTGTCTTGGATCAATGTGTAGCGTAAGCTGCACGCCAAGGTATTGTCCAGTGTGGGTAGATTGGTATAGCACTGCGTACCTTGTTCCAAGGTTCGTAGGTTCGAGTCTCCTTCAGCCAGAGATCAGTGTTTGTGTATATTTTGCATGCTCTTGCAAATTCCTTGCATTGTTAAAATCTCTAGTAAGGCTGATGCATGCAAGGGATGAGATGAAATGCTGTAAGCCTTCTCCCTGAAAGCTGGCTGCCTTGGATCAACGTGTAGCGCAAGCTGCACGCCAAGGTATTGTCCAGTGTGGGTAGATTGGTATAGCACTGCGTACCTTGTTCCAAGGTTCGTAGGTTCGAGTCTCCTTCAGCCAGAGATCAGTGTTTGTGTATATTTCGCCTGCTCTTGCGAATTCCTTGCATTGTTAAAATCTCTAGTAAGGCTGATGCATGCAGGGGATGAGATGAAAAGCTGTAAGCCTTCTCTCTGAAAGCTGGCTGTCTTGGATCAATGTGTAGCGCAAGCTGCACGCCAAGGTATTGTCCAGTGTGGGTAGATTGGTATAGCACTGCGTACCTTGTTCCAAGGTTCGTAGGTTCGAGTCTCCTTCAGCCAGAGATCAGTGTTTGTGCATATTTCGCCTGCTCTTGCGAATTCCTTGTATATATATATATATATATATATATATATATATATATATATATATATATATATATATATATGTGTGTGTGTGTGTGTGTGTGTGTGTGTGTGTGTGTGTGTGTGTGTGTGTGTGTGTGTGTGTGTATATAATTTGTCCCATATCACAAGAATCAAACGATATCTTAATATGAAATAAAACTTTATTAAATGGGGTACATCCTGTAAGGTGTACCCTACCCTGTAACAGTTTGAAGAAGGTCAGCAACGCTTCTCGAATTCACTGCAATATGATCATCGATATCATATTTAATGCCTCCTCCAGTAATCGTACTGGCAAGTTCAATAAATTATACAATTTCCTCTGTGCTACAGTTATGTAGGCCAGGCTAAACAGTACAGGATTCTCCCTCCTCTGTAATCATATAGGCCAGGTAGAAAAGAATTGTAGTCCTCCTATTCAGTAATCATATTCGTCAAATTTAACAGTACAGGAGTCTCCCTATTCTGTAATTATCGGCGTCAGGTTAAACAGCACAGGATTTTCCCTGTTCTATAATCATATAGGTCAGGATAAACAGTAGAGATATTTCCCTATTCTGTAATCATATAAGTAAGGTTAAATTGCAAAGGAGTCTTCCCATTCTGTAATCAACTGCGTTAGGCTAAACAGAACAGGATTTTCCCTATTTTGTAATTATCTAGTTCAGGTTAAGCAGTAGAGAAGTCTCCCTATTCTATAACCATGAACGTCAGGTTCAGCAGTAGAGGAGTCTTCCTATTCTGTAATCATGTTGATCAGGTTCAGTAGTACAGGAGTCTCCCTTTTCTGTAATCATGTTGATCAGGTTCAGTCGTACAAGAGTCTCCCTATTCTGTATTCGTGTTGATCAGGTTCAGTCGTACAGGAGTCTCCCTATTTTGTAATCATGTTGATCAGGTTCAGTAGTACAGGAGTCTCCCTATTTTGTATTCATGTTGATCAGGTTCAGTAGTACAGGAGTCTCCCTATTTTGTAATCATGTTGATCAGAATCAGTGGTACAGGAGTCTCCCTATTTTGTAATCATGTAGGTCAGGTCGAACAGCACTGCAGTCTACACCACCTTGTAATTTTCTGAAACACAAATCGCTCGGTGTCAGGATAATGTCTCCGCACTCTGAGGGCGCTCGTTCATTCGGTATCGTGTCACTGCAGTAATTATCGAGCGATTTAGATAAAGAAAAAGTGGATATCACATTGGAGAGAGGGAGTATGGAAGAAGTGAATGTTTTCAGATGTTCGGGAGTTGACGTGTCAGCGGATGGGTTTATGAAGGATGTAAACCATCGCGAGTTGACGTGTCAGCGGATGGGTTTATGAAGGATATAAACCATCACTTATATTTTGCGAGTGTTCCTAGCCCCTTTCCCCTCTACTCGCGCCCTCTCATTTACTGTTATAAACCTGACGCTTTACTAACTATAAATGTAAGTAGAAGTATTGTACTTTTGGAAAGTATTGATGTTGTTTTGCAATTAAATTTTTGTTTTGCTTTCGATGTTGAAAAATAACGTGTAAGTTAGTTGTTGTTTTTGCAGCTTTTGTTTATTTATAGTGTTATTAGCAGTGTTGTTTTTAATTAAAATTAATAAATTGTTTTTAATTCCAGAGTCTGTATTTTACAGTAGGATATTATCTTTAATAATAATAATAATAATAATAATAATAATAATAATAATAATAATAATAATAATAATAATAATAATAATAATGATATTATTATTATTATTATTATTATTATTATTATTATTATTATTATTATTATTATTATTATTATTATTATATAATGAAGAGCGCGAAAAATCATTATTTTCGCAATTAACGCCTTAACCTTTATTATTATTAAAATGCTCTCTGTCTTTTCTCTCTCACTCTCTCTCTTTCTCTCTCTCTCTCTCTCTCTCTCTCTCTCTCTCTCTCTCTCTCTCTCTCTCTCTCTCTCTCTCTCTCTCTCTCTCTCTCTCTCTCTCTCTCTCTCTCTCTCTCTCTCACTCTCTCTCTCTCTCTCTCTCTCTCTCTCTCTCTCTCTGCATATTTTCACACAAAAACAAAAATATATCACAATTTTGCACCATCCAGTGATGCCAGAAAAACAGTATAAGGAAACATTGAGTCAAAAAAAAAAAAAACTTTTAAACTGCAGATCAGACGAGAATACATTTTTGTTCTTTATTTTGTATTTTTGCCAATACAATGTGGAACTTAACTGCAAAACACGCACGATTACTGCAGTCACAGGAAAGTTCGTCCAGAGCGGTCATAGATCTGTCTCTTGGGAAACGGCTGTCAATCAGGGCTGATCCGAGGATGCGGAGATGAGCCTACTGATTACAAAATTGATTATGCAAGCAAAAAAAATTTTTTTAATTGATCACATAAAATCAAGCAATGTATTTGTTCGTTTATTTACCAGTCTCTTACTGGTAAATAAATAATGAAAATACAATGTTAGGTACTCGTTGATGAACTTGCTGTAGTCGCGAACTACATGTCCTCATGTAGCTCGTGGCTCGGTCGGTAGCGGCCTCAGCTCACACACTCAGGGACCGGGAATCGATCTCATCACAGTCAAAACATTAGGAATGTTTCTTGACACTTGCTTCCCATGTTGACCCAAGGCACCCGAGCTACTTGTTGACTGGTCTGGATCTCATCCTGGGGGAGAGAACCCCAGTGGATATAAGACCTCGATTACAACCAGATTTAACTGGGTTATCCTGGGTTACTAACCCAGCCAGCAACTCAGTTTTCAGTATCAGTGCCGATGATATTTTCACAAACGAGTGATTTCGATATGTGTTAAATTGCGAGTCCTTTGACCCTTACTGTTTCATTCTCAGAAATGTTGCTGCATCACCACGCTTGTCCAGCTAAGCTGCTACAGCCTCACTCAAAGCGTTGTAATATATGCACTACATCCCGGCTTTACAAATAAATAGATATTTTAATATATGCACTAACTATATCCCGGCTTTACAAATAAATAGATATTTTAATATATGCACTAACTATATCCCGGCTTTACAAATAAACAGATATTTTAATGTATGCACTAACTATATCCCGGCTTTACAAATAAATAGATATTTTAAGAACTTCATTTAACGATATATTAATTCAATTTATTAGGTGTGGGAATTATTCTTTGTGAGTAGGCATGTTAGAAGTAGGCCTAATGCTCAGACTGAGCCTAATAGAAATCCAACCATTAATTAAGACCTGATTTGCGTTAAGTGTCTATGTTGAAGACGAGTGTGTGATCATGTTGAAGACGAGTGTGTGATCATGTTGAAGACGAGTGTGTGATCATGTTGAAGACGAGTGTGTGATCATGTTGAAGACGAGTGTGTGATCATGTTGAAGACGAGTGTGTGATCATGTTGGGAATGTGTAATGATAGTTTTAGACCGGAGCGAAGATTGTTGTGTGATCATGATGAAGATGAGTGATCATGTTGAAGACGAGTGTGTGATCATGTTGCAGACGAGTGTGTGATCATGTTGAAGACGAGTGTGTGATCATGTTGCAGGAGTTTCCGCTGCTCGAAGTATGCTACGCTGTTTGCAATAAATCGTGATAACTAATACGTGTTGTTAACTTGTGGTTCACTGAGTGGAGGAGGATGAAAGTGAATGAGGAAGAAAAGGGTGAAGGAGGAACAAAATGGCTGAAGTGGAGAATGAAGGGGCGAAAAGGGAGGAAGAGAATGAACAGGAGGAGGAGGAGGATAATGAAGAGGAGGAGAACGAGGAGTAGGGTAGGAGGGAGAGGAGAAGGTTAGAGGAAGAGGACGAAGTGAACGAAAAAGAAAATGGTAAGGAAGAGAAGGAAATGGAGGAGGAAGAGGGGTAACATGTGTAAGCTGAAGAATTATAATTTTTTAATTTCGTTTTTATATTAATATATTTTTCTTACACTTCATGTATTTAACATCTTTTCATTTATTTTTATTAATCCAAACAGTATAAGGAAGAATGAGACGGAGAAGAAGACCTGCAAGTGCCTAAGTCAACGCGACCTGAATAAGAACTGGCTTATTAGATGCGCTTGTAGCGGGTCCAGTGGAGTTGGGGACCCCTGTATGGAATTGCTCTCTCGGTGGAGGTGCTGACGATAGAGAAACGCGATAGGGGGGCTATTTATTTTTTTCGTGGGATGGAAGGGGGTGAAAGAAAAAAAAAAAGAAAAGGCTAGCTATTCTTTTCATTTGTAAAAAAAAGGGAATATATATTTTTTTCTTTCTTTCTCTCGCTCTCTGGAATATATTTTTCTTCGCATGTATCATAGTTTTACAGTGTGATTGTGTGTTTCTCAGTCTCTGTCTGTCTGTCTCTGTCTCTCTCTCTCTCTCTCTCTCTCTCTCTCTCTCTCTTAATATAACAGATTTGATTTTCTTGAATATTTAGAACTCTTTGAAACGCCAATTTATTCGGTAACATCGAACTATAATGTGAAACCCCGAGGCAGAAGACACAACACAAATGTGAGCCAAAACAAAAAATAATAGTAAACATAAAATACTGGAATACACTGCTCCCTGAATTTCCAGATGCACGAACAATACAAGTTCTCTGAAAACTGGCTGAAGACTGTGTAGGTCGGATTCAACTAGACACAACACGAGGGTGACTTTCGTTGCTGTTGCCTTGACATTATGTTAATAGTGATAATAATGATACAAATAATTCAACTATCATTATTATTATTAGTTGAGTAGTAGCTGTCGTAGTAGTAGCAATAGCATTAACAGCAGCATTAGCAGCAGCAGCAGCAGCAGCAGCAGCAGCAGCAGCAGCAGTGGTAGTAATAGCAGTAGTAGAAGTAGCAACTTCTGGAGAATTCTTAATTTCAAGTCCATGTCTTTCGTATTACGAATCTTTGTTTTTAATTATCTTCACATTCATTCACTTGTCATAGTGTGCTTGGAAAGGGTGGGGAGAGAGCCTTTAGTTATATTTCTCATGTCTCTACTCTCTAGTAGATAAACCGAATAACCTTTTGCAACCAATGATCGTCTAGCAAATCTTCAGGAATCTGTACAAAGAGTTATTCAGGGCTTTTTACACAACATATGGTAGGCACATCTTCGAGTACACAGCACCAACATGGAACCCACACCTAGAAAAGAATGACAAGATGCAGGAAAAATTGAAGCTTTCCTTAAAGCTTGTTCAGGAGCAAAGAATATGAGTTACGAGTAGATGTTAAAAGAATTAGATCTACGACGTTGGAGGACAGCAGAACCAGAGGGAGACATAACAATAACATACTGAACAATCCGAGGAAATGACAGGGTAGACAGGGATAGACTGTTTGAGAGGTGGGAAACAAGTATTGGAGAGCGAAGCTGGAAGTTGAAAACGCAGACTAACCACAGGGATGTCAGGAAGCATTTCTTCAGTCTCAGAGTGGTCAGGAAGCGGAATCACCTCGAAGAAGTAGTGGAGGCAGGTTCCATGCATAGTTTTAAGAGCAGGTACGATAAAGCCCCAGGAGACTAGGAGGGAGAGAATCTCGCAAACGGCAACGTTAAAAGACGGAACCAGGAGCTAAGATTCAATCCTTGTAACCAGATGTAGGTAAGTACAAATAGGTGAGTACACACAGACACAAGAGAAACTTAACGGACCGTACAAACAAGTGAAGTTTTTATATGCTTATGTCACTTCGATGCACTCCATTAAATCCCATTTCATTTTTAATTTTATCAATTAAACATAAATCAAAGAGACGGGGGCTCACAAAAGCACGCCCAAAAAAGAGCGGACATGACCGGGTCTTTGATGACAGGCCTTGTAATCTGTGATGGAATTGCTGACAGACTAGCAGACAGGTAAGAATCCAAACAGAGAGACAGGCTGGCAGCTAGGCAGATATGGTAACAGGTAGACTAATAGCAGGAAGGCTGACAAGCAGGAATCAAGGAACTAGGCTCAGAGTCACGCTGTCTGCTAGCCAAACAAGCAGGCAAACAGACACCCAAACAGGCAGGCAAGCTGGCTGGCAGGCACGTTATCTGCTAGGGGAAAAAAGCAGACAAGCAAGCAGACAGGTAAGCAGGCAGGGTGTCAGCCAGCCAGGCAGGCACACTGGAAGAACAGACAGGAGACAGAAAGGTAAAGAAGCAAATAGGCAATAGATACCAAGGTAGGCAAACAGACAGGAAAATACGCGGGCGGACAAACAGGAAGGCAAGCAGACAGACAAGCCGGCAGAAAGATACAAAAATTAATGAGGCAGGAGGAAAGACAGGCGAACAGAACAACAGACAGAGTCACGTAGACCGCTTGAAATAAAGGTATTACGATTCAGCTGGGATGAAAACCTGACGGGAAAACAGAAAGTGAAACATGTGGGAGGAAAGGGAAAGAAATCTGGTCGATTACTGGACGTGGAACTACAAGCAACGAGAAATACTTAAGGATATTTACGTAGTTATCAACAATAACAATGACAGAGAGAGAGAGAGAGAGAGAAAGAGAGAGAGAGAGAGAGAGAGAGAGAGAGAGAGAGAGAGAGAGAGAGAGAGAGAGAGAGAGAGAGAGAGAGAGAGAGAGAGAGAGAGAGAGAGAGAGAAATCATATTTATGAAGTTGTCTTATTGACTTAAGACATTCTAATAACCGATTGCCCTCTGTTGTAAAAGTGTTAATCGTATTTCATTTGACTTGTCTTATTGTGTTCAAAGTTTGGGCCGGTCTTTAAGAGTTCAAGAAAACAACAGCAACACTTTCCTCCAAATGGTTTCTAAACTCCACGAAACTGTGAAAGTATTTAACTTTGCCCTCTGACCTAAGTACATTCATACATATATACATACGTATATATACAATATATATATATATATATATATATATATATATATATATATATATATATATATATATATATATATATATATATAAATATATATATATATATATATATATATATATATATATATATATATATATATATATATATATATATATATATATATATATATATATATATATATGTATATTTAACAAGTCGGCCGTCTCCCACCGAAGCAGGGTGACCCAAAAAGAAAGAAAATCCCCAAAAAGAAAATACTTTCATCATTCAACACTTTCACCTCACTCACACATAATCACTGTTTTTGCAGAGGTGCTCAGAACACAACAGTTTAGAAGCATATACGTATAAAGATACACAATATATCCCTTCAAACCGTCAATATCCCGAACCCCTCCTTTAGAGTGCAGGCATTGTGCTTCCCATTTCCAGGACTCAAGTCCAGCTATATAAAAATAACCGGTTTCCCTGAATCCCTTTACTAAATATATATATATATATATATATATATATATATATATATATATATATATATATATATATATATATAATAAGTCCCACCTCTGGTGTAAATTGTGGGACCCATAGCCTCGGAGAAGTGAATAAAAAGGCTTCAAGGAAGAATATTTGGATTTCTTCTTGAAGCCGTTTGAATATTCCACTTCCCCTACCACCCCATCTTTTAATATATTATTTTTTTACCAATAGGAATATTTTATTACATAATATGGTACAGAAGATTTAAGAGATACATTGTTGATATAAAGGTGGCATATACGGTACATGTTGTTACGTGTGTATCACCGATTATAAGGCGAAAATCTCATCCACCTCCTCAGAGCTGGGGCGTGTGCCCAAAATTCAGCAGGCATTACCCCTTTGAACAGCCGCACTGAGCCGCTGGAACAGAAAACTAGCTGCCCTGGGATCCCTAGTTACCCTGATGAGTCTTTTTCCCAGCTCCTTAAGGAATTTAGATGCACTCTTTCCCCATGAGCCAAGGGTCTCTGAGCCTATGGGAACAAACATATAATGATGGGCAAGTTCTCCATATTTTCTAGACTTTTGGGACTCCCTGAAGCTGGCAGCTGTCCCTCCTTCCTCCCTGGTGTATTGGAGATAGGTATCAGCCAAGGTAGATGCACATGTATAGTCCCACACCACCTGCTTCCCATCTGTCCAGGCTTGAAGGGTGATACCATCTGGACGCTTCTGGCTGCCATCAGATCTGCATAGTTGGGGTGGCTCTCTTACTGCTGGGCATCCAGCTGTTGTGAGGCTCCTCTTGATAATGTTATTAACCTCCTCATGTCTTGCAATCTTTCCCTCGGATTTACTGCACACAAGACCATGGTACCCGAATCGGTCTGCTGCTTCACTGCCACAAATACACCTGTGTTCGGCGAGAATAGGGGCGGCAAGTCGAAGGGCAACACCGATGCGGAGGGTCTGTGGGTCGAGGCGTGTGCCAAGGCTGGAGTTGGGAACAGCCAACAGAAAGTCCCCAGCATGAGGGGCTCTCACTGCCAGGAGGCGGGCTCTATCCTTACCTGACACACTCTGAAGCATTGTTGAGGCAATATTTTCCACTATTGGACCATCCCAGTGCGATTGTTTGTAGTTGTTGGGGGGAGCAGGTCTGGTTCCAGAGCCCGTTAGATTATCCCAGATCATTGCTCCGTCAATGAATTTTTGGTCCTGGACTCCAATCTTGTCCCTAAGATGTTCAGTGAGAATCACTGCTACAAGCTCTCTGGATGCATATATATATATATATATATATATATATATATATATATATATATATATATATATATATATATATATATATATATATATATATTATATATATATATAATATATATATATAATATAAAATAATATAAAATACTGCTCGATGGGCTTGTACACCAAACAGGGAGTAGAATGAAATTAGCGCAGAAGATTCCACACCCCCTTATGTCCTCAGATGACGGGTACAACACCAAACTTGGGTGGGGGCGTCATTCTTGAGGATTGTGTGGTTTCTTTGAATAGAGCTTCATGAGTTTTCGCTCACCACGAGACGGGCTAAAGCAGCATGAGTTCGACTCCTTGGCTAGTCTCAGTATTGTTATTGATCAATACCATTCGTTCGTGGGCACACTAATATATATATATATATATATATATATATATATATATATATATATATATATATATATATATATATATATATATATATATATATATATATATGTATGTATAATGTGCCTGATAGGTAAAACTTGCTAATTTGGCTCTTCTTACCGATTAAGGCAAGCTAAAATTTGTGTGCACTAATTTCGCAAAAATCATTCTGAGCCTAACGAAAAAAATATATTTCATTGTGTTTGTTTATTATTAAATTACTGTATACTTATCTGAAATATATTTAGCTGAATTAGGCTACATTAAATTGCGCTTGTTATTATAGGGTTAGGTAAGTTTTCTAAGGTTCTTTTGGTGCAAAATTATTATTTTTTTACATTAAAAAAATATACATATCTTTAAATGCATAAGAGAAAATTTTAGAAAGGACTTAATTTTAAATGAGTTCTTGCTAATTGACCAGCTTTACCTATTTGGCACGACATGTAAATATATATTATAATGTGATTCAGTTAATAACTTGTCTGTCAGTCAAGCAGTCACTCTGACAATCAATTAGCCTTCCAGTCAGCCAGCCAGCTAGTAAGTCAGTCAATAAATCCTTAAGCCACAGTCAGTCAGTGAGTCAGCTCAGTGTTCGCTCTGACCAAGCACCTAACAACGATTTCTTGAGTCAACGACCACCATGCCACCGTGCCACGACAGCCTAATTAGTGCCATTACACACATAATCCGCCTCACGCTTACTCATCATCCTCCTGCACACCAACACGGAACTCGTGAGAATATATCGTCAACTCACTTCATTACTACCAGCACATGCGAACCTCTTATTGCAGCCTCGAAGGTGGCATTTGTGGCCGGCTCGACCCTCCTCCCTGGGCCATGTCAAACCGACAGGCCGACTGAATTAGCGAATCGCAGGTTGACTGAGGGACTGACTGACTGCCGAACTGGCTAGCAGTCTGACTCACTGACTGGAGTGAATGCCTGGCTGAAATGAATAACTGACTGACTCTGGTATTCTTATTGCTCACATACTATTCAGCTCTACATATACTAACGTTGATTTTTTTCCGATTATCATTATTATCATCATTATTTTTATCATTGTTTTTCTTATTACAATTGTTATTATTATTATTATTATTATTATTATTATTATTATTATTATTATTATTATTATTATTATTATTATTATTATTATTATTATTATAGATAGTGGTAGTAATGGTAACAGTAGTGGAAGTAATGGTACTAGAGTAGTAGTAATAGAAGTAATGGTGGTACTAGTTAGTGGTACTAGTAGTGGTGGCAGTAGCAGTAGTATAGCATTAGTAGTAGTAACGGTAGTAGTAACAGAAGAATTAATTCTCTTTTAATATTGTTATAATTACTATTACTGCTACTTCTACCACTACTACTACTTGTACTACTACGACTACCACTTCCACTGCTACTTCCGCTAGAATTCATTTTAATATACTGTTTATTATTTATTCTCCATCGACTCTTGTTTATAATATATCAGCCGAAAATAATTCCGCCATCTATCTCTCCACAACTTCCACATTATCTCAAAAGAATCGTTTACTAAATCATACTAATCGGCTCCCGGCATACCTGCTGCTGCGCTCACACCAATACACACCAATAAATCAGGAAAGTTACTCTCTCTCTCTCTCTCTCTCTCTCTCTCTCTCTCTCTCTCTCTCTCTCTCTCTCTCTCTCTCTCTCTCTCTCTCTCTCTCTCTATCTCTCTCTCTCTCTCTCTCTCTCTCTCTCTCTCTCTCTCTCTCTCTCTCTCTCTCTCTCTCTCTCTCTCTCTCTCTCTCTCTCTCTCTCTCTCTCTCTCTCTCTCTCTCTCTCTCTCTCTCTCTCTCTCTCTCTCTCTCTCTCTCTCTCTCTCTCTCTCTCTTTCTCTCTCTCTCTCTCTCTCTCTCTCTCTCTCTCTCTCTCTCTCTCTCTCTCTCTCTCTCTCTCTCTCTCTCTCTCTCTCTCTCTCTCTCTCTCTCTCTCTCTCTCTCTCTCTCTCTCTCTCTCTCTCTCTCTCTCTCTCTCTCTCTCTCTCTCTCTCTCTCTTTCTTTCTCTCTCTCTCTCTCTCTCTCTCTCTCTCTCTCTCTCTCTCTCTCTCTCTCTCTCTCTCTCTCTCTCTCTCTCCCTTAGTTTCTTTCGCTCCTACCAACCCTCTCAACTGCCCCTTGCCCCCTTCTCTCCTCTTCCCCCCTCTCTCGTGGTGAAGGGAATAGGAATTATGCAAATTACCTTCCTCCCTTTCCTTCTCCCTTACCTCCTCCCTTTCCTCCTCCCTTTCTTTCTTCCTCTATTTCTCCACCTTCCCTTCATTTTTCCCTAGTCTTCTCTTCTCTGTCACCCTACCATTTAGTACCAAATGTTCGTTATCCCTCTCCATATCCTAGCCTCCCCCCCTCTAACAAAGCATCCCTTCCTTTTTTCTCCATCCCTTCATCCCTCCGCCTTCCACAGTCTGGCGTACATATTTTCATTGTATTTTCTAGTGGGTGTGGCTCCATCTATCACCAAGAGACCACACGACGCTCTCCGCTTAGCCTAAATAATTTCGGGCAATTTTCAACCTCACCAGTAAACCATTAGGATGTCTGGGTGTGGGTTCCATTAATCAGTGAGAGAGAGAGAGAGAGAGAGAGAGAGAGAGAGAGAGAGAGAGAGAGAGAGAGAGAGAGAGAGAGAGAGAGAGAGAGAGAGAGAGAGGGCGAGAGAAAGAAAGAAAGAGAGAGAGAGAGAGAGAGAGAGAGAGAGAGATACTGAACTGATAAAATTATTCCATCTCGCAATCGACTGGACTTCTCTCTCTACTTGCTTGTCTGTCTCAGCTTGCCTATTTGCAAAACATTTTGCTGTCAGGATGCAAGACCCTCGTTCACTTCTTAGGAAACTTGCTTTGCTAGCCGTAAAAACTGTGTTAAAACTGCCAGAGGTGACACTAAGTCATTATGAAGTGTATCTTCCTCTTAAATATCGGGATCAAGTAAGGGCTGTGGACCCGAATAAGATGAAATTAAACTTGCTGAGTGGAAGTGCAGACTAGCTAGCATGATTTCTGACTCGCAACTATCAACGTTGCCTAAGCACAACGAAAATGGCTTTCTCTGTGGAAAGAGGTCACTGCGGTCTCTATTCACAAAAAAGAGAGCAGAACAGAAATCAGTAAATGCAGACTAGTGTCACTTCTGTTAACCGCTGGCAAGATTCTCGAGACAATAATCTCACTGCAAATGAGAGCATTTATGGCTACTAGTCCCTGGCTCTGCATTACACATACTTAGTACTTACCTTCATGATAGATCTCTAAGGGTGGTTCTCAAAAGGCGTATGACAGGGTGGATAGGGGGGCAATGTGGCAGATGTTGCAAGTGTATGGTGTAGGAGGTAGGTTACTGAAAGCAGTGAATAGTTTTTACGAGGATAGTGAGGCTCAAGTTAGAGTATGTAGGAAAGAGGGAAATTATTTCCCAGTAAAAGTAGGCCTTAGACAAGGATGTGTGATGTCACCGTGGTTGTTTAATATATTTATAGATGGGGTTGTAAGAGAAGTAAATGCGAGGGTCTTGGCAAGAGGCGTGGAGTTAAAAGATAAAGAATCACACATAAAGTGGGAGTTGTCACAGCTGCTCTTTGCTGATGACACTGTGCTCTTGGGAGATTCTGAAGAGAAGTTGCAGAGATTGGTGGATGAATTTGGTAGGGTGTGCAAAAGAAGAAAATTAAAGGTGAATACAGGAAAGAGTAAGGTTATGAGGATAACAAAAAGATTAGGTGATGAAAGATTGAATATCAGATTGGAGGGAGAGAGTATGGAGGAGGTGAATGTATTCAGATATTTGGGAGTGGACGTGTCAGCGGATGGGTCTATGAAAGATGAGGTGAATCATAGAATTGATGAGGGAAAAAGAGTGAGTGGTGCACTTAGGAGTCTGTGGAGACAAAGAACTTTGTCCTTGGAGGCAAAGAGGGGAATGTATAGGAGTATAGTTTTACCAACGCTCTTATATGGATGTGAAGCATGGGTGATGAATGTTGCAGCGAGGAGAAGGCTGGAGGCAGTGTAGATGTCATGTCTGAGGGCAATGTGTGGTGTGAATATAATGCAGAGGAATTCGTAGTTTGGAAGTTAGGAGGAGGTGCGGGATTACCAAAACTGTTGTCCAGAGGGCTGAGGAAGGGTTGTTGAGGTGGTTCGGACATGTAGAGAGAATGGAGCGAAACAGAATGACTTCAAGAGTGTATCAGTCTGTAGTGGAAGGAAGGCGGGGTAGGGGTCGGCCTAGGAAAGGTTGGAGAGAGGGGGTAAAGGAGGTTTTGTGTGCGAGGGGCTTGGACTTCCAGCAGGTATGCATGAGCGTGTTTGATAGGAGTGAATGGAGACAAATGGTTTTTAAATACTTGACGTGCTGTTGGAGTGTGAGCAAAGTAACATTTATGAAGGGGTTCAGGGAAACCGGCCGGCCGGACTTGAGTCCTGGAGATGGGAAGTACAGTGCCTGCACTCTGAAGGAGGGGTGTTAATGTTGCAGTTAATGTTGCAGTTTAAAAACTGTAGTGTAAAGCACCCTTCTGGCAAGACAGTGATGGAGTGAATGATGGTGAAAGTTTTTCTTTTTCGGGCCACCCTGCCTTGGTGGGAATCGGCCAGTGTGATAATAAAATATAATAAAATAATATATATATATATATATATATATATATATATATATATATATATATATATATATATATGTGTGTGTGTGTGTGCGTGTATATATATATATATATTATATATATATATATATATATATATATATATATATATATATATATATATAATATATATATTTCCAAAACAATGGACCAAGCTGGCTTCCCTGCAGAACACTGGCACCGACTGTATAGTTCATACTGTTTCAGTGAAAATCACCTTTAGAAGGTAATCCTTATATATATATATATAGCCAGTCCCTGGCTCTATATATATATATATATATATATATATATATATATATATATATATATATATATATATATATATATATATATATATATATATATATATATATATATATATTTCATGGTCAGTCACCACGGACAGATAGTATATTAATCAGCATTTCTCTATTTCATAGTTGACATCTTGCGAGTGGGACTGGAAACCATGCTTCTGGCATTCGAACCAAACCGAAATGCTAAGTGTCAGGTTCCCCAAATTACCAAGTACTTTGTATTATGTACATATAAGCGTCATGTTATTATCTGATGCAAATGTGAAACATTAATTCTGCAGATTTTCAGACAAGCAGACTTGTTAATCCACAAGTTAATATTTCGAAAACGTAAATCCTTCATAAAAATTCAGATTATTTTTCAACTCTGCATACAAATAGCCAGACACACCAGGATAAATTATTCGAAAATAACAACATGGGAAAAGCCGCAATAAATCCGAGAGATTTAATGTATTAGCACATTATTAATTTTCATTCAGTGGGGGTGTACCCAGATACTGGTGAAAGGGGGCTGTCACTCCAAGAAAGAGAGCTACTCTCCCCTTTCTTGGATAAATCCTTTTCACCTCTCATTTCCAAGGTATACCTCCCATTTTACCAGGTATACCCGGGCCGTGGAAGTCAACGCCCCCCTGGCCCGGTCCATGACCAGGTGCTGTTATTACATTACGGACATTATCACATTACCACATTATCGAGGAATACAATGGAGAACATAACTGTTAGTTTGTTCGTCACTAAAAAGTTTATCTGACAAAAATCTTTTTCATGATATTAATCACAGCCTACGTGCGAGTCTGGCTTAGGGAACAAACTGATAGCATCTGCTGTTGGCCTACGGGACTAAAGCACTGTGGAATTTATACTCGGTCCAGGCAGTGTGTGAAAAAGCATACGTTCGAGTCAGCATTCTGGCTGAGATCAATGTAAAGGTTTCGCTTGTTATATGGTATAAGAATTTATATAAGAGACGGGATCCTTTGCCAGACACCTCACTGACTCACCTGTTATTACTCTTAGACAGATAACTTACCTGTTATTACTCTAAGACAGATTACTCATAGACATATAACTTGATCCTTTTATTTAGGTTAATGTGGAACAGTTTGGGCAATTTGTTTGTTTTTCAGTGTGTTTCTCCAATTCTGATATAATCATTCTTGGACCTCTTTATTCTAATATACTGAATCCTGACCCATCCGCAGAGCTCTGCGCTTTCAACTGTTCCTATTCCTCTGCCATTCACTCGTGCTTCTGTATACACAACTTATTTACAATGCTCGTTAAACCGTGAGTTATCCCTATATTTATCTTTCAGTTTTAGAACTGGAATTAACTATGCATATTTACATTTGACATTCCATCATATCCTACGGTGACCTCCCGCAGTGTTCGGTATTTTACCTACTAATTCTTTTCTCCATTATTTCCCTCATTGTGCACTATTTTTTTCTACTGTCTTGACATGTTTCCTGCTATTTCTGCTGTGCTTCCGAGTATTCGAATGTCGGATAACAATGATTAATGGCTTTTTAGGACACTTAGTTCAATAATAACAATAATAATAATAATAATATTTTTATTTCTACTAGTACATGTATAAGGTATCCAGGCCTAGGAGATATCAATGACATACTACTATATAGAAAGCCCTTATTATGCAGAGCATTTCGGGCAAATTAGGTCAGTTTTGTCCCAGGATGTGACCCACACCAGTCGACTAACACCCAGGTACCCATTTTACACTAATGGGTGAACAGGGACAGCAGGTGTCTTATGGAAACACGTCCCTAATGTTTTCCAGCCGTACCGGAGATTTGAACTCCGGACCACAGTGTGTGAGCCGAGTGCTCTAGCGATCGAGCTGGTGCACGCCTTAACTGAGACAGAAAGTTATTCCAATAGCAGTCATTAACATTGATCCCCACATCTCTCCACCTGGGATGTCTTCCTCATTTTCATTTTTAGTGGCTTAAGTTACTAATACTAGCAATACTGCATTGCCATTCGTGACCAGAGCTGTTGTCTATCTATTAGGGTCATAGTTTCTTCATTGTTATCTCTATTTATGCCTGGTCTTCTATTTGGTGTCATGTTACATAGGACTGTTAGAGTTATATTTGGCCCTGTTGTTATCCAGTTTACAAAGTATATTGGCTTGGATCATTTTGGTGTTTCCAAATCCCCAAAAGCCTCCAAATTCTTACAATCCTAAAAATCTCTTGTGTCTTAATTATGGGTGTTGCTTCTCTGTCTTTATCTGTTCTGCATCTCCTTTTTTAATGTTGTTTTAGTTTCATTTATTTGACTTAAGGCTCCTTACAGGTTGCAGTGTGCTGCGAATTGTTGCACTGAAATGGTGTTAGATGTTGTGATTGGGATTCATGGATTTTAAATATCTGTGAAAATTTAAAGGTTGAATGGACAGGAGAAAAGAGGTAGAAACAGTCCAGTAGAGAATGCAATAGGGTGGAGAATGAGAGGTCATTTGGATGTTTTCTTTTACGAATGGCTGGGTTTTGGAAATAACCAGGGAAGAGTAATTGTGTAGCTCTCAATTACTATTGTATGATCTCATTTCTTCCTTCCGTTCGTCTTATAAAATCCTCAAATTCGCTTTTCTAATTTCTCACATGCAAAAGCGGGGTAGATGGGAAAAGAAAAAGTGTGACTTTGGTTCTCTTATCTCCACTCACATTTTCCCTAATTTTCTCTTCCTGTTGTGTGTATTATTGCATCACTCATTTATCCTCTGCCCTCTTCTCCACCCTACTTTTCTGTCTTCGTGAATTAATATTGTATCTTCAGAGTTCATATTTCACTCTGTAAAGACTTATCTTAATCCAGGCGACATCTCCTGTTATTCATTTAAAAACACAACCTTTTCTGGTTACCTCGTGCTAGTCTTATATTTTCATAATTAGTAACACTTTGCAGTTTCTTGGTAAATCTCTTCTCTCAATTCAGTAATAGCTTCTTTCACATTACTCTTAATATCTAATTCCATTTATCATCATAGCACTGGTTTTTCTTTTTCTTTTACAAATTCTGTGTAGTGTAATGACATATGTGCAGCAGTTTGTATATTTATCGTTTATTGAAACATTCCGGCTACACGGTAGGCTTTTTCTGTCCAATACAGAGCAGAATAAACTGGAAGCAGCAGGGGTAAGGACGAGATAAAGATGCTGTAATCAGTCTATTAACCTTGAGGTGGTCAGTCACTCCGCCTATAAAAGAGTTTAGCTTCATATCTGGAACACTGTGCAGCTGAAACAGGGGAATGGAGTCTTATATTTTCCATAGATGAGGTATGAAAGGTCTCAAAGACGTTGCAAGAGCACTGCAACCGAGGAGAACTGCAGCAAGCCTATTGTCTCATGCTAAACATTTTCTGTGTAGTGTAATTTTTTCCCTTTGTGATGCTGCTATCTGAATCGTTCATTTTCATCATGTTTGCATGTGTCACGTTTATTACTTTCTCTTTTCATTCTTTCTGATAAGTTTTAGGTTTCTTCTAGCTTGGTATTTGATTCTCTTTTTTTTTTATGTGTGCCCAGTATTTATTCTTGGCTCCCCTCTTCCCTTTGTCCTTTTGTTTGCTTATGCTGAGTCTCCTCATTATACTTTTGTTAACATCCAAATGATTTCATTTCTGTTTCATATTATACTCGATCTTCTTCCTCGGATCCAGGTATTATCTCCTTAAAGAATCACTTCACTCTTTAATCTACCTTACCAATTCTTCATCAAATGGCTTCATGCAGTGGGAACCATCTTCACCACCGGATCTTCTTATCCAGTGTTTCAGTGTGCTAATCGGGGGTGTCATCCTTCCTGTGCGTCACACCTCTGTAATGGGTTCCCACTACCCAAAAATTTCTCACTATTCCCGCAACATAGACATGGGCCAGCAGGTCTATCGAAATGCTCCAGTATTCCTGTGTTTAGTTTATTGTCAGCTTTTGAGATAAAAAATTAATGGATTTCCATTGTTTTACAAATACGTTGTTACTTTTTTTTACATTTTATTAAGGCAAGTTCACCGCTGCAGTGTATACACCCTTCACTAACTGCCTCTGTTCACTACCTCACTGTACACCCCCCTTCACTAACTTGGTTTCCGTTCACTGAATGCAAAAGATTTGTTTTTACTTTCGGTCCCGGCTGACCTTCGCCGTTGTTAGTGGAACACTTCAGTTATTCCCATTTTTCCCACCAAGTTCAATATTTAAATGCATATGCGACTAAAATTTTCCGAGGTGAGTAGTTTTTTGAAAGGAATGTCTTACATCACGAGCACCACAAGACAAGAGCTTTTACATCGTCCTCACCATTACAAGACTCGGCTCTCAGCAATTTGACAAGTGCTCTTGCAAAACATCAATGCTACTTCTGTCTCTTGAAAGTTCTTTCAAATCTTAAATAATTTCTGTCAGTATTTGAGTTTTGAAATATTTCCGAGAAAAACCTTGGATTTTCTTTTTGGAATCATGTGGGGTGAAGGTTTTTATTTTTTAATGATACATATTTTTTATACTATTTTTTATACTATTCTATAAATATAATTAAACTAATTATAATGATACATCTTGGTATATAATTATATATCTTTTTTTAATTTATATGTACGTGAGAAACAGTTGAAAGATAAATTTTCCGGTGGATAATTATGTTTTTCTCTGACATTTCCCTCTCGTCCGTTACCATCTTTGTCCTAATCATACCGTATATAAAGAACGTATCTTTTCCAACGAACTAGACATTTTCGGTGTATTCCTCGTGTGCGTGACTACCCTTACAGCTCTTCTAGTAAGCTTTCTTGCATAATTTATACAACTTCGCAAACTCGACAATATATCACCAGTCCCAAAGAACAGGGCGGAAGGCCACAAATTTGATCACTGTCGCTTAAAATATTCAGGTAAGTTTCTTTAAAGGAGTCTCAGTCTGTAGTTATTCCTGATTGTATTGGCATTTCTCTGGCTACTTTATCACCATTAGTTTCTGATCAAAGTAGACCCCAGAGGGCTATAAATTTCCCGGAGCAAAGTACACACCTTTATGCTATAATTTCAAAAGTTTACTGCCACGTTTTCTTGCAACATCGCCCTCACTCGTTCGCCTTCTCACCTTTGCGGAAAAATAGATTCAAATGCAGTATGATGCGATCCTTTATTGATTACGTAGTCAATGAACGATAACATTATATGGCATTTGTGTCTATTTTTTTCCTCGTGTCGGAATTTTATACCATTTATTCTCACCAAATCATTGTGCTATCTATCCTATTTTTTATGTTCAGTGCTTTTATTTCCGTATTTAATGCCACAGTGTTTAATTATCCAAGCAATATTTGCTTCAAAAATCCAAGGGGAGAGAATTGTCACGTGTTTTGTGTAAACTAAATTATTTTATATATTTTTTTGTAATGGCCAGTTTCATAGCTATTTTTTTTTCACATTTTCAACATTAAACTCCAAAGCTTACACGCGACCTGTCACTTAATTGGAGACTCCAGTCTGAAAAGTCGTATTATTATTATTATTATTATTATTATTATTATTATTATTGTTATTATTATTATTATTATTATTATTATTATTATTATTATTATTATTATTATTATTATTATTATTATTATTATTATTATTATTATTATTATTATTACTATTATTATATTTCTGTAGTATCAGCGCTCCTCCGGCAAGATAGTTATAGAGTGAATGATGGTGAAAGTCTTTCTTCTTTTTCGGGTCACTCAATCTGGATGGGAGAAGTCCAGTGAGTGAAAAAATTATTATTATTATTATTATTATTATTATTATTATTATTATTATTATTATTATCATCATTATTATTATTATTAATTAAATATTTGCTTAAGAAACTTAAGTTACCATATTTTGCTTCCACCGAAATAATGCTCAATGAGTTTCTCTGGAGTCACCTTGGTTCAGGGTTCTCTGGGAATCATCGTGGCCCTGGCTCCTCTAGGGTTATCGTAGTCCTACCTTCTCTGGGCTCATCATCGTGGTTTTGGTTTTTCTGGAATCATCGTTGTCCTTGCTTCTATGGAGTCATCGTGGTCCTGGCTTCTCTGGGACATCGTGGTTTAAGGTTCTCTGGGGGTTAACACGGTACTGGCTTCTCCATGATCATCCCAGTACGGTTCTCTGGTGTCATAATGGTCCTGGATTTTCTAGTGTCATAGTGGATTAAAGTTTTCTGGTGTCATCGTTTACTGGGTTCTCTAGGCCGTCGTGGTATTCAACATAACCCCAAGAATTTCTAAATATCATTGATGCTGAATGTACATGACGCACTGCCGACAATAACAAAGAGAAGACATTCGTTGCTGAGCAAGTTTTTACTGGGACAACATTCCATTCTAAGTAGACTTTCATCAACACAATTTATCTCTGTGTAGAGTTTTGTCTCAACACCCTGTCGCTCTGTGTAGAGTTTTGTCTCAACACCCTGTCGCTCTGTGTAGAGTTTTGTCTCAACACCCTGTCGCTCTGTGTAGAGTTTTGTCTCAACACCCTGTCGCTCTGTGTAGAGTTTTGTCTCAACACCCTGTCGCTCTGTGTAGAGTTTTGGAGTCTACTGGAAGTCTTGATAGACAAAGAAGGATTTTCTGAATCCTGTGGAGGCTTTAGAGACTCACCAGAATTAGCAAAACTCTCGGATTATTATTTCCATCATATCTATGTGAATCGCTAAATCCGTGTGTGGGTCATTCAGCGAGTGGAAAACAAAACACTGTTTTAGACTCGATCCTCCGTCCATTATCCCCCATTAAGACATTCCACGGACCCTCAATAGCCATCTTATAACAGATGAACGTGAAAGTCTCTTCCCTCTCCCTTTAAGCTGATGGGTACTTTTTGCCTGTGTTAATAGCCATCAGGGAATTAAGTAACGATGGTTCTTTCTTCCCTCGTATCAGACGGCTTTCCTGGAGGATTTGGTAACCCCAACACGCCTTTAGAAACGGTTGGTTGCTTAAGTAAAGTAATTCAGTGACTCATGGCACTTCAAGGAGAGAAAGTGTCGGGATGCTGGTAAACGGCTGCCAAATCTAAGGAATTCGACCTAATCTTCCCTTATTGGGAAACGTTGTCACTGAGAAGGGTTCTTCTTCTGCATGTATCTTTGTGTTCGTGTCTCAACAATCTCAAGAATATCTACTTATGGTTAGTACATTCATAAAGAATAAAGAGGCATTATACAGTTACTAGAAAAATATACAAATAGCACACATATAGAAGAATGAAACTTATGACAATATTTAGGTCCGACTTGGACCATTAACGAGTTAATTGTCCAAATCGGACAAAAACGTCGTCCTAAGTTTCATTCTTCCATGTGAGGGTTATTTGTGTGTAGTATATCAATGGGCAAGTGCTAAACCCGAAGTGGTCATACAGCTCCTGGGAAAAGAGGAAGTACTCCTTTCAGTCACAGTGAGGACAGTTTTTGCCACCCGTTATATGACATTGTTTATTTTTGTCTCTTAGCTGTTAGCTCAGCACCATTTGTGTTGCTATGCTAATACTCTCAGGATATCAAAGAAAATGCTGCTCACACCCTGCAGCCCCCTAGGATCCATAGCATTATTTGGGATGCTTGAGATTCCATAGGATTTTTTTTTCAAGACGGCGCCGGGTTGTTAGTGGAAATAACTGGGATGCTTGCAACTACGTCGAATTATTTAGCATGCTTTTTTTAATCTCTGGTAAGCATGTATACAAAGCATGTAAGCATGCGTGTATTTTTTTTCTCCGCCTCTCTCTCTCTCTCTCTCTCTCTCTCTCTCTCTCTCCCATTATTTGTTATTTACTCTCCTCGACTCCATTTCATCCTCCGGTCGTCTCATCTGTGTCATTATAGTTATAGTCTTTGTTATTGTTATGGTTATCGAGTCTGCTTGCCCTTTTATTTTCTCCTTTCCTCTCTTTTCCCCACACACGTCGGTCTCTCTTTCTCTCTCTCTTTTTCTCTTCTGTCTTACTCAAACAAATTTCTCAACCACACCCTCTCGCTCTCTCATACTTCTGTCTCTCACACTTCACTCTTTAGCGCATAGCGCAAATCTCTCTCTCTCTCTATCTCTCTCTCTCTCTCTCTCTCTCTCTCTCTCTCTCTCTCTCTCTCTCTCTCTCTCTCTCTCTCTCTCTCTCTCACTGTTCTGCACATGTCTCACTTCAATACATCCAAGACATTTTCTCTCTCCCAAACCCCTAATTCTTCCAAGCATTTCTCTCTAATTTGCCCACTTTTCAGAATATCTTTCTCTTCCTCATTCCACTCCCCCAACATTTGTATTTCACTTTACCCTCCAACCCACATCTCCATCCTCCAGCACTATCCGCCACATCTTTCTCTCCCCTCACTCTCACAGACCACTCTCTCATTGCCCTTTCCAACATATATCTCTGTCACCCAAAACTCTCCCATACGTCTCTCTCTCTCTCTCTCTCTCTCTCTCTCTCTCTCTCTCTCTCTCTCTCTCTCTCTCTCTCTCTCTCTCTCTCTCTCTCTCTCTTTCTTTCTCTCTCAGTCTTTCCTTCTCTCAGCGACCTTAACAAGGAAACTTTAAGGACCTTAACCTGGACATATCTGAGGCCTGTCACAGAGTACGCAACACCAGCATGGAGCGCAGTAGTTTACAACAAAACTAATCCTAGAGCTGAGAGGATTATCCTACCGGGAGAGACTAGAGGATCTAAATCTAACGATCTGAAAACAGAGAAGCACCAGGGAAGATATGATCGTGATGTAGAAGGTACTCAGAGAGTTGGCAGGGTAGATAGTGACAGAAAGGTAAACAGTATATACGTTTTATATTCAGCATCTGTCGGGTGTTTGCCGTCTACTCTCTGCTGACAAACTGTTTAAATGTGACAGGTTATGGACCGAACAGAGGATGGTCATGCAATGAAGCTAAAAACTCAAAGGTGCTAAAATATGGTAGGAAATACATCTTCATTCTCCGTGTCAGTATAGTTGCTGATCCCCTACATGTGTTGTATAGCTTATCTGTGTACCATAGTACCATCCATATGTTTTACATACATGACCCCTTGCTAGGCTCGGTGACTAGCTTGTGTGACGTCACGTGATGCCGATGTGAGCTCTGCGCTCCCGGTCCTCGTCCTCAGTTTTCCACGCATAGGCCTAGAAACAGGACAGGCAGTCTGGGCTCCCCCTTCTCACACTCTGCAGTATAAGTGTTACCATCCAACAAGTGTGTTTAACTCCAACCATCACATCTCCACGAACCCTTCCCAACATCCGGGTGGTAAACAAGTGGAGTGAGTTGATATATAAGACACTTGTCCAACAGTTATGTATCTTTTTTTTCCGAAAAGTTTTGTCTACACAATAGACTTCTTCAGTCGAATACATAGACAACAGGAGTAGATATAAAAAGACAATGTAATCAGTCCATCACCCTGGAAGACGTTTCGGAATAAAGATAGGAAACTGTAGCTCATGTCTTACTCATCAACTTGTCGTTATTGCATACCATCGTCTTCACAAGTGGAATGAAGTAAGTGAGGAAGTGGAGTGAAACTCGATACACAGATATTAGAGTAGGAATACGGAGCATGATGCCAGCAACCAATACTGCAGACGATTGTAACTTATAAGGAATTGAAACCTTGACAGTATCTACAACTCTGTGAGTAAACACACACACACACACATACAGTGTGCGTGATTCGACCCCACACACACACACACTGTGTGTGTGTGGGGTCGAGTCACGCACACTGTATGTGTGTGTGAATCGATCCCTGTAACTACAATTATATGAGTACAATTAGGTGAGTACACATACCAGGTCAGACGTCATAAGAGTGCAGTAAGTGGTTGCTGCTGACTCCAGGTTTAAAAAAAAAACGCTTCTCAAGAGTACGTGTAGAGACGAGCTGCTGATTCTGAAGTGGTGAAAAACACAGAGGAATGAGAGGCGAGCATGGAGGTAAGATAGACAGGGGAGAGAGACAGAGACAGACAAAGTGTGTATGTTTGTGTGTGTCTACTCACCTATATCTGGTTGCAGGGGTCGATTTCGCAGCTTCTGGCGCCGTCTCATCCCTGGTCGCTACTTAGTCTATTCTCTCCTAGCTTCCAGAGCTTTATCGTACTTCTTCTTAAAGCTATGTATGGATCCTTCCTCAATCACTCTATACTTTCTACAGTTTCTTAATATGACTGACCAGGTGCTGGTCCTTAAAGGTGTTGCGTACTCCAATATGGGTCTGACGTATACGATGTGCAGTATCGTGAATAACTCCTTATTTAGATGTCGGAAGGCTATCTTTGATTTGCTAGACGCGCACTTGCTGCAGCCGTTATTTGGCTAATGTGCACCTCAGGAGATATGCTTGGTATGATGCTCACCCCAAGGTCCTTCTTGAGCGAGGCTTGCAGCCTTTGCCCCTAGTATGTACTCCGTCTGCAGTGTTCTTTGTCCTTCTCCAAGCTTCATCACGATGCACCTGGTGGGGTTAAACTCTGGGAGCTATTTATCAGATCAGGCCTGAAGCTTGTTCAGATACCAGAGTAGCCTTTCGTGTTCCTCGTCCGCTTGTATT
>NC_091294.1:35925015-35955015 GCF_038502225.1 Cherax quadricarinatus | reverse complement strand
TCTCAAACAGAGCTTTAAGTCTAAGTAGGTGTTGATCCCAAGTATCAGACACCACAACAATATCATCTAGGTATGCTGCCGTGCCTTCAAGTCCTTTAATAGCCTGATGGACGAGTTTCTGGAATGAAGAGGGGGAATTTTTCATTCCGAAGGGGGTAACTGTATACTGATAATGACCTCCTGGAATCACGAAGGCAGAGATTTCCTTCGCCTTATCTGTCAAAGGTACCTGATAGTAACCTTTAAGGAGATCTAATTTGGACACAAAAGTAGCCTTACCCACAAAGTCAATTACGTCATCCAGACGAGGAAGAGGGTAAGCATCTGTAATTGTGACCTCGTTCACTTTACGGTAGTCTGTGCACATACGAAACCCTCCATCAGCCTTTTTTACTAGGATGCACGGTGAAGCCCATGGACTAGACGACTCCTCCACTAAACCATGTTCTAACAAGAAGTCTACTTCCTGCTGAAGTAACCTTTGCTTTTCAGGATTAGCTCTGTAGGGGGAGAGTTTAATTGGTTTAGATTTTCCCACATCTACATCATGGTAACCTAACGTACATTTTTTCGGCACATCCGAAAAAATATTAGGATATGACTGTAGAAGCTCAGTTAAATTGGTTGCTTGTATTTCAGATAATCCATCCATTAACGGGCTAGGATCCTTGAGGAGGACAGAATTTGAAAGTTTAGTATTAATTTCAGAGATAGAGTGCAAAGAGTCAGAGTCGTCCTCAGAGGTAGAGGACAGAGTCATTACTGGGACTTTATCTGGTGTATGAAAGGCCTTGATTTGATTTATGTGGTAAGTTTTTGTTTTTGAGGTCTTATCAATGGGAGCTACCACATAATTTAAATCAGATAATCTACTTACTATCTGCATAGGTCCCGTAAATCTAGCTTTCAAGGTGTGGCCAGGTATAGGTTCCTGCACCAACACCTTGTCTCCTGGATGGAAGGAGCGGAATTGTGCACTTCTGTCATACCTCTGTTTCATCTTACTTTGAGCTGTCTTTAGCTTAGCCGTGGCTAACTCACGTGCCACCTGCAACCTTGAAGACGGGTTGTAGAGTGCTGAGCTTACGTCTTCTCCCATCCATCCTTCTTTGAGCACCCGAAGAGGACCTCGTACATTGTGCCCAAAGATCAGCTCAAACGGACTATACCCTGTAGACTCTTGCACCGTCTCTCGTACTGAGAACAGCAACAATGGTAGAGATTCATCCCAATCTGTCGGAAAGTGCATGCAAAAACTTCTCATCATTGTTTTTAATGTTTGGTGGAATCTTTCCAAGGCGCCTTGGGACTGAGGGTGATAGGCAGTGGATAAGTTGTGAATTATCCCTAACCTAGTTAATACTTCCCTAAATGCTTTGGCAGTGAAGTTAGTACCTTGATCACTTTGTATAGTTTTAGGAATGCCAAAACAAGAAATGAATTTTGTTAAAGCTTTGAGAATAGCTTTAGTATTGATACTACGCATTGGGATCGCTTCAGGATATCTGGTTACTTTATCCATAATTGTAAATAAATACTGATTTCCAGACTTTGACTTAGGTAGTGGACCTACACAATCTATAATTAAATCTGCAAAAGGTTCTCCATCAGCAGGTATGGGTTGGAGAGGTGCAGGTTTAATAGAATGTCCAGGTTTTCCAACTTGCTGACATTCTCGGCAACACCTAATATGATTCTTCACATCTTTCTTTAATGTTGGCCAATAAAATTCTTTTGTGATTCTATACAAGGTTTTTGTAATTCCTAAGTGACCTCCTGATGACGTATTATGAGCTATATTTAATATCTGAGGTCTATACTTGGTTGGAACCACTAACCTGTCGTATAATTGCCGGCCCTCTGTCTCCTTACCAGTCTCAGTGCATACCAAATAATCATTTTTAACTTCATACTTGACTGGATGACCCAAAGAGGATTTACCCATGGCTGCCTCAAAAGCGAATTTTAACGAAGGGTCCTTACGTTGTTCCTCCCGGAAGGACAGTCCCTCGGGCATGGAAACAGAGACATCTGGCAATCCTGCAACCTGGGAATAGGAAGGCTTGATCGGGGTCTGTTCACTTGATTTACGAGACTCCGGCCGGTGTGTCTCATAAAACAACGTGGCTATTCCGAGATCGGAGTCGTCCAAGGATAGGTCAACATTCTCCCCAGACAACCCTTGGGATGTTGCCCGAGTTATGGCCAACACTGGAGAAGCATTAATCATTATAGGTTCAGGACACGAAGTAACAGTAGTAATGTTATTACCCAGTAATAACATGGCATTTTTCATGGGAAATCCTTTTGAGATACCTACAGTCAAGTACCCAGTGTAATATTTGCACTGTACATAAATTTTATGCAAAGGAACAGAATATATAGTTCCTCCATAGGCTTCCAATAAAACTGATGAATTCAAGGAAGTATTCTCTGAAAGGGGTAATATTCCTTCTCTGACAAGTGAGCAATATGCTCCAGTATCTCTAAAGGTATTTACTTTAGTTGGTTCTGAGTTTTCCTGAAGGGAAATAAGACTTTCGCAATAATAAGGGGCCATACCTTTTTCTACTTCTCTAGGGGACATGTTACTAGGGATATTAGAGATTTTCCCGATGGGTTGAGGTTTTTGGGGGCAGTTGGAACTGATATGACCTACTTTATTACACCTGAAGCAGACGACAGGCTTGCCCTTTACTCCCTGATGACGTTGCAAGTGGTGTCGTTCTGGCTGGTGCCTCTCTGGATATTGTTGTCGAGATGCTCCATAAGTAGTTTGCCTCTCCGCAGGGGGACCATATGTTGAGAAGCGTGGCTCACCAGGTGACTTGGTTGGATGTCGTAGACGCTCTCCCTCCGGCTGGCACTTCATTCTCCAATGTTGTCGATCTCTGCTCACGCCAGACTGTTGAAAAGAGAGACGGGACCGCTCGGACAAGGAGCGGTTCGTTTCGAAGGTATCAGCCAACCTGGCCGCCTCCAATGCAGTGGTTAAGTCACGATCCTGCAGAAAGACACGAACCTCTGGTCCCACAGACTCCAGCAGGTTATCAATCAGAATAAGCTGCACCAGCTCCTCAAAGTTAGAGACACCACTCGCTTTATACCAGCTGGTAAAAGCTTTGGTTTGCTGTCTCACAAAGTCCACCAGGGATTGACCAAGCTGCCGCCTGTTCAATTTGAAGGTCTTACGATATTTAGCTGGGATACATGTATATGCTCCCAACACTGTGGTCTTCACTACTTGATAATCAGAGAATTCAGCGTCAGTTAATACCGACGTAAATTCCTGTGCCTTACCCAATAATGCTGTATGAACCAACGCTGCCCAGTGCTGTTCCGGCCACCTCAAGGCTCGAGCCTGATTTTCGAAGCTTTCGAAAAATTGCTCTGGTTCGGCCTCATTGAAGCGGGGAACAAGCTGTACTGCTTTTTGTAAACTGAAATCGTTTACAGAATGCGAAAACTGCCTCCTTTCTCTTTCCCTATCAAATTCTTCCCTTGCGAATGCTCTCTGTTCCCTAGTTTGCTCAAGATTGATTTTTGCCAGCTGAAGTGCCAACGACGCTGATTCACCCTGAGACAACCCAGCTGCACTATACTGACCATTTTGCTCCGTAGGTGTATCATCTTCCTCCTGCGAGAACATAGTAGTTTTTGCCCTAGCTCCCGTAGAGGGAGGAGTCTGATGTGCCATCTCTTCTTCAATAAGTATGTCAGCAATAAGTGAACGCAGTTGCGCAGCTGTAAGAGTGCGTTTATAGGGAATGCCAATGGAACGAGCAATTTGCCAACAACGCTGTAGGGACAATTTAGGTAGGTTATGCAAAGTATATGCCGACACCAGGCGTCTGACTCGTCTAGGTGGCATAAGTTATTCGCTATGCACAGTACGAATACCCCAACGTAACACGTTAATTTGCAGAACACGCTTAGCTATGCACAGTACGATTGCAGAATACGCATACAAGCAAAGCCGACTGCACACAAGACTGACCGTAGCGAAGCGAGCACACTGAACAAGCTAGTAGCGAGCTGCTGAACGATCACACAATAGCAAGGCTGATAATAAGCAAATGACACGCAAAATTTGTAAAGCGAAGCGAAACAGCAAGCTACACAATGTTCCTGCTACAAGCTTCACCCTAAGCTCAACCGTTTCTCTAAGTCCAGCTCTCGGACAGGCTACCCATATTACAACCTAGGATTTCAAATGGCCTGTTATCCCAGGTGTAATGGGAGCAAATAAACACAGTAGAAAAAGTTTAGACTTATATTATCCTTCACCAAATTTAGAACAGCAATATGTACACTATGTACAGTAATAAATATAGTGCACGTCACGGTAAGCAAGGCAGAAATAGAAGCCACAAGAAAGCAGACCGTGCTTCAACCAGCTCTAGAATGGGAATGACAAGGGCAGACAGGAGAGCGGTATCCACATAACCTCTGCGATTGTCAATCCCACCTTCTTATTGGCTAGAACCTGGTCACTAGTTGAACGATGGGGCCCCATCATCAACTCTTAGCAACCTGGTTCGCTGGTTGGGGGAGATAGCCTGTAAATGAGGGTGTGTCCATGCGCCGAATAAAGGTTACGTACTCTTTGCATGCCACACCAATGTTTTCAAGTTATTCGTACTGGACCTCGTCTTTGCCTTCTCTTCCACTCTCGTAAGTCATTAGTCAGTACCCAGTTGATTTTTTACCGTATAAGTACATTTTCTGTCTGCATGATGAGATTTCCCAGTAAATTCTGAGTGCTTTGAGGCGATTCCAAGTATTAAGATGCATTAATATATCTGTGTGAGCATTATGGGATCAAATCTGGTTAATTGGTTTTACAGTCTATAGACTAAGCAAGGGGTCATTAAGGGTATAGGTAACTTGGGTATCTTTACTGATACCCAGCTGTTGCACGTGTCTCAATCTTCAACCTGTCGGCATTTTATACCATTTTCAACAACGGGTAACCTGTTCACCTCAATATAAGAACAGTTTAATCCCCGAAATAGGCCTACGGAAATTGAAATAAACTATATATATTCTTAGCTACATATCATTCCAAGTTAATATGCACTGATGTTCTGGTCAGAATATATTTTGCAAGTAAGTATGTATGCATATTTTCCAACCGAAATATTGCCCCTTCTCTTTACTGACTGCAAGTACAGAGAAATATTGTAGTGTTATAAACAGTAGAGTACAATGGTCTCACCAGTATGATATTCA
Organism: Cherax quadricarinatus; assembly: GCF_038502225.1. Taxonomy (NCBI): domain Eukaryota; kingdom Metazoa; phylum Arthropoda; class Malacostraca; order Decapoda; family Parastacidae; genus Cherax; species Cherax quadricarinatus. Next base: position 35,949,783 of record NC_091294.1, on the reverse strand, counting down.
TTGTTTTGAAGGTTCACTAATTCGCTAAGCTTTGAATACATGGTTTTGTGATTTCTACACACTAGGAGGTGCGGTGACATTATTCATAGGTCCTTTATATGTTCTCTCCGGTCTGTAAAATGACCTGACTCTACTCTCCCATCCTTAAACCGTCATGCGACTAATTTAAACTTTCATATTAGTTTGCCTCCAGCTGATGGCTTTCCATGGGGAAATTCAACGATTGCTCTCAAACTTTGGCATTTGCTCTCAAATGACGTTTTAGGAATTTTTTTTCTATATTAGTATAATTATATATCTGAAGATGGGTGAATGATTGAAGTGAATCTTACCTGAAGTTTACCTGGAGAGGGTTTCGGGGGTCAACGCTCCCGCGGCCCGGTCTGAGACCAGGCCTCGTGGTGGATCAGGGTCTGATCAACCAGGCTGATACTGCTGGCCGCACGCAAACTGACGCACGAACCATAGCCCGGCTGGTCGGGTACTGATTTTAGGTGCCTGTCCGGTGCCTTCTGGAAGACAGCCAGGGATCTATTAGTAACCCCCCCTTATGTATGCTGTGAGGCACTTGAACAGTCTTGGGCCACTGACACTTATTGTGTTGTCTCTCACTGTACTCGTGGCGCCCATGCTTTCACTGGGGAAATGTTGCATCTCCTGCCGAGTGTATTTTATCATGTATCTCTCTCGCCTGCGTTCCAGGGAATACAAATCAAAGGACTTCAACCGTTCCCAGTAAATTAGTGTTTTATCGTACTTATGTGTGACGAGGAGGAAAGGGCAGGTGGACTATTGAGAAAGGAGTTTATCAGTGAAGGCACGAAGGTAAATATACCAGAGTATAAATATGGCAACACCTTTGCATGAGTGTGATGTATGGTCTTTAAGAATGTATCGAGGAGGAGGCTGGAAACTGGAAATATCATCCCTGAGATTACTGTTCCAGTAAATATTATGCAGAATAAAAAGATCTATATAAAAGATCTACTTGAAAGAGTGATAGAGAGGTGGTTGAGATTATTCGACTATTTAGAAAGAATATAGCGGGATAGGTTGATAGTTTGAACATCTAGTTGGCAAGTGTGTGTGTGTGAGTGTTAGATCCGTCTAAGTGAAGACAAGCTTTTTTTTTTTTTTTTTGGAAACCAACTGGCTGTAGGATTGTTTAGGATCACATTTATGAAGGAATTCAGAGAAACTGGTTAGCAGAACTTGAGTTCTGGATGGAATGGGATTATGCGTTCAGAGGGTCGTTTGAAATGTTATGCTCCGGCATTTCTGGCACGACAGCTATTGAGTGAGTGTTGGTGAATGTGCTTCCTTCTTTGGAACGGGTTACCTAGATGGAAAACATCTTTAGGGGGAGGTAACTTAAGGCCGGTGAAAGGCTCTTGGTCCAAGCTTTTTGGAGCTACCCTCCCTTTCCTAGGATCAAACCTGATAACCTTCCGTTCCCCAGGTGGTGTCTGACCCCCCAAGAGATTTAGTCATTTCCCATAATAATAATAATAATAATAATAATAATAATAATAATAATAATAATAATAATAATAATAATATTTATTATTAGTACTATTATTATTATTATATTATTATTATTATTATTGTGATGATGATGATGATGATGATGATACTGTCTCTCATCACATCCTGGCAATGAGTGTCGACAAGTATTATATAGATCACAGTATGCAAACTATTCTTTATCCTGACGACATTTCGCTACTGACTTGAAAAAAAGGCTCAATACTGAGCGAAAGGAAGTGGGAATAAAAACTTCGCTCACCTGTGCCTCACTCTTTCGTTCTTTTCTAACCAATATTTTCGACTCGATAAATGTTTCACTGCGTCAAATTTATTACTGCTACGACAAGCTGTTAACTCTCTGTGGAAAAACTTTTTAACGAAACTAGAAAAATAAAAACGTATACCACTCATTTTCACTCTACCTCGCGCTGCTGTATGACACTTACGAGTTTGGTGCTTTTTCCTATCTATCTATCTATCTATCTATCTATCTATCTATCTATCTATCTATCTCTCTCTCTCTCTCTCTCTCTATCTATACCTATATATATATATATATATATCTATATATATATATATATATATATATATATATATATATATATATATATATATATATATATATATATATATATATATATATATATATATATATATATATTCAATAACAACACTGTGACTAGCCAATGAATCGAACCCATGTCGTTTTGGCCAGCCACATGGTATGCGAAAATCACATGACGCTCTAACCCACAGGATCACCAAATCCTACAGTAATTACGCAGCCATCAGAGCTAGGTGTTTTACCGTAATCCGAGGACATACGATGGTGTGGGTGCCTCTGAGCTAATTTCATTCTACTCCCCGTTTGGTGTAAAAACCTCCTCGAGCACTATATATATATTATTGTAACCACGGACGAGTAGTATTTAATCAATAACAACACTGCGATTATCCGTGAACTCGAACCCATGTCGTGATTAAATACCACTCGCCCTTGGTTACAATAATATATATACTGCTCATGGAGACTAGTACACCAAATGGGGAGTAGAAAGAAATTAGCTCTGAGGCACGCACACTACCGTATTTCCTCGGATCATGGTAAAACACCTAGCTCTGCTGGGTGTGTGATTCTTATAGGATTTGGTGGTTCTGTGGTTACAGCGTCATGTGATTTTCGCTCACCATGAGGCAGGCTAAAACGACATGGGTTCGTGTCCTCGGCTAGTCGCAGTGTTGTTATAGATTAAATACCACTCGTTTGTGGTTACAATAATGTATATATATATATATATATATATATATATATATATATATATATATATATATATATATATATATATATATATATATATATATATATATATATATATATATATATATATATAATATATATATATATAAATGAGATTAATGATAATTTCCCTCGGTATTCCTTATAACCCCCCCCCCTTTCCCGTTCTCTCGTTCAACCCTAATCTCCTTCAATTGTTCCCTCTCTCTCCCTTGCGCTCTCTTTCTTTCTCCCTCTACCTCATGGTTTTCATTTCCATCGTTTCCCCATCCCTTTCCTCTTCATTTTCTCCCGCCTCTCTAACTTTTCATAATCTAAACATTCCTTTCTCTATTCCCCCTTCCCAATTTCTTCTTTCCTTCCTCCCTTCCCCGTCTCCCTGCTGTTAATACTGTTTTCGCTACAAATTTGATTAACGAATTTATTTCTTCACCGCTTCAAAGAAATAGACTGAAGGAAAAAAAAAACAAGCAGCATCGCCTCTGCCAGGAAGAAGACTTTTGTTCCTGGTACCAGGTGAGCACACGTTACCAAGTGTACTGTTCAGCAGCTTGGGTGGGGTTCCCTAGGGTTGCGGGATTGGGGAGTGGTATTAAGGAAACCGGGATTGGAGTTGGGGGGAGGGAATGGAGAGGGGTAAGGAACGGCTCTGTCGGGAGCGAGGAAGTGGGAGACGGGAGATGGTTTGGCCATGGGAGCTTGGGGAGGGTATGGAAATGAGAAAGAGAAGAGAGATGATGGCGAGGAAGAGTATCAAAGAAATGAGAATGGAAGAATAACTAGAGAAAGCAGAGAGAATAATAATAACTTAATACTACAACTGAGTTACAAAAGAAGGAAGAGAGAGATTAGAAAAGGAGGGACAGTAGATAAAGAAGAACAATAGATAAAGAAGGACAGTAGATAAAAAAGGACAGTAGATAAAGAAGGACAGTAGATAAAAAAGGACAGTAGATAAAAAAGAACAGTAGATAAAGAAGAACAGTAAGGAAGGGTAATGATACTGGTTAAAAAAAAATAAGGAAAGTAGGAAATGTTAATGGTGGGGGAAGAGAGGTGAAGGAACAAAGATAACATGGTATGGAGTGGACAGGTAGGTCACACTGTGCTGTAAGGGAAGGCTTATGTTTGCGTGTTATTAAATTCTTCCCCTTAATGGAGATAGTTTGAGCTCGGATGTTGCACGCTATAAGCCACGCTAATAATTTCTCCAATATGTCTTTAGCTTCTCGTTGCTCGTGCTGACCAGCAGGTACAGCACAACCACTGCAAGGTCGCAGCAACATTAAAAGAATCTTACCAAAGTACATGTATATAGACTGCAAACATGCGGCGAACGCGCCACACCATATACACGTTACACACGCATGTATGGTCTCTCTAGTTTCTATTATGAGATCCATATAATTCAGGTTATCTTACCCGGGCTGGAATACAACACTATCTTCTTCCAGGATGCCACCCACAAATGGCGACTGCCACCCAGGTAACTATTTACGGCTAGGCGAGCAGGGCCAGCAGGTGACAGGAAACTGACCACGCGTGTCATCCTTCAATGCTCTTTCTGATGTTAGTACTAAAAGTTTATCAAATTCGAATAACTTTTATTTCAACAGAGGCATTGCCTTTTTTGTATAGGTCAGGTATGAAAGTAGCAATGTTACGTCTGCTTATGTGACCGGTACTGCTTACCAGTATACTGGCTTATCTCCTCCTGATGTATATATATATATATATATATATATATATATATATATATATATATATATATATATATATATATATATATATATATATATATATATATATATATATATGTATATATATATATATATGTTCGATCTGTTGGAGTGTGAGCAGGGTAATATTTAGTGAAGGGATTCAGGGAAACCGGTTATTTTCATATAGTCGGACTTGAGTCCTGGAAATGGGAAGTACAATGCCTGCACTTTAAAGGAGGGGTTTGGGATATTGGCAGTTTGGAGGGATATGTTGTGTATCTCTATACGTATATGCTTCTAAACTGTAATATTCTGAGCACCTCTGCAAAAGCAGTGATAATGTGTGAGTGTGGTGAAAGTGTTGAATGATGATGAAAGTATTTTCTTTTTGGGGATTTTCTTTCTTTTTTTTGGGTCACCCTGCCTCGGTGGGAGACGACCGACTTGTTGAAAAAAAAAAAAAAAATATATATATATATATATATATATATAGGTATATATATATATATATATATATATATATATATATATATAGAAATATTTATTTATATATATATATATATATATATTATATATATATATATATATATATATATATACAGATATATATATATATATATATATATATATATATATATATATATATATATATATATATATATATATATATATTTATATATATATATATATCTATATATATATATATATATATATATATATATATATATATATATATATATATATATATATATATATATATATATATATATATATAATATAGGGAGGTACCACCTCTAGAACTGTCCTGAGGACCCTCATCCTCAGAGAAAAGAATAAACTTGCTTCAGGGAAAACTCAAGGTTCTCCCTGAAGCTGTTTGAGAATTTTCTCCTACCACCCCCTATATTTCAAGTATGTTTTATTTAAAGACAAAATACATTGGCCAAACATTCACAAAAATACAACGGAAAGTAAAACAACATAGGTAACTCAGAGCTAAATCTCGAATGCTTCCTCCAACTCCCCTGCGGTGGGCCGCATGCCCAGAATGCTGCAGGCATTTCCCCTCTGGATCGCAACACTGAGTTTCTGAAAGAGGAAGCTGGTCGCCCTGTGGTCCTTGGTTTCTATGATTAGCTTTTCACCCAGCTCTATTAGGGACTTTACAGCACCCTGTCCCATGCTCCAAGGGTCTCCGACCCTATTGGAATGAAGTTATAGCAAGGGGTAAGGTCTTCATATTTTCGGATCTTCTGGGTCTCCCTGTGGCTGGCAGCTCCACCCCCTTCCACTACGGAGTATGGCAAGTAGGTGTCTGCCAATGTGGCAGCACAGGTGTAGTCCCAGGCAATCTGCTTTCCATCCTTCCAGGGTAGCATAGTGGCTCCATCAGGACGCTTTTGACTTCCATCAGACCTCTGTACTTGGGGTTCCCGTTGAGCTGGGCAACGGGCTGTGGCGAGGCTTCTCTTTATGATGTTGTTGACCTCCTCATGTCTGGCATACTTCCCTTCTGCTGTGTGACACACGAGACCATGAAGTCCGAATTGATCAGCTGTCGCCCTCCCGCAAATACACCTATGTTCGATGAGGATGGGGGCGGCTAGGCGAAGAGTAACAACAATCCGAATGGCCTGTGGGTCGAGACGGGTGCCCAGGGAGGAAATGGGAACAGCTAACAGGAAATCTCCTGAGTGTGGTGCCTTCACTGCCAGGAGACGAGCTTTGTCATTTTCTGAAGCATTGGAGAGCATTGTGTTGGCGATTTTTTCCATGATCGGTTTGTCCCAGTGGGACTGTTTGTGCTCTTTGGGAGGAGCTGGTCTACTGGAGGAGTCTGTAAGGGTGTCCCACCGAATCGCTGCTTCAGTAAACCTGGGGTCTTGAGCTCCTACCACGTCTCTTAAGCGTTCGGGAACTTTCTTCTTGACTAATGCACTGGAAGCCAAACACGAAGACAGAAAAGCAGGTAAAGCAACATGCGTTGCTTTACGTACCCCTATACCTCCCAGTCGCACTGGGAGGGTTGCCTGATCCCATTGCTGATCCTCTAGTGACAGGTTCAGTGCCTTCTTAAAAGTTGATCTCAGGTGTGCGTCATATTCATCGAGTGTTGGGTTTTCAAAAGAGGGTGCACACCTCAAGAAGTAAGTGAGTCTTGGCATAGTAAGACACCTTGTGAGGAGATACAGAGCATCATGGGCATCAAGATCACTTATTCTCTCCTCCATTCTCATCAGATCATTCAATTTGTCCCTGAGGACAGTGTCGATGGTCTTGTGACCCAGCAGTGCCCCCAAGAGGGTACTGTTGGACTGAGTGGTAGTTGAGACTTCCAGGAGGATTCTTCGCACAGCATTGATTATTTCTTGATTTGCTGTGATGATTTCACACTTGGAGGGATTGAGGATGAGTCCCAAGTCTTCTCCCTGTGTTTTCACCAGTTGTAGGTCCCCCACCAGGGACTCTTCAGTACCTGCCAGAGTGCCGTCATCCAGGTACCAGATATTGAGCTCACTGCGTAGGCTGGAAGTTAGTTCTCTTACTGCCAAGCAGAAGAGAAGTGGAGCGAGTGGGTCACCCTGCTGAACACCCTCTGATATTTGAATTTCATGTTCTCCAAACAAAAGAATTGAGGGTTTGCTGTAGCCGGCTGAAATGAAGGGAAAAAGACTGGGGAACCGATCCCGAACAGCTGGCAAAACAGCATCTCTCTTCACCATATTAAAGGCATTTCTAAAATCAAGTTTGACTATGGCCTTGTCTTCTGGTAGGTCCCTGATGTAGGCCCTTGCGGCATGAGCTGCAGCTTCACTGCCTTGAGAGACCCCAAAGCCCAGTTGGTGTGGCTGAAGTAAAGTGGCAGCTTCTAGGCGAATCTTTCTCAATGCTGCTTTGGCAACGAGACGGCGAAGAGTGTTTCCAACTGCAATGGGTCTCATTCCCCATCCCTCTTCTTCAAAGCACATAGTGAGGCTCCAAAAAAGAAAGGTTTAATTTCTTCTGGGATTCGCCCAGCCAGGCAATTGTTGACGAAAGTTGTTAACTCGGTGAGAAGAAGTGATGCAGATTCACCTAGTACTGGATTTACCATCTCTTTGAGGTGCTGAGGTCGAATTCCAGTGTAACCTCCTGCAGATCCTGCTGGAAATGACACGATCGCCTTATAGACTTCCGATTCTGGCAAAATTAATTGTTCAGTGATGGGGTCTTCCTCAGGGTTGTCGTTGATGGCTATGGTGTCCCTGGTTGGATGCTTGTCTCTTAGAGCTTGGGCCGTGGTCTCATCCTTGGGGGCTACAGTGTCGTCACTTGTAATTATTCTTATTGCTCCCACTGTGTTACCTTCGATTTTTTTTTGCTAACCTGTGCGCAAATTTTCTTGTTTTCAGTGGGACTTTTCTTGGGTCTACCTCTTTGATTCCTGCGATGATGGGGCAAAGGGATACAGTTATCCGTTCTTGGGTAGTTGCGCACTGCCTTGATAACTGACGTGGTTAGCAGTTTGCCTCGTCTTTCAAGAACTGCAAGACAGACATTGCCGAACAAGAGTAGGTTGCGCCATGCTTGGATGGTGCCTCGGGCTTCTAAGTTGGTGGAACCTCCATTCACCCCCCCTTAAGAAGGTCTGTGAATTTCCCTGCTGCATATGGGCGAGCCGCTTTAGGGATGTGGGATAGTGTACTGCTAGCAGTGGATTTGAATGCCAACAGAAGGTTATCGCAAGTGACGAGGTTGCCATTGGAATTGTCATCTGCCTGTGGAGGCTGTGGGCTGCTCTCTGCTGGGGGCATATGTGATCCTGCATACCCATTGTGTGCACGAATGCGGCCATCCCTGTTGCGTGCTCGAAACTCTCCACACACCTGACATGTGCCTCTTCTTTCATTGTTAGGTGCATTGTTTCCCTGGCTTTGTGGCTGGCTGGCTTCATCATCTGGCATACCTCAAACTGCGTGGTAAGCCCAGGCTGAAGGGAAAATGGCGCATGGCACATACCGCATGTGGTTCATGGTGGTGGTGGGGGGGAGGAGAGGGGTCTCCCGTCCTATATATATGTATATATATATATATATATATATATATATATATATATATATATATATATATATATCTATATATATATATATATATATATTCGTATACATAGGCATACAATAAACTGAATCATATAATACAATAATAGGTTGTTAGTATGAACATTAACTATGCTAAAATGTCCATGTTCGTGCATTAACTAATTAGAAAAACAATAACATTAATAAAAATCTCTCTTTGTTGCTGCCTCAGTTGCATTAACAGTTTTTTTCTAATTTAGTAATTGGCAACAGGAAACCCAATTGCTGTACTAAGAAAAACTAAACAAAAATTATTGTTGTGTATCATGTTCGTGAAAATGCAGTGCTATAAATTATAATAAGCAGGCACTAACAACCTGCCTGACCACGACATCAACCAGAAAACCTGGTTGTAGTTTGAAACAGGAAAGGGGTGATAACCCTGAGTCAGAATCACCCGCAGGTAGTCAGGTATGTAGTACGAGGCACACATTATACTTGATAATGTTGGCAGTTTTCGAGTATCTGTTAGGAAGTACGTATATCATATACTATTATATTCTTTAAAAGGTTTAATCTCTCTTTTGACAACTAGTTTTAAAAATAATATTGAGATTTTCGGAACTAAGAAGATACCTGACTCATTCTTTTTAAAATTACTGAGAAAATGCTTAGGCAATTATATTGGTGTAAATATTAGTTTGCAAGTCAAAAATAACATTAAAGCCATTAAAAGTACTCCCTCTACTTTCTACCACCACTGCTACTTCTTCCACTACCAGCGTTACCTCTACCACTACTTCTCCACGTCTTCCTTCCTGTCTTTGTCCCGTCACTGTTGCACTCGTCAATAAGTATACTGGCTCCCTCATTCATGTGTTAATGTGATTTTTAAATGGTCAAAGTCGGACCGAAACGAAGTCATAGGCTTCTTTCTTCTATGTCAGGGTCATTTGTGCAATACAAAACCGTAAACCTTTTTTTTTTTCAATGTTGTTACATTGACCGTATTCATATGACTCGCAAGTCATATGACTTGCAGCCAAATGTCCAGTGCGTAAGGATATCCTCTCTAAGAAATTGAAGGAAGAAACTAAGAAGTCATCTGGAACCTCTTCTTCATACGCTGCAATTGCCAAGATTCAATCAACAACATCCAAGATTTTACAAGCCACTCAACAGTCGTCTCCACCACCTCTCGCTACTCAATCTCCACCTGACGATATCTCTACCAAATTCTATTACTGCATGATGTTTGCTCACATGCAAAATGCTGCAAAACCTGGCTCTTTCAACACGACTATTAATGAACTTCTTGCACTTAACAACATGCCATCATTTAACTTCCTTGCAAGTCCACCATCAACTGAGATTTTGAAAATAATCCCGAAGATCGTCAGTTTTGAAGCGCCGGATTACTTGAAGGAATTAGTAATAGATAACGACGCTACCACCTCTGCTGCAGCAGCTCCTACACCACCACCAACAACTAGTGACGTCACTTCAACAACGTCCAATGAGAAGCCTCCACCGCCACCACTCCTCATTGAAACCGACCAGTCAGAAGCCTTGCCACTAGAAACATCTTCCTATTCGTCTATTGAAGAAGACAACGAATCTTCAATTCCACCTTCAACACCACTCAACAAGAAAGAAAAACCAGCACCAACAACACCTTCTGAAGACTCCCGACATGATAATACTAAAGAATACACTGATTGGAATGGAATCAACTTCTACACTACAGAAAATTATCCTCAAGATATGCAGCTAGCTGAACTTCGTTCTCACCTCATCCAAAAGAAAGTCAAGTTTACCATCGACTCTGGTAAAACTGAATTGTCTAATATTTTCAAGTGCATTGATGACCAACTAAAACAGCCCAACTGTCACTACTGGATGACACGTTTAGATATGATCCCACTACAACGTTTTAAACGTCTTGAAAATGGAACAATTTTCAAACTTCCAATTCACACCGCAAAAATACGCCATGACTCCAGGTAAATACCAAACCTCTAGAAACTGACCAATCAAAGATGAGCTCCTCCCTTGTCGCCTGCAGCCACCTATCACCATCAAGACACAGTTATTTCCATCCAGCAAGATGCAGTCAGCACCTGCAGAGTCCCTGTTGCCTTCTACATCGTCTTCGTCAAAACATTCCTCTCACCGTCTATTCTTCGCCCTGTCCCCACTTGCTCCTCGCCCCTCGTGGGTCCTTACCTGTGAGTCATGTATGTATGTATGTTTTGAAAAGCTACTAACCCCGGTTAAAAAGTAATAAGGCATATTCTTTCATATTTCACCTTATACATAATTTTCTAAGTATTATGGGCCATTTTCTGAATCTTTTGAACATATTTATATAAATTCAAAGTTTTTGGCTTCAAATTCTTTCTTCTTACTCTCTTTGATTTTACTATTTTGCATAAAAGTAAAATTGTACAGGAATGTCAAGCTGAACGCGCGTCGCAGGACAGATTTTAAGATTAAATATGTGGTAGAAAAATATATTGTCATGGCTATGAAAACATTAACTGGGTGAGACTTGAGTTATGAGGCGGCCGACGAGCTGTAAGTTCTTGGATTCCAGCCCACAGTCACACATGGCCTGGGCAAGGAAAGGAAATAGATTTGCGGAGGAAGGGAAAAGGAAACAGGAGAGAAAAGGGAAAGAGAGGGGAAAGGAAATGAGAGAGAAGAAAAGGGAACAGACAAAGTCGATTTGGGGGTAGGGAAGTACAGTAGTAATAGGGAGAGGACTATATATATATATATATATATATATATATATATATATATATATATATATATATATATATATATATATATATATATATATATATATATATATATATATATATATATATATATATATATATATATATATATATATATATATTATTGTAACCACGAACGAGTGGTATTGATCAATAGCAACACTGCAATAGCCAAGGACTCGAACCCATGTTGTACTGGCCCTCCTAATGGTGAGTTAGAAACACATGACGCCTTTACCCACAGGACCACCACCACGCCATCTTTTCAGTACACCTAACAAGGATGAGAATGAAAATTAGCCTAGAAGCTCCCACAATACCGAATGTCCTCGGATGGCGGTAAAACAGCTAGCTCTGCTGGCTGTGCCATCTTTTAGGATTGGGTGGTCCTATGGGTGAAAGCGTCATGTGGTTCTAGCTCACCATGAGGCGGGCCAGTACAACATGGGTTCGAGTCCCTCGCTAGTGCAGTGTTATTACTGATATATATATATATATATATATATATATATATATATATATATATATATATATATATATATATATATATATATATATATATATATATATATATATATATATATATATATATACGTCGTGCCGAATATGTAAAACTGAAGGGACTCCGGAAAGACGGAGAGGTGGGGTACGCCAACAAGTGTTGGACACAATACATACAACCGAGGAAGAAGTGAAGAGGCTGCTGAGTAGGCTAGACACCTCAAAGGCGATGGGGCCGGATAACATCTCTCCATGGGTCCTGAGAGAGGGAGCCGAGGTGCTACGTGTACCCCTAACAACAATATTCAACACATCTATCGAAACAGGCAGATTACCTGAGGTATGGAAGACAGCAAATGGAGTCCCAATTTTTTAAAAAGGAGACAGACAAGAAGCACTAAACCATAGACCAGTGTCACTGACATGCATAGTATGCAAAGTCATGGAGAAGATTATCAGGAGAAGAGTAGTGGAACACCTAGAAAGAAATAAGCTTATCAACAACAGCCACCACGGTTTCAGGGACGGGAAATCCTGTATCACAAACCTTCTGGAGTTCTGTGACAGGGTGACAGCAGTAAGACAAGAGAGAGAGGGGCGAATAGACAGCATTTTCTTTGACTGTAAGAAGACGCTTGACACTGTTCCACACAAGAGATTAGTGCAAAAACTGGAGGACCAAGCAGGGATAACAGGGAAGGTACTACAGTGGATCAGGGAATACCTGTCAGGAAGACAGAAGCAAGTCATGGTACAAGGCGAGGTGTCAGAGTGGGCACCTGTGACGAGTGGGGTTCCACTGGTCCTAGGACTGGTGCTGTTTCTGGTATTTAAGAACGGCATGACGTTGATGAGAAGTTGATGAGAAGAATTCAATCGGACGAGGACCAGGCAGAACTCAAAAGGGATCTGAACAGGCTGCAGGCCTGGTCCAGCAATTGGCTCCTGGAGTTCAACCCCACCAAGTGCAAAGTCATGAAGATTGGAGAAGGGCAAAGACCGCATATGAAGTATAGTCTAGGGGGCCACAACGTACAAACCTCGCTCAAGGAAAAAGATCTTGGGGCGAGTATAACACTAGGCACATCTCTTGAGGCGCACATCAACCAAATAACTGCTGCAGCATATGGGTGCCTAACAAACCTCAGAACAGCATTCTGCCATCTTAATAAGAAATCGTTCAGGACCCTGTACACCGTGTACGTTAGGCCCATATTGAAGTATGCGGCACCATTTGGAACCCACATCTAGCCAAGCACGTAAAGAAACTAGAGAAAGCGCATAGGTTTGCAATAAGACTAGTCCCAGAGCTAAGAGATACGTCTTACGAGGAGAGGTTAAAGGAAATCGACCTGATGACACTGGAGCACAGGAGAGATAAGGGGGACTTGATAACGACATATAAAATACTGAGAGGAATTGACAAGGTGGACAGAGACAGGATGTTCCAGAGACTGGACACAGCAACACGGGGACACAATTGGAAGCTGAAGACACAGATGAATCAAAGGGATGTTAGGAAGTATTTCTTCAGCCACAGAGTAGTCAGGAAGTGGAATAGTTTGGGAAGCGATGTAGTGGAGGCAGGATCCATACATAGCTTTAAGCAGAGGTACGATAAAGCTCATGGTTCAGGGAGAGTGACCTAGTAGCGACCAGTGAAGAGACGGGGCCAGGAGCTTGGACTCGACCCCTGCAACCTCAACTAGGTGAGTACAACTAGGTGAGTACACACACACACACACACACACACACACACACATGACATGATAACGACATACAAAATACTGAGAGGAATTGACAAGGTGGACAAAGACAGGATGTTCCAGAGATTGGACACAGTAACAAGGGGACACAGTTGGAAGCTGAAGACACAGATGAATCACAGGGATGTTAGGAAGTATTTCTTCAGCCACAGAGTAGTCAGTAAGTGGAATAGTTTGGGAAGCGATGTAGTGGAGGCAGGATCCATACATAGCTTTAAGCAGAGGTATGATAAAGCTCACGGCTCAGGGAGAGTGACCTAGTAGCGATCAGTGAAGATGCGGGGCCAGGAGCTCGGACTCGACCCCCGCAACCTCAACTAGGTGAGTACAACTAGGTGAGTACACACACACACACACACACACACACACACACACACACACACACACACACACACACACCGCAGACAGAGTATAGGCTAGGTGGACAAAGACTACAGACCTCACTCAGGGAGAAAGACCTTGAGGTGACCATAACACCGAGCACATCACCGGAGGCACACATCAACCAAATAACTGCTGCAGCATACGGGCGCCTGGCAAACCTGAGAATAGCGTTCCGATACCTTAATAAGGAATCGTTCAAGACACTGTACACTGTGTATGTTAGGCCCATACTGGAGTATGCAGCACCAGTCTGGAACCCACACCTGGTCAAGCACGTCAAGAAGTTAGAGAAAGTACAAAGGTTTGCAACAAGGCTAGTCCCAGAGCTCAGGGGAATGTCGTACGAGGAAAGGTTGAGGGAAATCGGACTGACGACACTGGAGGACAGAAGGGTCAGGGGAGACATGATAACGATATACAAGATACTTTAGGGAATAGACAAGGTGGACAGAGATAGGATGTTCCAGAGAGGGGACACAGAAACAAGGGGTCACAACTGGAAGCTGAAGACTCAGACGAGTCACAGGGACGTTAGGAAGTATTTCTTCAGTCATAGAGTCGTCAGGAAGTGGAATAGCCTAGCAAGTGAAGTAGTGGAGGCAGGAACCCTACATAGTTTTAAGAAGAGGGATGACAAAGCTCAGGAAGCAGAGAGGGAGAGGACCTAGTAGCGATCAGTGAAGAGGCGGGGCCAGGAGCTGAGTCTCGACCCCTGCAACCACAATTAGGTGAGTACAATTAGGCGAGTACACACACTCACACACAAACACAAGTATCGCTCCTACGATCACATCATACACTCACGTAGTGCATAAATAAGTCAGCTTTAGATAACGTTCCCAGTGTGTTGTGGTCCACAACTCACAGTGGGAAACATATTGTATTAAGACCAACGTGGCGTCTCTGGGTCGCTTACCCTACCATGTTTGTCCTCCCCTGCCCACCTTCCTCCCTGGCTCGCCCACTTTCCTCCCCCGCCCACCCATCTTCCTCCCTCACCCACCCACCTTCCTACCTCGCTCGCCCACTTTCCTCCCACGCCCGCCCATCTTCCTCACCCACCCACCTTCCTCCCTCGCCCACCCACCTTAGCCACACGCTCGCCCACTTTCCTCCCCCGCCCGCCCATCTTCCTCCCTCACCCACCCACCTTCCTCCCTCGCTCACCCACTTTCCTCCCACACCAGCCCACCTTCTCCCTCACCCACCCACTACCGCCCGCCTTCCTCGCCTGCCAAACCACCTTCCTTCCCTCCCTCTCTCACCTCGAGACAAAAAATTCCTCCATGGCAAACAAGAAAACAATACAAAAACAGATAAGCTTCCTGGACGGGGAATGTCTACTTAATGAGAAGGACACGAGGGAGGGAGGGAGGTGGGAAGAGAAAGATTGGGGGAGGAAAGGGGGATCGTGGAGAGGAGCAGGATAGTGGTGGGAATGGAGAGGATCAAATTGGGGGATAGGGGAGAGGAAATGGGAAGGAGCATAATAATAATAATAATAATAATAATAATAATAATAATAATAATAATAATAATATCCTTATTTCTACAAGTACATGTACAAGGTACACAGGCCTAGCTGACATTATACGACATACTACTATACAGAAAGCCGCTGTTTATACAGAAAATTTCGGGCACATTAGGCCAGTTTTGTCCCAGGATGCGACACACACCAGTCGACTAACACTCAGGTACCCATTATTATTCATGGGCGATCATGGACAACCTGTGTAAGGAAACACGCCCAATGTTTTCACCTCTTCACCTGGAATCGAACCCTGACCCTCACCGTGTGAAGCGATAGCTTGTGCCACAAGTCAACGGGCCACCGTCGTCTGGTCGGTAAGAAGCAAAGGAAGAAGAAGAATGATAGGAGGAAAGTAGTGAACTGTAAAAGACTGAGTGAAGGAGATGCAAGAAAGGAAAAAAAGACGTAGGAATGCGGCTGGATAAGAGGGGGAAATGAATTAGAGCAAGGAGAGAAAAACAGAAGAAATGGAAAGCGAAAGAAAAATAAGAGGAAGAAAAGAGACTGGGTGGGAGAAAAAAAAGAGGAGGAGGAGGAGGTGGAGGAGGAGAGGAAACAGCGTAGGAGACGAAGGGAATGTAAGAGGGAGGAGAAGGAAAGAGGGGGATGGGAAGGAGTGTGCGTAGCTCTGGCCTGGAGAGATCGAGGCAAATAACTTGACAGGAAGAACTAAATTCTTGATCACCTCTGTACCAGACCTGCTGTAACCCTCCACTCTACCTGCAACCTTCCACTCTACCTGCAACCCTCTACTCTACCTACAACCCTCCTCTCTACCTGCAATCCTCCACTCTACCTGCACTCCTCCACTCTACCTGCACCCCTCCACTCTACCTGCAACCCTCCACTCTACCTGCAACCTTCCACTCTACCTGCAACCCTCCACTCTACCTGCAACCCTCCACTCTACCTGCAACCCTCCACTCTACCTGCAACCCTCTACTCTACCTGCAACCCTCCACTCTTCCTGCAACCCTCCACTCTACCTGCAACCCTCCACTCTACCTACAGCCCTCCACTCTACCTACAACCCTCCGCTCTACCTGCAACCCTCCACTCTACCTGCAACCCTCCACTCTATCTGCAACCTTCCACTCTACCTGCAACCTTCCACTCTACCTGCAACCCTCCACTCTACCTGCAACCCTCCACTCTACCTGCAATCCTCCACTCTACCTGCAACCCTCCACTCTACCTGCAACCCTCCACTCTACCTGCAACCCTCCGCTCTACCTGCAACCCTCCACTCTATCTGCAACCCTCCACTCTACCTGCAACCCTCCACTCTACCTGCAACCCTCCGCTCTACCTGCAACCCTCCACTCTACCTGCAACCCTCCACTCTACCTGCAACCTTCCACTCTACCTGCAACCCTCCACTCTACCTGCAACCTTCCACTCTACCTGCAACCCTCCACTCTACCTGCAACCCTCCACTCTACCTGCAACCTTCCACTCTACCTGCAACCCTCCACTCTACCTGCAACCCTCCGCTCTACCTGCAACCTTCCACTCTACCTACAACCTTCCACTCTACCTGCAACCCTCCACTCTACCTGCAACCCTCCACTCTACCTGCAACCCTCCACTCTACCTGCAACCCTCCACTCTACCTGCAACCCTCCGCTCTACCTGCAACCTTCCACTCTACCTGCAACCCTCCACTCTACCTGCAACCCTCCACTCTATCTGCAACCTTCCACTCTACCTGCAACCTTCCACTCTACCTGCAACCCTCCACTCTACCTGCAACCCTCCACTCTACCTGCAACCCTCCACTCTACCTGCAACCCTCCACTCTACCTACAACCCTCCACTCTACCTGCAATCCTCCACTCTACCTGCACCCCTCCACTCTACCTGCACCCCTCCACTCTACCTGCAACCCTCCACTCTACCTGCAACCTTCCACTCTACCTGCAACCCTCCACTCGACCTGCAACCCTCCACTCTACCTGCAACCCTCCACTCTACCTGCAACCCTCCACTCTACCTCCACTCTACCTGCAATCCTCCACTCTACCTGCAACCCTCCACTCTACCTGCAACCCTCCACTCTACCTGCAACCCTCCACTCTACCTGCAATCCTCTACTCTACCTGCACCCCTCCACTCTACCGGCACCCCTCCACTCTACCTGCAACCCTCCACTCTACCTGCAACCTTCCACTCTACCTGCAACCCTCCACTCTACCTGCAACCCTCCACTCTACCTGCAACCCTCCACTCTACTCTCACTCTACCTGCAACCTACAACCCTCCACTCTACCTGCAACCCTCCACTCTACCCGCAATCCTCCACTCTACCTGCAACCCTCCACTCTACCTGCAACCCTCCACTCTACCTACAACCCTCCACTCAACCTGCAATCCTCCACTCTACCTGCACCCCTCCACTCTACCGGCACCCCTCCACTCTACCTGCAATTCTCCACTCTACCTGCAACCCTCCACTCTACCTGCAACCCTCCACTCTACCTGTAACTCTCCACTCTACGTACCGCCCTCTTCTCTACCTTCTAATTACGTGAAAATTTATTTTTCTATGTACGTGAAAATTCCGTCTTCTACGTACACCACTATTGTTACGTACTTAAAGGCTCTGTATTCACCACAAGTGAATATTGCTTGTTACATTATTCTCTCTACTGAGAATGATAGTACAATACAGTGAGTACATGTTGTACAAGAATGGTATACAATACCGACAAGGTGAAATTAAGACACATGTGCAACATCTAGGTATCTTTATTGTAGACGTTTCGCCATCCAGTGGCTTTATCAATTGAAATTCCAGGACATAACTTGAAGACAGTAGAACTATGTACAGACAATGAGGTAATCAGTCCCTCAACCTCGGAGTTGGTGCGAAGAGCACCGTAGTCGTGGAGATTCTGAAGCAGAAGCAAGGCGCCTGACGCTTATATACTAACGTCAGGTGGAAATGGGACGTGTAGCAGACGAGGGCATAGTCACTGGTAGGCGGGATTCCCCAGTGGAAGTAGGTCCTACCCAAAGAGATGGGTTAGTTGTAGTAGTAGTTGTCGTAGTCGTGAAGGTTATATACATGTCCTCAACCTTGGAGTAGGTGCGAAAAGCACCTACTCCAAGGTTGAGGGACTGATTACCTCATGTTGTGTATATAGTTCTACTTTCTTCAAGTTATGTCCTGGAATTTGTATTGATAAAGCCACTGGATGGCGAAACGTCTACAATAAAGATACCCAGATGTTCCACATGTGTCTTAATTTCATCTTCACAGTGAGTACAACAGGGTAAGTACAGCAGGGTGAGTACAACACGGTCAGCACAGCAGAGTACATCAGGGTAAGTACAACAAGGTGAGTACAACAGGGTGAGTGCAACACTGTGAGTACAACACGCTGAGTACAACACGGCACTCATCTAATTGTACTCACCTAATTGTGGTTACAGGGGTCGAGACTCAGCTCCTGGCCCCGCCTCTTCACCGACCGCTACCAGGTGAGTATAACACGGTGAGTGCAACACGCTAAGTACAACACGCTAAGTACAACACGGTAAGTACAACAGGTCGAGTACAACATGGTGAGTACAATATGATGAGTACAACATGGTGAGTATAACATGGTGAGTACAACATGGTGAGTACAACATGGTAAGTACAACACGGTGAGTATAGCACGGTAAGTACAACAGGTCGAGTACAACATGGTGAGTACAACATGGTGAGTACAACATGGTGAGTACAACATGGTGAGTACAACATGGTGAGTACAACACAGTGAGTACACCACGGTGAGTACAACAGGTCGAGTACAACATGATGAGTACAGCACCGTAAGCACAACAGGTCGAGTACAACATGGCGAGTACAACATGGTGAGTACAACATGGTGAGTACAACATGGTGAGTACAACATGGTGAGTACATGGTGAGTACAACACGGTGAGTACAACACGGTGAGTACAACAAGTCGAGTACAACATGATGAGCACAACACGGTGAGTACAAGACGGTGAATACAACACGGTGAGTACAACATGAGTACAACACGGTGAGTACAGGTTGGCAACTTGTTTCTCCTGTTGGGCAGACGGAGCGCTGACTCGCACAACATCACTCCTGAAGCTCATTCCATTTTTTTAATTATTCAATGAGATGGGTAGAACTAGACGGGTGAGAACTGTAATAGAATAAAACAAAGAAAGACACTGGATATGCAGCAAGAGAAGGGTAAGAGAGAGAGAGTGAGAGAGAGAGAGAGAGAGAGAGAGACAGACAGACAGACAGACAGACAGACAGAAAAAAAGTAAAAAGAAAACAGTGGCTTAACCAAAGTGGGTCTATGTTTGTAAATGGGGTTTGAACCCTATCGTCCATGAGGCCTGGTCACAGACCGGGCCGCGGGGGCGTTGACCCCTGAAACCCTCTCCAGGCATACTCCAGGTATACACGAGGATTATTAAGGTTGTAAAGTAACCTTTTCTCCACCAGACAGGAATACTCTAATCCCTAAACTAAGGATTAAAACAAACTCGTCGCATATAAATCCTGAGAGAACTATATTCCTTAGGGTATATATCATGGGCTCTTTTTTTTTAAATTGTTTTTGTTTTAAAGGCGTAGTGTTATTTTTGGATTTTTTTTATTTATCATGCATATATGTGCTTAGCAACACTTTATTACACGTAAACAACAGTTTGTGTACTGCCCAAAGTAGTAAAAAATTTGATTTTCAATTAAGCAGTCATTTTAGGAGAGTTTTTAATTATAGTTTTGTTTAGATGCGATTATATTACATGAGTATAATACATGACATTTTTGTTTTTTAAGAGTGTTCTTTCTTACATGGCTTTTGTTACATAGTGACGAATGGCACTATAGTAGATGAATTTCCTTACCCCAAAATCTATTAGATTGTTCACGGGAAAGCGATAAACCCTTAACTGTCAAACAATGGACTTTGAAGTGGACGGAAGACAGGTTTGTTTCAAGGAAAGAGAGAGGGGGGAACTCCAGATTACTCGGATCAAAAACTCTTTGCCAGCATGAATGTATCCTCCCTTAAAGGGAGCCTAGCGCTGTATAAGAACATAAGAAGGAAGGAACACTGTAGCAGGTCTACTGGCCCATGCGAGGCACGTCCAAGTCGCCTACCGGCTTATGCCACTGACCTAACCTAGTCAGGTCCAGGTCCTATCCACTTCAGAATCGAGCACGGCATCAGACCCACCAGCACAAGCTAGTCAGGTCCAACTCACACTTCCCACTCCCATTTATATATTTATCTAACCTATTTTTAAAATTACTCAACGTTTAAGCTTCTATGACGGTACTCGGGAGTTTGTTCCACTCATCCACAACTCTATTACCAAACCAGTGCATTCCTAGATCCTTCTTGAATCTGAATTTTTCCAGCTTGAAACCATTGCTGCGAGTCTTTTCTTGGCTAGATATTTTTAGCACACCTCAATCATATCCCCCTTAACTCTACGCCTTTCCAGAGAGTGCAGATTCAGGGTCCTCAGTCTGTCCTCATAGGGAAGATTTCTGATACATGGGATCAACTTTGTCATCCTCCTTTGTACGTTTTCCGGTGCATTTATATCCATTCTTTAATATGGTGACCAAAACTGTGCAGCATATTCTAAATGAGGCCTAACCAAAGATATATAGAGTTGAAAAACAAACTGAGGACTTCTATTATTAATGCTTCTTGATATGAAGCCAAGGATTCTGTTCGCTTTATTGCGAACATTTATGCACTGTTGTCTTGGTTTCAGATTACTGTTAATCAGAACTCCTAAATCCTTTTCGCAATCAGTAATATTAAGATCTACATTATTTAGTTTATATGTGACAGGGTAATTTTCCTGTCCAACATTTAGAACTTTGCATTTATTTATATTAAACTGCATCTGCCACTTGTCCGACCATGAGTCTACTCAAACTTTCCTGGAGTGCTCTAATGTCCTTATTAGAATAAATTTTAGAGTCATCAGCAAATTTGCTTATGTCGCTATTTATTCCCTCATCTATGTCGTTTATGTAAATTAACAACAAAGGACCCAACACTGACCTCTGTGGAACACCGATTGTGAAGTGCCCCCACTCTGATTTCTCCTTATCTATGTAAATTCTCTGCTGCCTATTTGTCAACCATGCCTCTACCCAGGAAAAAAATTCTCCTCCTATTCCGTGTCCCGTAAGTTTCCTCAATAGCCTCTGATGTGGAAGTCTATCAAAATCCTTACTGAAGTCCATATACACATTATCATATTCATTACCATGATCTACCTTCTCAAATGACCTGAGTTACTTTTAAGTGGGCCTATCTTGTCCATAATGTTACTTCTATATACCTGAAACAAGCCTTTTGGGTTAGTCTTCGAATCCCTTGCGACTATAGTCTCATAATTCCCCTTTGCTTTTCTTATTCAATTTTTATTTCTGTTTTTAATTGAATATATTGATTTCTTAACTGCCCATCCTCTCTTTTGAGACGGCTATGTATGCCTCTCTTTTGGCCAATGAAAAGTTTTAATCTATTGTTTATCCATTTGGGATCATTATTTGATTTAATTGCCCTACTTGGAACATAAGTTGTCTGGGTAGCTAGAAATATGCTCTGAAAAACGACATATTGCCAACCATCACCACCTACCTGATCCAAACTCAGGTCATTCCAATTCAGGGCATCCAAGTAATTTCTCAGTCCCATGAAATCGACCAAGCGGAAGTCTGGGACAGAGACTTGATCGCAGTTCTTTGGGTAATTCCATGATATATTGAATCTAAATGATTTGTGATCACTTTCCCCAAGCTCATCACTAACCTCAAGATAATTAATTAGTGATTCTATCTTGCATCACTTGTACAACATTTGGGTATCATCATTCTGGGAACGGTTCGCCACCCAGTGGCTGCTTCATTCCAATATAGAAAAAGGTGGAAGATGAGGAGTTTGAGGTAATTAGTCCGTCAAACTCCTCATCTTCCACTTTTCTCTGCATTGGACTGAAGAAACCACTGGGCGGCGAACCGTTTCCGGAATGAACATAACCAAACATTGCACAAGTGTCTTATTTATCAACTTGCCGGTTTTCTAAACCGTTTATTCAGAAAGATAGCGTAAGACTGGATAAAAGTAAGTGGGAATGATTAGAATATTAAAGACAATGTCTACACTAACTCCAGACAGGTGTTTTGATTTATTTTCAAAATACACAGACACGGACACGAACACGGACACATTCGCACTCTCCTTCGCTCTCTCTCTCTCTCTCTCTCTCTCTCTCTCTCTCTCTCTCTCTCTCTCTCTCTCTGTCTGTATCCTTATTCTCCTTAGAATATTTTTCCATTTTTTAAGGCTAGACTTAACACATGAAAAGAGCGTGGGTCGGGGAGGCTGTCACCCATGGCAGCTCGTCACCCTCTTCAGATCCCATCAACAAAGGCTTCCAGGTCCTGCATGTGGAAAAATGTTCCAATACCTTAACCCTCTTATCTCGCGAATGCCGTAAGTGTTTGTCAGGTGTTGTAATAAGTGTTTATAGGGTGTTGCTGTAAGTGTTTGCCTGCCGTTGACGGTAACGCAAGACCCAGACACGTAATGGCAATACTGCCAAACATGAAAACACATGTGATCGAACAGGCGCTTTTTTCGGACATTACGCTCGAAAACAGTCTTTTTTTTATCGCTTTCGAAGGGAAGCAAAAAAAAAAAAAAAAAAAACTTTTCATTGTTTACATTTCTGTCGGCTAAACGGCCTTCAACTAACGCTGTTACTCTGGCTAAAAGGTGATAGGGAAGACAAGAAGTGTTGAGAGTACAAAGAAATATAAACGGTGTGATTTGATGATACAGATATGATGGAACGTGAACCAGGGAATTGAAAATCATAGAAAAAGAAAGGATGAATATGCATAATTGATAAAAGAGGGAGAAAACATTTTACTGTGTTCAAATGATGAACATGAAACGCACAAACATTCACACACACAAACACACACACACACACACACACACACACACACACACACACACACACACACACACACACACACACACACACACACACACACACACACACACACACACACACACAAGGTGAACAAAGACAGGATGTTCCAGAAATGGGACACAGCAACAAGAGGAGAGAGTTGGAATTTGAAGACACAGATGAATCACAGGGATGTTAGAAAGTATTTCTTCAGCAGCCACAGAGTAGTCAGGAAGTGGAATAGTTTGGGAAGCGATGTAGTGGAGGCAGGATCCATACATAGCTTTAAGCAGAGGAATGATAAAGCTCCCGGTTCAGGGGAAGTGACCAAGTAGCGACCAGTGAAGAGGCGGGGCCAGGAGCTTGGACTTGACCCCAGCAACCTCAACTAGGTGATTACACACACACACACTCACACACAAACACACACACACACATGTAGCAACAAAATGCAAGGAGGCAGTGGAAAGGTTCATTCCCAAGGGCAACAGTAACAACGGGAAGACCAGAACAAGCCCCTGGTTCACCCGACGGTGTAAGGAGGCAAAAACAAAGTGCAATAGAGAATGGAAAAAGTACAGAAGGCAGAGAACACACGAAAATAGGGAGATCAGTCGCAGAGCCAGGAATGAGTACGCACAGGTAAGGAGGGAGGCCCAGCGACAGTATGAAAATGACATAGCATCGAGAATCAAGACTGACCCGAAACTGTTGTATAGCCACATCAGGAGGAAGACAACAGTCAAAGACCAGGTGATCAGATTAAGGACAGAAGGTGGAGAACTCACAAGAAATGATCAGGAGGTATGTGAGGAGCTGAACAGGAG
This sequence comes from Cherax quadricarinatus, assembly GCF_038502225.1. NCBI lineage: Eukaryota > Metazoa > Arthropoda > Malacostraca > Decapoda > Parastacidae > Cherax > Cherax quadricarinatus. Next base: position 35,925,399 of record NC_091294.1, on the reverse strand, counting down.
ATTTAAGGAAGTTTTTACAGTAGAGACAGGAAGGGCTGTGGGAAGACAGAACAGAAGGGAACATCAAGAGGGAATATACCAACAAGTGTTGGATGACATACGAACAACTGAGGAGGAGGTGAAGAAGCTCTTAAGTGACCTTGACACCTCAAAGGCGATGGGACCGGACAACATCTCCCCATGGGTCCTTAGAGAAGGGGCAGAGATGCTGTGTGTGCCTCTAACCACAATCTTCAACACATCCCTTGAAACTGGGCAACTACCTGAGAAATGGAAGACAGCTAATGTAGTCCCCATATTTAAGAAAGGAAACAGAAACGAGGCACTAAACTACAGACCTGTGTCTCTGACATGTATCGTGTGCAAAGTCATGGAGAAGATTAT
>NC_091294.1:35910015-35915015 GCF_038502225.1 Cherax quadricarinatus | reverse complement strand
AGGTGATCAGATTAAGGAAAGAAGGTGGAGAACTCACAAGAAATGATCAGGAGGTATGTGAGGAGCTGAGCAGGAGATTTAAGGAAGTTTTTACAGTAAAGACAGGAAGGGCTGTGGGAAGACAGCACAGAAGGGAACAGCACAGAAGGGAACATCAAGAGGGAATATACCATCAAGTGTTGGATGACATACGAACAACTGAGGAGGAGGTGAAGAAGCTCCTAAGTGACCTTGACACCTCAAAGGCGATGGGACCGGACATCTCCCCATGGGTCCTTAGAGAAGGAGCAGAGATGCTGTGCGTGCCTTTAACCACAATCTTCAACACATCCCTTGAAACTGGGCAACTACCTGAGAAATGGAAGACAGCTAATGTAGTCCCCATATTTAAGAAAGGAAACAGAAACGAGGCGCTAAACTACAGACCTGTGTCTCTGACATGTATTGTGTGCAAAGTCATGGAGAAGATTATCAGGAGGAGAGTGGTCGAACACCTGGAAAGGAACAAGATTATAAATGAAAACCAGTATGGGTTCATGGAAGGCAAATCTTGTATCACAAACCTCCTGGAGTTTTATGACAAGGTAACAGAAGTAAGACACGAGAGAGAGGGGTGGGTAGATTGCGTTTTCCTAGACTGCAGGAAGGCCTTTGACACAGTTCCCCAGAAGAGATTAGTGCAGAAGCTGGAGGATCTGGCGCATGTAACAGGGAGGGCACTGCAATGGATCAGGGAATACCTGACAGGGAGCCAGTAACGAGTCATGGTACGTGAAGAGGTATCACAGTGGGCGCCTGTGACGAGCGGGGTCCCACAGGGGTCAGTTCTAGGACCAGTGCTCTTTTTGATATATGTGAACGACATGATGGAAGGAATAGACTCTGAAGTGTCCCTATTCGCAGATGATGTGAAGTTGATGAGAAGAATTAAATCGGATGAGGATGAGGCAGGAGTGCAAAGAGACCTGGACAGGCTAGACATGTGGTCCAGTAACTGGCTTGTCGAATTCAATCCAGCCAAATGCAAAGTCATGAAGATTGGGGAGGGGCAAAGAAGACCGCCGACAGAGTATAGGCTAGGTGGACAAAGACTACAGACCTCACTCAGGGAGAAAGACCTTGGGGTGACCATAACACCGAGCACATCACCGTAGGCACATATCAACCAAATAACTGCTGCAGCATACGGGCGCCTTGCAAATCTGAGAATAGCGTTCCGATACCTTAATAAGGAATCGTTCAAGACACTGTACACGGTGTATGTTAGGCCCATACTGGAGTATGCAGCACCAGTCTGGAACCCACACCTGGTCAAGCACGTCAAGAAGTTAGAGAAAGTACAAAGGTTTGCAACGAGGCTAGTCCCAGAGCTCAGGGGAATGTCGTACGAGGAAAGGTTGAGGGAGATCGGACTGACGACACTGGAGGACAGAAGGGTCAGGGGAGACATGATAACGACATACAAGATACTGCGAGGAATAGACAAGGTGGACAGAGATAGGATGTTCCAGAGAGGGGACACAGGGACAAGGGGTCACAACTGGAAGCTGAAGACTCAGACGAGTCACAGGGACGTTAGGAAGTATTTCTTCAGTCATAGAGTTGTCAGGAAGTGGAATAGCCTAGCAAGTGAAGTAGTGGAGGCAGGAACCATACATAGTTTTAAGAAGAGGTATGATACAGCTTAGGAAGCAGAGAGAGAGAGGGCCTAGTAGCGATCAGTGAAGAGGCGGGACCCCTGCAACCACAATTAGGTGAGAACAATTAGGTGAGTACACACACACACACACACACACACACACACACACACACACTCAAATACACATACTCACACACACACACACACACACACACACACACACACAAATACACACACACATACACACACAAATACACACACTCACACACACACACACACACACACACACACACACACACACATACACACACACACACACACACACACACAAATACACACACACACACACTCACACACACACACACACACACACACACACACACACACACACACACACACACACACACAAACACACACACACAAATACACACACACACACACACACACACACACACACACACACACACACACACACAAATACACACACACACACACACACAGACAGACAGACAGACACACACTCACACACACACACACACACACACACACACACACACTCACACAAATACACACACACACACACACACACACACACACACACACACACACACACACACACACACACACACACACACACACACACACACACACACACACACACACAAACACAATGACCATATACAGACAGGAACCAGAGTCACAGAGGGAGAGGCAATTGGAGGAGGAAAGGCAAAATCAGTGTTCATCCATCGGCTTCGGGAGAGACAGGAAAAGACAAACTGAAAGACGGCAGGAAGAAAGAAAGGAGATTGGGAAAAACATCACGGAAATGGGGGGAGAAGACATGGACGAGATTGTAAATTTTCAGAGAATAGGGGGGTACGTGAAGGGGAGAAACCGACCGATCAAGCTGATTCTCAGGACAGAAACAGTGAGGAACAGGATCCTCCAAGAGAAACCAAGGTTGAAAAACTCGGAAGGTGTTCCTAGACAGAGACAGAACACAAACAGAGAGACAGCAGCTGAGGGAGAGGACAAAAAAGCGAAAGGAGATAGGAAAAGAAACAAGGATGGAAGCAGCAGAGGTCAGTCAGAGCAGAACAGAGAAGCAAGGGCAAGCACACACACAACTATCCTGAGAACCCCACAACCTATCACACCATCCCAACACAAACTACAATCCATACCCACAGCTTCCACCCAACCCCCAATCATAGAATCCCACAGATTGCTACCAGGTCTCCCACCCCCACAGGCCCCCCAAACCACAGTATTGGAAAGGAAACTGAAGGTATGGTACACAAACGCTGATGGAATAACAAACAAGTGGGAGGAGTGGCACGAAAGAGTCAAAGAGACATCACCGGACATCATAGCGCTCACAGAAATCAAGCTTACAGGTATGATAACAGATGCCATCTTTCCAACGGGATACCAGATCCTGAGGAAAGACAGAAGGAACAGGGGGGTTGGAGGAGAGGCACTGCTTATCAAACACCGATGGAATTTTGAAGAGCTGGAGAGAGGAGACAGCAGAGAAGAAAGTGATTACATAGCGGGAAAGCTTCACTCTGGAGGTCCCAAGGTGGTAATAGCAGTGATGTATAACCCACCACAGAACAGCAGGAGACCAGGGCATGAGTATGACGAGAGCAATAGAGCGATGGTTGACACACTGGCCAGTGGCCAGAAGAGCTCATGCATGCAGGGCAAAGCTCCTGATCATGGGCGACTTTAACCACAAGGAGATCGACTGGGAGAACTTGGAGCCACATGGGGGCCAAGATACATGGAGGGCTAAGATGATGGAGGTGGTACTGGAAAACTTTATGTACCAACACGTAAGGGACACTACAAGAGAGAGAGGAGAGGATGAGCAGGCAAGACTGGACTTAGTATTCACCTTGAGCAGTGCAGATATTGAGGATATCACATATGAAAGACCCCTTGGGGCCAGCGATCATGTGGTTTTGAGCTTCGAATACACAGTAGAGCTACAAGAGGAGGGGGAAGCAGGAAGGCCAGGACAAATGAAACCAAACTACAGGAAAGGGGACTACACGGGAATGAGGAACTTCCTGAACGAGGTTCAGTGGGACAGAGAACTGGCAGGAAGCCAGTTAATGAGATGATGGAATATGTAGCAACAATATGCAAGGAGGCTGAAGAGAGGTTTGTACCCAAGGGAAATAGGAATAATGAAAAAGCCAGAATGAGCCCATGGTTCACCCAAAGGTGCAAGGAGGCAAAAACCAAGTGTGCTAGGGAATGGAAGAAATATAGAAGGCATATGACCCAGGAGAATAAGGAGAGCAGTCGTAGAGCCAGAAACGCATATGCACAGATAAGAAAGGAGGCCCAACGACAATATGAAAACGACATAGCAGCGAAAGCCAAATCTGACCCTAAGCTGTTATACAGCCACATCAGGAGGAAAACAACAGTCAAAGACCAGGTAATCAGGCTAAGGAAGGAAGGAGGAGAGACAACAAGAAATGACCGTGAAGTATGTGAGGAACTCGACAAGAGATTCAAAGAAGTGTTCACACAGGAGACAGAAGGGGCTCCAGAGGGACGGAGAGGTGTGGCACATCACCAGGTGCTGGACACGGTACACATAACCGAGGAAGAAGTGAAGAGGCTTCTGAGTGAGCTAGATACCTCAAAGGCAATGGGGCCAGATAGCATCTCTCCATGGGTCCTGAGAGAGGGAGCAGAGGCGCTATGTGTACCCTTAACAACAATATTCAATACATCTATCGAAATAGGGAGATTGCCTGATTCATGGAAGACAGCAAATGTAGTCCCAATCTTTAAAAAAGGAGACAGACATGAAGCATTAAACTACAGACCAGTGTCACTGACATGTATAGTATGCAAAGTCATGGAGAAGATTTTCATGAGAAGAGTGGTGGAACACCTAGAAAGGAATGATCTCGTCAACAGCACCCAACATGGTTTCAGGGACGGGAAATCGTGTGTCACAAACCTACTGGAGTTCTATGACAAGGTAACAGCAGTAAGACAAGAGAGAGAGGGGTAGGTGGATTGCATTTTCTTGGACTGCAAGAAGGCGTTTGACACAGTTCCACACAAGAGATTAATGCAAAAACTGGAGGACCAAGCAGGGATAACAGGGAAGGCACTACAATGGATCAGGGAATATTTGTCAGGAAGACAGCAGCGAGTAATGGTACGTGGTGAGGTGTCAGAGTGGGCACCTGTGACCAGCGGGGTCCTACAGGGGTCAGTCCTATGACCAGTGCTGTTTCTTGTATTTGTGAACGACATGACAGAAGTAATAAACTCTGAGCTGTCACTGTTTGCAGATGACGTGAAGTTGATGAGAAGAATTCATTCG
>NC_091294.1:35902515-35905015 GCF_038502225.1 Cherax quadricarinatus | reverse complement strand
GTGTACTCATTCATTTGTTTCCGGCAAAGCTAAGACTCCATCCAGGTCTAGGCGTCGCCATTTAGAATCTTCTTGGGATTTCATATCTCTTCTTGAGATTGTGTATGGCCTAGGCCTAGCTGTGTAAATAATAAAACAATGATCCCAGTATAGCGCAGTGAAAAGTGTATTTTGAAAGAATACAGTGTATATCCTTGATATAAACAGTGTACAGCACTACATAAAAGGAATTTAAATAATAATAATAATAATAATAATAATAATAATAATAATAATAATAATAATAATAATAATAATAGTAATAATAATAATAATAATAATAATAATAATAATAATAATAATAATAATAAAATAATAGTGAAGGGTGTGGGTAAGTCCTGCCTGGCTCACACCCACCCTACACCCACCACCCACCCTACACCACCACCCACATACTGCAAACTTGGTTCGTATAAAACATCTTGCATATTACTGGCACCAGCAAGAGAAAGGTAAAGTGGAAATCAGTTTTCTTCCGTGGCATACAGAGTGTAGTAGGATACAGACAGGATGTCAGCACAGCATATCTGTGGGACATGTAAAAAAATCCTTGGAAGGAAATCCAGAATCACATGCAATCTATGCTTTTCCAAACACCATATCTCTTGTACTAGACTAAATACAGCCTCAAAAAATGACCTCGAACTAGCAAGGTGCTTCTGGTTGTGCAATAAAGATGTAGAACTTTGGGCAGGTATCAGAAAGGTACTAAGGAGAGTAATAAATGATAAAAATAATCAAGAAAACAAGGATGACCTCTTGAATAGTCTACCAAAAATATATAAAACATGGGAGCAAGAGATAGTGTATCAAAAAATACAGAATGTCTATACCACAACAGATGACTCGAAACTATCTAATCACCCACATAGTGCTAAACCAGACCCATCCCCCAGTCATAGCACTAATACCCACAGTGCTGATGCTGGCCCAGGCTCCCCCAGTCATAGCACTAATACCCACAGTGCTGGTGCTGGCCCAGGCCCAGCCGCTGGTCCAGGTTCAGCCCCCAGCCCCAGTGCTGACTCAGACCCAGCCCCCAGCCTTATTGCCAGCCCAGACTCTACTAGGGACCCTACCATAACCACCACTAAAACCGTAAATATACAACCATCATTGCACAAGACCGTGGCCCACAGTACAGATGTTGGAGAGAAGTCTCCTCCTTCTTCTTCTGCTGGGGAAAGTTGATGGAATCCAGGACGGGGTGGCCCTGGCTTGGATACTGAGGATTATAGTGCAGTCCCAGAACCTGCAGAAATTGACAACACACCTCCCAACAATTCTCAACCAAAGGTGAATTTGTGCAAATATTATGCTTGGGGCATCTGTAAGCATGGAATATCAGGGAAAAAAATGGGACATGCAACTTTGAGCATTCCAAAAAATGTAGCGACCTTCTGTCTAAAGGAGTGTGTCGTTCTTCTTCCTGTACTTTCTTTCACCCAAAAATGTGTCACTCCTCGGTCCTCCAGAAGCAATGTTACAACATCGACTGCCCTGCATACCATCTAAAAGGGACCAGGAGGCACAGACCCCACAAGACAAACAATAGCAGCTACGACAACCCAACTCCAGGTGATTTTTTAGTGGCAGGAAACGGAAAAAGAAAATGGAAGGAAATAACAAAAATAGTCCACCACCTTGGAGCCTTGTTGGACTGGAGGCGCAGCCAGTGGCCACCCATGGCCCTCCAGAATTACAACTACTGATGCCAATAACAAAATCCCCCCAACAAACACAGAATACAACCTCGTTCATATTTGCTAATATACAGGGCCTTAAGCCATCCACTAACAACAAAATACCTTTTATCAGTGGACTTCTAGAGGAGTCTAATGCAATGTTTGCAGCCTTCACAGAGACTCACACAAAAGATCACTTTGACAGTGAAATATGGATAAGTGGTTACAACCTTTTTAGATGCGACAGAAAGAACAGGCAACAAGGGGGGCTTGGCCTGTATGTCAAAGAGTCCCTCATCTGCACGGAGTTGCTGAACACCACAAATGAGGTAGTTAAAGATCTATCAATAAAGATCGAGAACCAAAATCTGGTCATTGTGGTTGTATATAAGCCACCAGATGCAACCTCACAACAGTTCAAGGAACAGCTACTGAAAATTGATTACTGTTTGGAAAACCTTCCAGCTCCATCCCCAAACATCTTACTGCTTGGTGATTTCAACCTAAGGCATACAAAATGGAAGAATGTAGCAAATAATGTTATAGCTGAAACAATCCCCGGAGGTAGCGCAGATGAAAGGTCACACACACATGAGCTACTAAGTCTCTGCGAAAAACACACCTTAAGCCAGCAGATAGTGGAGACAACAAGACTAGAAAACACACTTGACCTTATCTTCACAAATAATGAGGACCTGATAAGAGACACAAGAATATCAAAAGCAACAAATTCCGATCACAACCTAATCGAAGTCCAGACGTACATGCATAGGGGT
>NC_091294.1:35677515-35897515 GCF_038502225.1 Cherax quadricarinatus | reverse complement strand
ATCAGGTCCTGATCCACCGGGAAGCCTGGTCGTGGACCGGGCCGCGGGGGCATTGATCCCCCGAATGCCCTCCAGGTAGACTCCAGGGAGATATGGGAGGCATCAAGTTTGATCAAAAGAAGAGTGTATCTCTAATTTCTTGTATCAAGAGACCTTAATGGACATCAAAGTAACCTCCCTTGTAAGTACTGTGTAAAAAACTTGAAAACATGTGCGTCCGGCCCTCGTGTTCGGCGGCATCAAGTTTGATCAAAAGAAGAGTGTATCTCTAATTTCTTGTATCAAGAGCACTTAATGGACATCAAAGTAACCTCCCTTGTAAGTACTGTGTAAAAAAATTGAAAACATGTGCGTCCGGCCCTCGTGTTCTCTCTCTCGTGTCTGCCAAATTTTAATCTTCTTTCTGCTTCACAAAGGAGCTTTTCAGATTCAAAGTTCAGAGAGAGAATCCCCTCAGCGACAACTTGAAAAAAAAAATACAGAAAAAAAGAAAAAAATTGGTAAGAAGCTTAGGCTTTCAATTTTATTAGGCCATTTATTTAAGAATGAGGGAGAGGGAGATGAGAGGGAGGAAGGGAAGAAGGAGGAGAGGAGGAAGAAGAAGAAGGGAGCAGAAGGAGGACGACGAGGAAAGGAAGACAGACAAAGAGGAGGAAAAGATTAAGTGAAAGAGGAAAAAGAAGAAAGTCATTCCATCTTATTTATTGCTATTAATTACCCTTTCCTCACTACCCTTCGTAATTAGTGCCTCTTCTCCCTCCCCCTTCCCTTATCTCTCTCTCTCTCTCTCTCTCTCTCTCTCTCTCAAACTACTCCTCCACATTTCATTTCATAACTAACGGGACAACATTTGTAAACTAACGAACAAATGACTTCGCTCTCATTATAATAAAAATGGAATTAATACCCAATTGCTTTTATGATGGGCGATGTGGCAGTGATAATGAAAAAAAAAATCATTCCACTTAACGGCGATTGTTTTTGCGTATTTCCATGCAAATATTTTCGTGCTTTTGTTCTCGTGGAGGAAATTAGTGAAGATTTGACGAGCGCTTTTAATTAACGAAAGATGAATCCCTGTACGTAATTTTCATAAATTTATGTACTTAATTTGTTGTGATTTTTTTTTTATTAAATAATGCATGATTATTTTGTATTTATTTTTATATATAAATGTGCATTATGCAACTTGGAGTAGACTTTCAATATTTGTTTGAGAACATATCGTATACATTCAAAATATGTATTTTTTTCGGAAACACGTACACATGTGTACGTACTCTCACACACAGAGTGGTGGAACACCTAGGAAGGAATGAGCTTATCAGCGACAGCCAGCACGGTTTTAGGGATGGGAAATCCTGTGTCACGAACCTATTGGAGTTTTACGACAGGGTGACAGCAGTAAGACAAGAGAGAGAGGGGTGGGTAGATTGCGTTTTCTTGGACTGTAAGAAGGCGTTTGACACAGTTCCACACAAGAGATTAGTGCAAAAGCTGGAGGATCAGGCAGGGATAACAGGGAAGGCACTAGAGTGGATGAGGGAATACTTGTTCAATTCACTTGTTCTCTCTAGGCTGGAATACCGCTGTACATTAACATCTCCATTCAAAGCAGGTGAAATCGCAGATCTAGAGAGTGTACAGAGATCCTTTACTGCACGTATAAGTTCTGTCAAGCACCTTAACTACTAGGAACGCTTGGAAGCACTTGACTTGTACTCGTTGGAACGCAGGAGGGAGAGATATATCATAATTTACACTTGGAAAATTCTGGAAGGAATGGTCCCAAATCTGCACACAGAAATCACTCCCTACGAAAGTAAAAGACTGGGCAGGCGATGCAAAATGCCCCCAGTTAAAAGTAGGGGCGCCATTGGTACACTAAGGGAAAACACCATAAGTGTCTGGGGCCCAAGACTGTTCAACAGCCTCCCATCAAGCATTAGGGGAATTGCCAATAAACCCCTGGCTGCCTTCAAGAGAGAGCTGGACAGATACCTAAAGTCAGTGCCGGATCAGCCGGGCTGTGACTCGTACGTTGGACTGCGTGCGGCCAGCAGTAACAGCCTAGTTGATCAGGCCCTGATCCATCGGGAGGCCTGGTCATGGACCGGGCCGCGGGGGCGTTGATCCCCGGAATAACCTCCAGGTAACCTCCAGGTAACCTGTCAGGAAGACAACAGCAAGTCATGGTATGTGGCGAGGTGTCAGAGTGAGCGCCTGTGACGAGCGGGGTTCCACAGGGGTCAGTCCTAGGACCGGTGTTGCTTCTGATATTTGTGAACGACATGACGGAAGGGATAGACTCAGAAGTATCCTTGTTTGCAGATGTTGCAACCCCTGAATGGGTTGCAATGATTAATATGTATATATATATAATTATTACCTTTTCATATAATTTTATATTGCTTATATTTGCGATAATAGCTAAATCGTAAATGTATTGCTTTATATTATTATTTGACTTAGTTATGTTGTTAGGTAGGATGTAACACCTTATGTGCTCAGTTCAAGTCTTGATTGTCTAACTACTGTAATTATCGCTCTTTGCTCGTTTCCATGCCGGCTTCTTGCTGGGCAGCGACCCACGGAGCTATCACGTGATTGAGGGGGGTGTCCTCACCTCCCCTGAAGTATTCAGTCTGGTCTAGACTCGCTTGGTGGTTGGATGTATTCTACACAAGTGCCTAAATCTCCCTTATTGGCCCTTGTTGGAAGATCGTCTCTTGTCTCATTATTCTTGTTAGTTCTGGAGACTCTGTTCACAGAACATTGTATAGACTTAGTGATTTTCGACGTTGCACTGAGGTTGTGTGTCGCATAGACACTCTGAGCAACTCAGGTCCTGAGCTGTAGCTTCTGACCTAACTTGAACTGTTATCTGTGTTCTATCACAGTCGAGATTTTCTTATGCTGAACTTAGATTCAGTAGTATGGGAGTTTTGTGACTTTTGTGGAGGATCTGCTGATGGTTCCTACTTAGTGTCGTTATATTATCTCCTTGTTCCTGATTGTGTCGCAGTTGCTTGTTATATTGCCATTGGGCTTAGCATTCTTTTTATTGTTCAAGCAGACTGTTCTGATTGCCAGTCAGTCAAGAAGTTAGTTTATTTGTGGACTTTGTCAGTCACTTGTTTAAGTCTAGTCGACTCGTGAGACATAGCGAACTACTTAGAGCACTTACACACATACACCCAAACTTACTTGTACATATTTGTAATATCTTATTAAATGTTAATGTACCAGACGGTACTTAAGACTTATAAATGTGATATGTGCTTTCAGCACATTACTGCTGCACACGAGAGAAGTGATTATTATTATTATTAATTTGTTTGAATTGATTAATTTAATTTGATATACCTCTAGACGATACTTAATAAATTTATTAAATTTTAATTTCTCTAGTTAGTAGCCTACCAGTTGTAATCCTGAAGCACTATTGAATTATACTGAATTCTAATGGATAATTGGACAAGGATACTGACTAATTGTTACGAAAACCCAGTAACAGGCTGGATGCTAGAAGGGAAGTCCTTTCTAGTATTCACTGGAGATCTCTAAGCTTTTAGAATCGCGTTTTTTGTAACTGCAGATGATGTGATGTTAATGTAAAGAATTCAGTCGGACGAGGACTAGGAAGAACTTCAAAGGGATCTGGACAGGCTGCAGGCCTGGTCCAACAATTGGCTACTGGAGTTCAACCCCACCACATACGAAGTCATGACGAATGGGGAAGGGCAAAGAAAACCGCAGACGGAGTACAGTCTAGGGGGCCAGAGACTACAAAACTCGCTCAAAGAAAAGGATCTCGGGGTGAGTATAACACCGGGCGCATCTCCTGAGGCGCATTCAGACATCTCAATATGGAATCGTTCAGGACTCTGTACACTGTGTTCGTTAGGCCTATATTGGAGTATGCAGCACCAGTTTGGAATCCACACCTAGCCAAGCACGTAAGGAAACTAGAGAAAGTGCAAAGGTCTGCATCAAGACTAGTCCCGGAGCTAAGGAGCATGTCCTACGAGGAGAGGTTAAGGGAAATCGACCTGACGACACTGGAGGGCAGGAGAGATAGGGGTGATATGATAACGACATATAAATTGCTGAAAGGAATCGACAAGGTGGACAGAGACAGAATGTTCCAGATATGGGACAGAGCAACAAGGGGTCACAGTTGGAAGTTGGAAACTCAGATGAATCACAGGGATTTTAGGAAGTATTTCTTCACTCACAGAGTTGTCAGGAAGTGGAATAGTGTGAGAAGTGATATAGTGGTGGGTAGGATCCATACATAGTCTTAAGAAGAGGTATGATAAGGCTCATGGAGCAGGAAGAGTGACCGAGTAGCGGCCAGGGAAGAGGCGAGGTTAAGAGCTGTGAATCGACCCCTGCAACCACAACTAGGTGAGTACACACACACAATGGAATACTTCAAGTAAGCTAGCTCTTAGATCCTGTAAGACACGAAGCTGAGATGGCATAATAACAATTTAAAATAAACAAAATCTCATAAATAAAAATAAAAATCTCATAAATAAAATCTCATAAATGCAAATAAAAATCTCATAAATAAAAAAAAATCTCATTCATTCCTAAATTCCACAAAAAGAAACCAGCTTTCAGGAGTTGTAAGTCGACATTAATATTCAAGGAGGAATCAGAGTTCAGTCAGTTTGGGATTTGTGAAGGGGAAATCCCATCATGCCTATTGAAGCCTCTGCTGCCAGACAATAGGGGGTAGGAAAAGGAAAATAACATTATTACAAGTGAATCCACAGAATCCAGATGGAGGAAGGGAATGCCATCATTTCTTGTGAAGACGCAGCAATCATCGTCACCATAATGATTCCTTTTTTTTTTTTTGCGGCATATATGAACGGCCCAGTTCATGGTAGAAAACTCGTGGCATGAAGCCTCAACATTTAACTCTGAGCGGAGATTTATCAAGTCGTGATTCCTTGATGTTGGTGAGGGGCTCTTGATTTAGGGAATTGGATCTGTGCTCCAGTTCCCCGAATTAAGCCTGAATGCCTTCCACATCCCCCCTCAGGAGCTGTATAATCCTCCGGGTTTAGCGCTTCCCCCTTGATTATAATAATAATAATAATAATAATAATAATTATCAAGTCGTGACACGATTCTTCTCTGTTCACTCTATACAACCATAAAACTTTACACTACTAATTCTCTACTCAGATAAAACTTTATTCTGCTTATTCTAAGCTACTCTACTAATTCTATACACTCATTCTCTCCTAATTCAATGCACCCATAGAACTCTACTCAATCTATACATCCTTAACGCTGCTCTTCACTCATTTAATACATCTATTAACAATAATAATGATAATAATAATAATAATAATAATCTTTATATCTACATACTATATTGGAAGCTCCTGCTTATGCAGAACATTTCAAGCAATTTTTGTCCCCAGGATGCGACCCACACCAGTCGGCTAACACCCAGATACCTCTTTCGGCTAGGTGAACATGGACAACAGGTGTCTTAAGGAAATACGCCCAATGATTTTTCCCTTACCGGGGATCAAACAGCGGACCTCACTGTGTGTCCTGAGTGTCCTGTCAGCCGAGCTACGGGACACCAATACTGTTCTTGGCAATACCTGACATTCTTCGTGTCCATTTCATGACCTTGAGCTGATATTTGAGTTTTCTAGGGCTTCCGAATAGTGAAACATCCCATAGTATTTAATCTTAGAGCAAAACACCTGCGACACGAATGTTAACACTAATTCCCAGCATTCAAAAACCCTAGCCATCAAGAGCTCAGTGTTTTGTGATCCCAATAAATAAGATTTTTCTTTTCCACCCAAAACCCTCCTCTTCAAAAAAAAAAAAAAGTAGCAATGAATTCCTAGCACTTTAAATCCCAGTGCTCTAGTTCCCAGCACTCAAATCTGGGCACTCAGCACCCAAGTGCAGAAGGGCTGAAGGAGAACTACCACTTAGGTCCTTCAGCTACGACTCCGTGTGGGTAGTTTGTGCCGCGGGAGGAGGTCGTTTGGACGAAGTGGGAGAGGGAAGGCTGATAGTGCATGGGGAAGGGAAGGAATGGCTGAGAGTGCGACGAGAAAGAAGGAGGGGAAGTGTTGGGGCTAGTGGTGGTGGGGATGGTGGTAAAAGTGAGTGGTGGAGGTGGAGGTAATGTTTTGTGTTAGAGGGGATGGAGATGGTGGTTTGCGATGATGAAGAAAGGAATGGAGAAGGTGGCTAGTAGTGGTAATGATGGTAGCTGTGTTGGTGGAAGTGGTAGTTGGTAATGATAGTGTTGGAGGTTAGTAGTCATGATTGGAGGTGACATTAGCTGTGGGAGAAATGTGAGCATTTGTTATTAATTTTGTTGACGGCATTATTTTTGTATTGCAGGTCAATGTTCTAGCTCATGACAGAGGTTAGAGATAATAATTTTGGTTAATTAGTATGTTGCTTAGTGACTGTAGATGTCACTGGCTGAAGCCGGCTGTTAGTGGTGTTAGATGTTCCTGCGGTTGATGCGGTGGAGGTTGTTTTAGTGCAAATAATACAAACAATTCACATGAAGAATTTTTACTACACCACCAACATTGCTTTCTATATATCATTAACAATGACCAACAAAAAACTATGTATAGTTAATTCAAGACACAATGAGTATTTTTTTTAATCATTACAATTTGATAAAAACCGTATTAATGCATACATTTCGGGCATAATGTATTTCTTAAATCTATTAAAATAAAAACTTATAAAAACAGGTATTGATCCTATATTTTGTTATAATAAGGTTAGGTAAGTTTTCTAAGGGATTTTTGGTACACAATTATTAATTTTTACATTAACATAACGGAAAAAAGTATATCTTTAAACGTGTAAGAGAAAATTTTAGAAAGGACTTAATTATAAATGAGATCTTGTTAATTGACCAGTTTTACTTATTTGGCAAAACATATGCACACACACACATATATATATATATATATATATATATATATATATATATATATATATATATATATATATATATATATATATATATATATATATATATATATATATATATATATATATATATATATATATATATATATATATATATATATATATATATATATATATATATATATATATATATATATATATATATATATATATATATATATATATATATATATATATATATATATATATATATATATATATATATATATATATATATATATATATATATATATATATATATATATATATATATATATATATATATATATATATATATATATATATATATATATATATATGTTGTGCCGAATAGGCAGAACTTGCCATCTTGGCTTAAATAGCAACGCTCATCTTGCCATATAGGGCAAGTGAAAATTTGTGTATGGGATAATTTCGCCAAAATCATTGTGAATTTAACGAAAAAAATGTTTCACTGTGTTTGTTTAGTATTAAATTATTGTAAACAAATCTAAAATATATTTAGTTGGGTTAGGCTAAAATAAATTGTTCTTGTTATAATAAGGTTAGGTAAGTTTTCTAAGTTCCTTTTGGTGCAAAATTATAAATTTTTACATCAACATTTATAAAAAAAATATATCTTTAAACGTATAAGAGAAAATTTTAGAAATTACTTAATTTTAAATGAGTTCTTGCCAATTGACCAGTTTTACATATTCGGCACCACACACACACACACACACACACACACACACACATATATATATATATATATATATATATATATATATATATATATATATATATATATATATATATATATGTATATATATATATATATATATATATATATACATATATATATATATATATATATATATATATATATATATATATATATATATATATATATATATATATATATATATATGTATATATATATATATATATTTATATATATATATTATAGGTAGTAGGTTGGTAGACAGCAACCACCCAGGGAGGTACTACCGTCCTACCAAGTGAGTGTAAAACGAAAGCCTGTAATTGTTTTACATGATGGTAGGATTTGCTGGTGTCTTTTATCTGTCTCATAAATATGCAAGATTACAGGTATGTCTTGCTACTTCTACTTACACTTAGGTCACACTACACATACATGTACACGTTTATTTATACACACTCATCTGAGTTTTCTTTGATTTTATCTTAATAGTTCTTGGTCTTATTACTTTTCCTTTTATATCCATGGGGAAGTGGAATAAGAATCTTTCCTCCGTAAGCCATGCGTGTTGTAAAAGTCAACTAAAATGCCGGGAACAATGGGCTAGTAACCCCTTTTCCTGTAAAGATTACTAAAAAGAATAAGAAGAAGAAAATTCTCAAAGTGGGAAGTCTGAATGTGTGTGAATGTTGTGCAAATGATAAGAAAGAGATGATTGTGGATGTTATGAATGAGAAGAAGCTGGATGTCCTGGCTTTAAGTGAAACAAAGCTGAAGGGGGTGGGAGAGTTTCAATGGAGAGGAATAAATGGGATTAGGTCAGGGGTTTCAAATAGAGTTAGAGCTAAGGAAGGAGTAGCAATAATGTTGAAGGATAAGCTATGGCAGGAAAAGAGGGACTATAAATGCATTAATTCAAGGATTATGTGGAGTAAAATAAAGATTGGATGTGAAAAGTGGGTAATAGTAAGCGTGTATGCGCCTGGAGAAGAGAGAAGTGTAGGGGAGAGAGAGAGATTTTGGGAAATGTTGAGTGAATGCGTGGGGAGTTTTGAATCAAGTGTAAGAGTAATGGTGGTTGGGGATTTCAATGCTAAAGTGGGTAAAAATGTTATGGAGGGAGTAGTAGGTAAATTTGGGGTGCCAGGGGTAAATGTAAATGGGGAGTCTTTAATTGAGCTATGTGTACAAAGAGATTTGGTAATAAGTAATACATATTTTATGAAAAAGAGGATAAATAAATATACAAGGTATGATGTAGCACGTAATGAAAGTAGTTTGTTAGATTATGTATTGGTGGATAAAAGGCTGATGGGTAGGCTCCAGGATGTACATGTTTATAGAGGGGCAACTGATATATCGGATCATTATTTAGTTGTAGCTACAGTTAGAGTAAGAGGTAGATGGGAAAAGAGGAAGGTGGCAACAACAAGTAAGAGGGAGGTGAAAGTGTATAAATTAAGGGAGGAGGAAGTTCGGGTGAGATATAAGCGAATATTGGCAGAAAGATGGGCTAGTGCAAAGATGAGTAGTGGGGGGGTTGAAGAGGGTTGGAATAGTTTTAAAAATGCAGTATTAGAATGTGGGGCAGAAGTTTGTGGTTACAGGAGGGTGGGGGCAGGAGGAAAGAGGAGTGATTGGTGGAATGATGAAGTAAAGGGTGTGATAAAAGAGAAAAAGGTAGCTTATGAGAGGTTTTTACAAAGCAGAAGTGAGTGAGTTAAACAAGTTAAGAAAGCCTAGGGAAAGTATGGATTTTTCAGTTAAAAACAGAGTAGGGGAATTAGTAGATGGGGAGAGGGAGGTATTAGGTAGATGGCGAGAATATTTTGAGGAACTTTTAAATATTGAAGAAGAAAGGGAGGCGGTAATTTCATGCACTGGTCAGGGAGGTATACCATCTTTTAGGAGTATAGAGGAGCAGAATGTAAGTGTGGGGGAGGTACGTGAGGCATTACGTAGAATGAAAGGGGGTAAAGCAGCTGGAACTGATGGGATCATGACAGAAATGTTAAAAGCAGGGGGAGATATAGTGTTGGAGTGGTTGGTACTTTTGTTTAATAAATGTATGAAAGAGGGGAAGGTACCTAGGGATTGGCGGATAGCATGTGTAGTCCCTTTATATAAAGGGAAAGGGGACAAAAGAGATTGTAAAAATTATAGAGAAATAAGTTTACTGAGTATACCGGAAAAGTGTACGGTAGGGTTATAATTGAAATAATTAGAGGTAAGACAGAATGTAGGATTGCGGATGAGCAAGGAGGTTTCAGAGTGGGTAGGGGATGTGTAGATCATGCGTTTACATTGAAGCATATAATATATGTGAACAGTATTTAGATAAAGGTAGGGAGGTTTTTATTGCATTTATGGATTTAGAAAAGGCATATGATAGAGTGGATAGAGGAGCAATGTGGCAGATGTTGCAAGTATATGGAATAGGTGGTAAGTTACTAAATGCTGTAAAGAGTTTTTATGAGGATGGTGAGGCTCAGGTTAGGGTGTGTAGAAGAGAGGGAGACTACTTCCCGGTAAAAGTAGGTTTTAGACAGAGATGTGTAATGTCACCATGGTTGTTTAATATATTTATAGATGGGGTTGTAAAAGAAGTAAATGCTAGGGTGTACGGGAGAGGGGTGGGATTAAATTATGGGGAATCAAATTCAAAATGGGAATTGACACAGTTACTCTTTGCTGATGATACTGTGCTTATGGGAGATTCTAAAGAAAAATTGCAAAGGATAGTGGATGAGTTTGGGAATGTGTGTAAAGGTAGAAAGTTGAAAATGAACATAGAAAAGAGTAAGGTGATGAGGGTATCAAATGATTTAGATAAAGAAAAATTGGATATTAAATTGGGGAGGAGGAGTATGGAAGAAGTGAATGTTTTCAGATACTTGGGAGTTGACGTGTCGGCGGATGGATTTATGAAGGATGAGGTTAATCATAGAACTGATGAGGGAAAAAAGGTGAGTGGTGCGTTGAGGTATATGTGGAGTCAAAAAACGTTATCTATCGAGGCAAAGAAGGGAATGTATGAAAGTATAGTAGTACCAACACTCTTATATGGATGTGAAGCTTGGGTGGTAATTGCAGCAGTGAGGAGACGGTTGGAGGCAGTGGAGATCTCCTGTCTAAGGGCAATGTGTGGTGTAAATATTATGCAGAAAATTCGGAGTGTGGAAATTAGGAAAAGGTGTGGAGTTAATAAAAGTATTAGTCAGAGGGCAGAAGAGGGGTTGTTGAGGTGATTTGGTCATTTAGATAGAATGGATCGAAGTAGAATGACATGAAAAGCATATAAATCTATAGGGGAAGGAGGGCGGGGTAGGGGTCGTCCTCGAAAGGGTTGGAGAGATGGGATAAAGGAGGTTTTGTGGGCGAGGGGCTTGGACTTCCAGCAAACGTGCGTGAGCGTATTAGATAGGAGTGAATGGAGACGAATGGTACTTGGGACCTGACGATCTGTTGGAGTGTGAGCAGGGTAATACTTAGTGAAGGGATTCAGGGAAACCGGTTATTTTCATATAGTCGGACTTGAGTCCTGGAAATGGGAAGTATAATGCCTGCACTTTAAAGGAGGGGTTTGGGATATTGGCAGTTTGGAGGGATATGTTGTGTATCTTTATACGTATATGCTTCTAAGCTGTTGTATTCTGAGCACCTCTGCAAAAACAGTGATAATGTGTGAGTGTGGTGAAAGTGTTGAATGATGATGAAAGTATTTTCTTTTTGGGGATTTTCTTTCTTTTTTTGGGTCACCCTGCCTCGGTGGGAGACGGCCGACTCGTTGGAAAATATATATATATATATATATATATATATATATATATATATATATATATATATATATATATATATATATATATATATATATATATATATATATATATATATATATATATATATATATATATTGCATATGTATATGGAAGTACCACCTCTATAGCTGGAATGAACATTTATTAATAAACAGAATACATTTACAGAAATACATAAACAGGAATACAATGGTACAATGTATTAAAGATCATGAAATTCCTCCAGTTCCTCCGAGGCCGGGTGCGAGCCAAGTATGCAGCAAGCATTTTCCCTTTGGATGTCCACGCTGAGGCGCTGGAACATGAAAGTGGCTGCCCTTGTGTCCCTGGTGGTGTCGATGAGTCTGGAACCCAATTCTTTAAGGAAACGAGTGGCATTTTTTCCCCATGATCCCAAGGTTTCTGATCTCACTGGGACAAATTGATACTGTTGGCTTATGTCCCTGTACTTGCTGATCTTGTACTTCTCCCTGTGGTCAGCAGCTCCTCCCTGTCGCCCCACACTGTGATGGATATAGGTGTCGGCTAGTGTGGACACACAGGTATAGTCCCATGCTAAGAGCTTACCATTCTTCCAAGGACAGATGGTGATCCTGTCGGGGCGGTTTGCTGGATTCTGGGTATTGTTGGCTACTAATGATTGGGGCTCCCTCTCGGCTGGGCATCCAGCTGTATTGTTATTATTATAATCTAAAAGAAGCGCTAAGCCACTCATCCAGCTGTAGCAAGGGTTCTCTTAATGATGCCGTTGACCTCATTGTGTCTTGCATGCCAGCCCTTGGTTTTGGAACAGTTAAGACCACGTAGACCGTATTGGTCTGCTTGCGCTTCGCCGCAAATTCACGTATATTCTGTGTGAATTGGGACAGCAAGGCACAGAGCCACTGCAATACGGAGGGTCTTAGGGTCGAGTCGCGTTCCCATTGCCGATATGGGAACTGTTTGGAGGAAGTCCCCGAAGTGATGTGCGCTCACAGCCTGGAGACAGGGAGTCTCCCTATCTGATGATGCAGCCCTGAGCATGTTGGCAAGCACCTTTTCAGCGATCGGGCCATCCCAGCTTGACTGTTTGTGAGCCAGTGCTGCACTAGGGTTTGGTGCTGGAGCAGCAAGAGTCTCCCATTCAGTGATGGCACTGGCATAGCTAGGGTCTTGTATTCCTGCTGAGTCACTGAAGGTATCAGGAAGAATTTGTCTTATCAACTCGTTTGATGCTATGGAAGAGGATAGGAAAGCTGGTAGAGCAATCTGGGAGGATCTGCGTACTCCTAGCTCTCCAAGCCTGACCGGAAGTGAGGCTTGCAACCACTGTCCATCTTCAAGGGAAAGATTCAATACACTCTCTAGCATGATCTTAAGGAGAGAGTCATATTCCTTGAGTTTTGGACTGCTGAAGGCAGGGGAGCATCTCAGAAAGTAAGTAAGTTTTGAGATTGACAGGCACCTGGCGAGTAGGTAGAAGGCATTGTGTGTCAATGTCATTCATCCTGTTTTCCATCGTCCGGAGGTCTGAGACTTTTTTTTTTTCTAGGATCAGATCGATGACATTGGACCCAAGAGGAGCACCAAGGAGAGTGCTATTGACTGGATCAATGGCTCGTGCTCCTGGTAAAACTGCTCTGATATTCTGAATCATCTGTGGACTGGTAGAAACTATTTCACATTTGGTGGGGTTTATATACTTTTATATATATATATATATATATATATATATATATATATATATATATATATATATATATATATATATATATATGTATATATATATATATATATATATATATATATATATATATATATATATATATATATATATATATATTTAACTTTAATGTATATAGGGAAGCACCACCTCTATAGCTGGAATGGGGACCCTCATCCTCAGAGAAGACACGTGTGTGTGTGTGTGTGTGTGTGTGTGTGTGTGTGTGTGTTTGTGTGTGTGTGTGTGTGTGTTTGTGTGTGTGTGTGTGTGTGTGTGTGTGTGTGTGTGTGTGTGTGTGTGTGTGTGTGTGTGTGCGTGTGTGTGTGTTACCATTTTGTCCTAGGCACATGTCGATTAGACACTAGGCCTGTTGTATATGCGTGCGTGTGTATGTGTGTGTGTGTGTGTGTATGTGTGTGTGTGTGTGTGTATGTGTGTGTGTATGTGTGTGTGTATGTGTGTATGTGTGTGTATGTGTGTGTGTGTGTATGTGTGTGTGTATGTGTGTGTGTGTATGTTAGTTACCATTTTGTCCTAGGCACATGTCGAGGATTCCCGGCAGATCAGGGCCCGACCATCCAGACAGTTACTGCTGGCCGCACGCAACCCAACATACGAACCACAGCCCGGCTTATCTGGCACCGAATTTAAGTATCTGTCCAGCTCCCTCTTGAAGGCAGCCTGGTGGGAGGCTGTTGAACAATCTTGTGTGTGTGTGTGTGTGTGTGTGTGTGTGTGTGTGTGTGTGTGTGTGTGTGTGTGTGTGTGTGTGTGTGTGTGTGTGTGTAAGCATATTTGATATGCTTTTCACTCATCCCCATTTCGAGAATTTGCATATTCAGGCTGAGAACGACTGAATCTCTGTTTATCTCTCCTCATATTAAGCAAGTTCCTTAAGGTCATAAATTCTCAAAATATATAGCACGTCTTCCTTTCTGATGCATTACGCGGCAACACGCAAATACACTGAAAACATGACATGATTTAAATTATTTTAATTAAAGGAAATGAAGAGAGTAGCAGAAGAGAGACTTTTTAACACACTTTTTCACCCAAGATTGTGCTTTATCAAGTATACTGGAATAAGAAAATTCTCTGCCTTATAAGCAAACGAGCACCTTGTGGTCAGCCTCGGAAAAAATAAGTCACATGTGAGGGCATGAAAATGCAAGAGCAGGTATAAGTGAAGAAAGGTTCTAGCTAGAGTAAGGAGTGGGGCTACTGTGACAGGTTTATGTTCACTCAATGAATCATGGACAATGTGGTCAATACGACCAACCAACATGCACATTCTACTGTTTTGCTCAATGGTATTTGTGAGGTGAATCATTCCAGCTTTCAAGGTTCTGCGTCTCTGGTTATGTCGGTTTGGTAGTGCAACTGTGGTGCTCTTCTCCAGAAAATGCTGTGGAAAGAAAGACTGACTCACGAAATCATAATAACATGATGGTAAATAAACCACGGTACGCACTAGCCTAGAGTTTTACGACTCATTCGCCATGGGTTCAAACCTCTCCCGCAACGTGGTTTTAAAATGAAGATTGCCATGGATTATGCATACGTTGTTGGTTTAATCCTTCCTGCAGGAATCTTTATGTTCCTGAAGGTGCATTTGAAGGTAACGGCCGTCTCCCCAACAAAGAATTTATCGCATCTAGCTGTGAAACCGGCATCAACCTTCTTGACCTTATGCAGCCCATTCTCCTTACTCAACCTGACCTAACCTAAATTAAAGAAAACAAGTTTAGCAAAACTTGAAACATTAAGAAACTGATACTGTGTACCACATACAAAAAGTAATAAAAATGGAGTAGAAAATAGGTAAGCTGCTGATTGAAATACACGAGACATACACGTTCTCAGATTTACTCATTTTCTTCTGTTCCTCCTCCCATGGCAAATATTGGTCTGAGTCACTCCCACGAAGGGGAACCAAGACCGGGCCACCTCTTGGAAAAGGCCCGGGCCAGGCGATTATACCGGCGAATCTACTACCTGTATACTCATTTTCATGACGATGTGTAAATAAAAGTTGATTAATCAGAAACGTTCAGGAACACCTTCAATATCTTACGATTCTCACATAAAAAACTCAAAACCGTCAAGAATATTTAACATATCGATATCATATCTGGAGAAAACATGGTTACATGTACTGGAAAATATACGAAGATCATGCTTGCTCATACCTCGGTAATCAGAAGTCTGCTAGGACTCCTTTGTTTCTCATGCTGTAGAAGAAACACTTTCTGTAGACTTTTCAAGTGATTAATGGACGTCTCACGCGGAATATTCGACCACTTTTCCTTGCAACTAATAATATATATATATGACATTAACGTAATTTTTAAGAGCTTCCATATACCAGAAGTTTTTAAAGGAATGAAGATGCTTAAAAGAAATAAACTCCAAAATTGTAAGATAGTCACCATTTCGAGTAAGTCATCCTCACTGACAATATGGGCAACTTTGATCATTTATGTGCGGGTCGATTATCTCCTGTTTTGCTGCGCCTCGGAGGGAACACTGGTTACGCGCGATACGGTAAAATATTGTGCAATATTTTGCCGTTTACACTACACCCCTCATTAAATAAGTGGTTTATTTAATATACAAAATTCAAACTACATACAAATAATAGTTTAACCATGTTTTTAATATTGGCAATGAAACTACTAAAAAAATTTGTATACATATTTTTAAAGGGTTATATATCGTGCCTATAAAAAGCCTAACTTGTCGAATAGGCCAAAATCCCTTATAAATTAGACTCATCCAAAAAATTCTTTTACAGTGTGAGAGATAATTTTCTTTTATCCTTAACAATGACATAAAGATTTTTATTTTTTTGGATTTATCTCTCAGATCTTACAAGAACCAGTTCCTCAAAATATTCCCACCATCATCCCAATACCTCCAACTCCTCATCTACTAACTCCTCTGTTCTGTTTTTAACTGTCAAATCAATTCGTTTCCTAGGCTTTCTAGATTAGAGGAAAGAAAATGTCTATACTGAGATCAGCCCGACTGATTTTCATGTACACAGAGTTAAATTTTGGTTTCGTCTGGCCAAAAATCCCGTCCAACATGATGCATAACTTTCAGACTCTGCACAGAATTGAAACCAACTTTCTTATCCATCTACATGAGTGATGTTCTACCTTGGAACTAAGTCATGGAAACGGAAAGGATCCTGTAAACGATGTTTCGGTCCGTCCTGGCCTCCATGATCAAGTCACGAAGCAACCTAACCTCCAATATTTTTATCGCTCATTATAAAACTGGACTCTTAAGTTATTACAAGACGCAGAGCACCGCCAGACAAATGCCACCCTCTTCTTAATAACTTAATTAAGTTATTAACCTGAAGTAAAGAAACGTGACCTGACCTGACGTTATCTCACCTCACATGGTCTAACGTAATCTAGTTACAAATATTTTTTTTTTTTTTGTAATGTTTTGACTGAGATTCAAACACGTTGGTAAAGGGCGGACCGAAACGTTGCTTAAAGTTTTCTCTGTAAACCGTGGGTTAGATGTAAATCGAAAAGTAGTTCCCGAGACATGGTTTAAGTAGATGATGCCGGTAGCTTTACGTTCGCTGGTCCTGACAGGATGAAATACCATATTAACCACCAAGTCTTCAAGATGAAGACAACGTTTCGCTCTTTGAAGGGATTTATCAAACTGAGATCTGACAAAGCCCTAAGCAGAGCGATATGTAGTCCCAACAGAATCATGGTTTGCAGCCAGCGTTCCAGTTGATCTCCAGACCTTGCACAGGGGATGAGCCCAGCCTCCCTTACCACTCTCCTGACAGCAGACTCCAGTAAAAGCTTCCTGCCACCTCTTACCAGCATAACATCCCCCTCCCCACCACCCTGGAACTTCTTCATAATGCACTCTACAGAATACAATAAGAAATTTAATTCTATTAATAATATTATACATTCTTGGGGAAGCGTAAACAGGTTTGATCCCGAGGAAGAAGAAGGTTTAATACTTAACGTAATATAATAGTAATTCAACCTTTCGCGACTCCCAACGTCCATTTCCAAACATTCAATGTAAATTCGCAAAGGCTAACTTCTTTATTAAATTAAGATTGGCAAGATTACGTTATAATAGATCAAGTTACATAAACTTGTAAACCACAAGTAAATAAAGTGAAGTTGAGCAGTTTTAAACTGCCCAACTTCAGTTTTTTAATATATATTTTTAATTAGGTTAGATTAGGTAAGACTGGTTAGGAAGCAAGCTAAGTCTTTCCAGACGCAGATCATATGATGACCAACTACTGGGCGTTTTGGTCATCTGCCGAGGCCTTCCGCTGGCTTACCGGTCCACCCCATTAAAAAAAATAAGATTATTCTTGCATTTCAAGCAACAGTCCCATAATTTTATAATCTTTATTTTATCTTATTGTATATTATACATCTGTTATAACAACAGTTATTATGAATAATATATATATTATTAGTTTAATGGGGTCTTCAATGTTTTTCTGAGTATTTCATTAGTATATTTATATTACCATTCGTACTTCAAAATTCAAAAATTTTGTGACATGCCATCTTAAAAAAAATTAAAAGGAAACTGTGGGTGAAAAAAAAAATTAAATAAAAATCAATAACTCCCTGGCAACACTGGATGTCTTGGTATTGAAGAGGATATAATCGCGACAAAGAAAATAATCAGAAATATGTTAGACAAGGCGAGACCACATGTTTCACATAAGAGTGACCAGGGAGATGGACCAAGGTGGAAATTAGACGCTCAGATGACAGAGATGGTAAAACAAAAATTCACAATTATATGTAATGAACTACAAATTAAAGTAGTACATATCACAACTACAAATAAGTAAACACACACACACACACACACACACACACACACACACACACAAGGTGGACAAAGACAGGATGTTCCAGAGATTGGACACAGTAACAAGGGGACACAGTTGGAAGCTGAAGACACAGATGAATCACAGGGATGTTAGGAAGTATTTCTTCAGCCACAGAGTAGTCAGTAAGTGAAATAGTTTGGGAAGCGATGTAGTGGAGGCAGGATCCATACATAGCTTTAAGCAGAGGTATGATAAAGCTCACGGCTCAGGGAGAGTGACCTAGTAGCGATCAGTGAAGAGGCGGGGCCAGGAGCTCGGACTCGACCCCCGCAACCTCAACTAGGTGAGTACAACTAGGTGAGTACACACACACACACACACACACACACACACACACACACACACGAGAATAGAACCACGGGATGTTCCAGAGAGGGGACACAGAAACAAAGGGTCACAATTGAAAGTTGAAGACTCAAATGAGTCAAAAGGATGTTAGGAAGTATTTCTTTAGTCACAGAGTTGTCAGGAAGTGAAACAAACTAGCCAGTGACGTAGTTCAGGTAGGAACCATATATACTTTTAAGATGAGGTTTGATGAAGCTCATGGAGCAGGGAGAAAGAGGACCTAGTAGCGATCAGTGAAGAGGCTGGGCCAGGAGGTATGACTCGACCCCTGCAACCACAAATAGGTTAGTACAAATAGGTGAGTACACACACACATATACACAAGCACATGTGGAGCTATAATACATACCTGCCAACATGATTCACTCTCTCCCACTTTCCGCCATTACTATGCCCTTCCACTTGCTATCTTGCATTATTCAGTCTTCGTTGCATCTCCATCTCACCTTGAACGAAAAAAACATACAACAAACTACAACCGTTCAGCATATTAGCTAACGTTGTTATAGATTTCGTAGTGGCTACCCAACACTCTTATGGGTGAGGGAGAGATGGATTGAGAGACAAGGTTAAACGAGGGAGAGAGAGAGACAGACAGACAGACAGACAGACGGACAGACAGACGGACAGACAGACAGACAAAGACTGGATGGAAAAATGGAGGAGATGGGGTTACAATGATAGAAAAAGAGACAAAGGAAAATGATATAGATGGAGAAAGAGGGCAAAGTTAGAATTTTGGAAGGAGAGATGGAATAAGAGTTGGATGGAGAGGGAGAGAGAAGAGTTGTGAAGAGATAAGAGTGTCTGAGTGAGAGCACAAGGGAGGGAAGAACTGCCAGGAGAGTGAATAATGAAGAGAGGGGAAAAGAGTGGGGTCACAGAGGGGAAAATGAGTGAGTTTGGGAGATGGGACAGAATGGGAGATTGGAGAGAAGGGGGGGGGGATGTGATGTGAAATTGAGAAGTGGGTTGGATAGGTGAGGGGATGAAGGGTTAAATCGGGAAGAGGGAGAGAGGGAAGAAAGGGGACAAGCAGAGTGTCTGTAGGAGGGGTGGAAAAGGAAGGAAAGGAGGATATGCAGAACAAGATTACTTAATGCCATTTGGTTGAAAAAAAAAAGAGCAGAGAGAGAGAGAGAGAGAGAGAGAGAGAGAGAGAGAGAGAGAGAGAGAGAGAGAGAGACAGAGAGAGAGACAGAGAGAGAGAGAGAGAGAGAGAGAGAGAGAGAGAGAGAGAGAGAGAGAGAGAGAGAGAGAGAGAGAGAGAGAGAGAGAGAGAGAGAGAGAGAGAGAGAGAGAGAAAGAGAGAGAGAAAGAGAGAGATAAATAATGGTGAAATATGAGGGTAGATACTCGGAGACTGACAGAGAAAGGTTCGAGATAAAGGAATGATAGTAATGAAGAAATGACATTAAAAGCTTGTTCATAATTAACCACTCCACTTGTTTGTTATTAACAACTCCAGCTTGTTCATAATTAACCACTCCACGTGTTTGTTATTAACAACTCCAGCTTGTTCATAATTAACCACTCCACGTGTTTGTTATTAACAACTCCAGCTTGTTCATAATTAACCACTCCACTTGTTTGTTATTAACAAGTCCAGCTTGTTCATAATTAACCACTCCACTTGTTTGTTATTAACAACTCCAGCTTGTTCATAATTAACTACTCCACTTGTTTGTTATTAACAAGTCCAGCTTGTTCATAATTAACCACTCCACTTGTTTGTTATTAACAACTCCAGCTTGTTCATAATTAACCACTCCACTTGTTTGTTATAAACAACTCCAGCTTGTTCATAATTAACCACTCCACTTGTTTGTTATTAACAACTCCAGCTTGTTCATAATTAACCACTCCACGTGTTTGTTATTAACAACTCCAGCTTGTTCATAATTAACCACTCCACTTGTTTGTTATTAACAAGTCCAGCTTGTTCATAATTAACCACTCCACGTGTTTGTTATTAACAAGTCCAGCTTGTTCATAATTAACCACTCCACTTGTTTGTTATTAACAACTCCAGCTTGTTCATAATTAACCACTCCACGTGTTTGTTATTAACAACTCCAGCTTGTTCATAATTAACCACTCCACTTGTTTGTTATTAACAAGTCCAGCTTGTTCATAATTAACCACTCCACTTGTTTGTTATTAACAACTCCAGCTTGTTCATAATTAACCACTCCACGTGTTTGTTATTAACAACTCCAGCTTGTTCATAATTAACCACTCCACTTGTTTGTTATTAACAAGTCCAGCTTGTTCATAATTAACCACTCCACGTGTTTGTTATTAACAACTCCAGCTTGTTCATAATTAACCACTCCACTTGTTTGTTATTAACAAGTCCAGCTTGTTCATAATTAACCACTCCACTTGTTTGTTATTAACAACTCCAGCTTGTTCATAATTAACCACTCCACTTGTTTGTTATAAACAACTCCAGCTTGTTCATAATTAACCACTCCACTTGTTTGTTATAAACAACTCCAGCTTGTTCATAATTAACCACTCCACTTGTTTGTTATAAACAACTCCAGCTTGTTCATACTTAACCACTCCACTTGTTTGTTATTAACAACTCCAGCTTGTTCATAATTAACCACTCCACTTGTTTGTGATAAACAACTCCTGAGGAATCAAAATAATGCAGTTAAATAATGATTATATATGCATTCTCCTCACTCATTTCATTTACAACCAAAGAATCCTGACAATATTATTTATTTTAGCTTTCAAGGAGAAACACAAAACCCGTAGGGGTCATACTGCTCCTAGGATATGGAAGGTAATCAGGTTTGAACAAAGGGGTAATAAGAGTAGTTCTGTTTCGTCGAAGTGACCTTCGTCGGGGGGTCATCAAAGTGACCTTCGTCGGGGGGTCATGAAAGTGACCTTCGTCGGGGAGTGTAGGTCATTATAACTAATTCACCTGTACGCTAATGTCATGAACATTTAATCTGAAAACAAACGGGGATTAAATTCCTAGTGTATATCCACTGAGATGCGTATAAATTCTCAGTATTATACACACACACACACACACACACACTCGCGCGCGCACACACACACACACACACACACACGCGCACGGAGCCAGGAACTAGGATTCGACCCGTGCAACCTCAACTAGGTGATTATACACACGCGCACACACAGAGGTATAATAAAGCTCACGGTTCAGGGAGAGTGACCTAGTAGCGACCAGTGAAGAGGCGGGGCCAGGAGCTGGGACACGACCCTTGCATAATCAACTAGGTGAGTACACACACACACGTTTTTCGTGCATAAGCACTAAGTGATATACATAATCTGTGTGTGTAGTCTGTGAGATATACATTCTTCGTGCATATGCACTAAAAGATATTCACTAAAAGATACCATTTTCGAAGTATACATCCTGAAAAATATAAATTATGGGTAAATATACTCTGAAATATATACGTACCTTACCGGTGTATATGCCAAAGACAGACAAACAACGAATTTGTGGATGAACTGTGATATGTGATAGCCCACGCCATCTATGGTTGTCCATTGCAACTTCTCTCTCACGTAAGGTTGTAAGGGTTATTAACGGCTAATAGACCTGCCAGAGGTTGAGGCAGTGGTAGCATATTCCCCGTTACCTGTTAACGGACGAGTTTACAACAGAAATACCTGGGTGAGATTGTCTGTAATTCCAGGTACCAAGAAGTGTTTGTCTATAATAAGTTTGTTGGGTGTGTTTGTGTATCGACACAGGTACCTTGACTGAGCACGTCTATAAGCAAAGATACCTGTGTGTTAGTCCGCAAGCACATGCAAGCAAGTTGTCCCCTTGAACGATAGGTAATAAAGTTACCTGTGTTTATTTACGTGGTAAACAGTAAAAAGTTCCTACATTTAAATGAAAGAATGATGAGTGGCATGAATCTCTCGTAATAAATACGCTGAGAGGTGAGCATCTCTCTCTGCTTATACGCACTGAGAGGTGTGTAATGCTTCAGTGAGACGTGCCTCTCAAAGTGTAAAAGCCAAGAATACTTGTCACACATTGTTTTTAGGGATTAAAGCTAGTCTTTATATTAAAGTAGAGGAGAGGTCCCGCCTCAGTAGCTCACTTGCAACCAATCGGATTTAAAAACAACATACCGTGCCTTGGTTTCTTTGCCTCAATTTATATTCCTAAATAATGGCAATAAGGATATCGTTTGAACTACAATATTCGCTCATCATTCCCGCATGAGTCAAAGTAGGTCCTCGATTATATGGCCTATTTGAGAGAGAGAGAGAGAGAGAGAGAGAGAGAGAAAAGAGAAAAGGGGAAAGGGATAAAGGAGAGGTAATGAACAAGATAATTATACAATACGAAACAAAAAGACGGTGCCAGAGGAGAGCTCCCGCGAGAGAAATATAAAGAGAGCCTGAGGGAGAGATAGAAAGTAAGACTTAGAAAGTAAGTTAGAGAGTTTGAGTAAGAACCTGCTATAGAGAATGATAGACAATAATATGAGAATATAGAGAATGAGAGACAGTTCTAGAAACAAAGAGAGAGGAAGACAATGAGACAGGTTTAGAATGTGAATGACAGAACTAGAGCTACAGAGGAAGAAAAAAATGAAAAAATATGCATAGAAAATGTATATATATATATATATATATATATATATATATATATATATATATATATATATATATATATATATATATATATATATATATATATATATATATTATATATAGGAAGGGCCCGAGACTGTTCAACTGCCTCCCAGCACACATAAGGGGGATTACCAACAGACCCCTGGCAGTCTTCAAGCTAGCACTGGACAAGCACCTAAAGTCAGTTCCTGATCAGCCGGGCTGTGGCTCGTACGTTGGTTTGCGTGCAGCCAGCAGCAACAGCCTGGTTGATCAGGCGCTGATCCACCAGGAGGCCTGGTCACAGACCGGGCCGCGGGGGCGTTGACCCCCGGAACTCTCTCCAGGTAAACTCCAGGTCCACCTCTGGTGTAAATTGTGGGACCCATAGCCTCGGAGAAGTGGATAAAAAGGCTTCAAGGAAAAATATTTGGATTTCTTCCTGAAGCCGTTTGAATATTCCATTTCCCCTACCACCCCATCTTTTCATATTTATTTTTTTTACTAATAGGAATATTTTATTACATAATATGGTACAGAAGATTTAAGAGATACATTATTGATATAAAGGTGGCATATAAGGTACATGTTGTTACGTGTGTATCACCGATTATAAGGTGAAAATCTCATCCAGCTCCTCAGAGCTGGGGCGTGTGCCCAAAATACAGCCGCACTGAGCCGCTGGAACAGAAAACTAGCTGCCCTGGGATCCCTAGTTACCCTGATGAGTCTTTTTCCCAGCTCCTTAAGAAATTTAGATGCACTCTTTCTCCATGAGCCAAGGGTCTCTGAGCCTATGGGAACAAACATATAATGATGGGCAAGTTCTCCATATTTTCTAGACTTTTGGGACTCCCTGAAGCTGGCAGCTGCCCCTCCTTCCTCCCTGGTGTATTGGAGATAGGTATCAACCAAGGTAGATGCACATGTATAGTCCCACACCACCTGCTTCCCATCTGTCCAGGCTTGAAGGGTGATACCATCTGGACGCTTCTGGCTGCCATCAGATCTGCATAGTTGGGGAGGCTCCCTTACTGCTTTGCATCCAGCTGTTGTGAGGCTCCTCTTGATAATGTTATTAACCTCCTCATGTCTTGCAATCTTTCCCTCGGATTTACGGCACACAAGACCATGGTACCCGAATCGGTCTGCTGCTTCACTGCCACAAATACACCTGTGTTCGGCGAGAATAGGGACGGTAAGTCGAAGGGCAACACCGATGCGGATGGTCTGTGGGTCGAGACGTGTGCCAAGGCTGGAGTTGGGAACAGCCAACAGAAAGTCCCTAGCATGAGGGGCTCTCACTGCCAGGAGGCGGGCTCTATCCTTCCCTGACACACTCTGAAGCATTGTTGAGGCAATATTTTCCACTATTGGACCATCCCAGTGCGATTGTTTGTAGTTGTTGGGGGGAGCAGGTCTGGCTCCAGAGCCCGTTAGATTATCCCAGATCATTGCTCCGTCAATGAATTTTTCGTCCTGGACTCCTATCTTGTCCCTAAGATGTTCAGGGAGAATCGCTGCTACAAGCTCTCTGGATGCAATACACGAGGACAGAAAAGCAGGTAACGCAATCTGTGATGATTTGCGGACACCAATGCCTCCTAGTCTGACTGGAAGTGTAGCTTGGTTCCACTGCCCGTCTTCTAGAGTAAGGTTAAGTACTTTCGTAAAAATCTGCCTCAGAATACTGTCATATTCGTGCAGTATAGGGTTATCGTATGAAGGTGCACATCTTAGGAAATATGTCAACCTGGGCAGACTCAAGCACTTAGTGAGAAGGTACAAGGCATCGTGGGTGTCCAGATTGCCTATTCGTTGTTCCATTCTCCTTAACTCTTCCAATTTCTTCCTGAGAATTGTGTCTATGGCATTGCTTCCCAGAGGTGCTCCTAGCAAGACACTATTTGTGGGGGCAATGACTGCTGCTCCTGGTAGTTTTGATCTCACTGCATTTATCACTTGTTGACTGACTGAGATGATTTCACATTGGGATGGATTCAGGATGAGACCCATTTCCTGTCCCCGTGTCATTACCTGTGTAAGGTCATGTAGGAGGGACTCTTTTGTACCTGCTAGTGTGCCATCATCTAGGAACCAGATGTTTAGCTCGCTGGTCAGTCTGACTGTGATTTCCCTAACTGCTATACAGAAGAGAAACACCCTCCGATGATGTAATTTCATGCTCTCCAAAGAGAAGCATTGATTCCTTGCTATACCCAGCTGAAACAAAAGGGGAGAGACCAGGGAAATGTTCTTGTACTGCTGCTAATACCACGTCTCTTTTCAGGAGATTGAACGCATTCTTGAAATCTAATTTTACCACTGCATTGTCCTCAGGCAGGTTGTTGATATACGCCCTTGTTGCATGAACCGCTGCTTCACTTCCTTGAGAGACCCCAAAGCCAAGCTGGTTTGGTTGAAGCATCATGGCTGCCTGTGCACGAATACTTCGGACAGCAGCTTTGGATACGAGGCGGCGTAAGGTGTTGCCTACTGCAATTGGCCGAATTCCTCCATCCTTCTTTTTATGTGCACAAAGTGTTGCACCAAAAAAGAAAGGTCTAATTTCATCAGGGATCAGACCAGCCAAGGAATTGTTGACGAACCTTGTCATCTCTGAAAGCAGTGTCTCTGCAATTTCCCCAATAACTGGATTAACCATTTCCTTTAAATGCTGTGGCCTTATTCCAGTGTAACCCCCAGCCGAGCCAGATGGGAACGACATTATTGCTTTGTAAATGTCTGAGTCTTCCACTATCAATGGTTCCATAGTGGGGACAGAGGTGTTGGAACTGTTGGTGCCACTGGTTTCCTTGGCAGGGTGCTTTCCTCTAAGTGCTTCAGCCGTGTCAGCATCCCTGGGAGCAACTGTATCTTCACTGGTAATAATTCTTATTGCCCCCACTGTGTTGCCCTCTTCAATTTTCTTGCTCACCTGGACTCTGACTTTTTCACTGTCAGTAGAGTGAGTGGGGGTTCTGCCTCTCCCTATTTTGTGTTGACGGGGAAGGCGAATGAGGTTATCAACTCTAGGAAAATCTCTTAAGGATTTAATTATCATTGAGGCTAGCCTCTTTCCCCTTCTTTCCGGCACAGCTAAGCAGACATTGCCAAAAAGTAGCAAGTTGTGCCATGCCTTGATGGTTGGTGGAGCATTTAAGATAGTGGAACCATCGTTTACTTTTTTCAGGAGGTCTGTAAGTTTCCCAGCTGCGTGTGGACGGGCTGCTTTGGGAATATGTGTGAGTGTCCTGGTACCTGTTGCTTTAATTGCTTCCAAGAGATTGTCTGATGAGATGAAATCTGTTGGAGAGGGTTCAGGTGCCTGAGGTGGCTTTGGATTATCACTTTCCACAGGAGGACATCCTGAACCAGGGCAACTACCGTGTTTGCGGAGGAAACCATTCGAGTTGAGACAACGAAGCTGTAAGCATGACCGACACTTGCCTCTCCTAGTATTGCCAACCGTGCCATTTGCCTGGCTGCTTGCTTCCTCCTGGTTGGCATCCATCTGCTAGACTAGACAATAGGAGTGGAATATGACATGCTGGGTGGGTATGGTGCGTGGAAGGTAGTGAACTTGACCGTGGTGGCCTGGTGGAGTTTGAGGGGCTGGGAGGGGAAGGGGAAAACTTCCCCTGAGAATTAGGTGGGGGAGGCGCAGGTTGTTGAGTGGGGTTATCCCGGGAAGTACAATACACATGGACTTGCGCACTATATATTGTTCACACTGTCTTACAATACACATAACTTTATTTGTTTCCCATGTACACTATGAACAATGTGGGTATGGGCACTACTGAACCAATGTGTTCACTCACCATCTAGTTGCACATCCAGTTACACATCCCGCCTCTTCCACCCACCCCCGTGACGTGGGGGTGGATGCACTGACTGGTCACTCCCTCGTTAACATTAATTTCACATTGTTTTTCCATAACATATGCCTCTAAATAGTCCATGCATCGACACAATCATTTCCAAGTTAACTGGAAGCATGGTGCATGGTGCTGGATATACATGTTTTTATAAGAGCTTTTCGAGGTTTATATGTACGATAATCTTGGCCGGTACTCATACACAGTGTAGGCCTTGTACTCCCCCACCCCTCCACTGGCCGTCTTCCTCACTACCACCACTCACAAACATTTACAAACTGCACAACACTTCCACAATTTACCTTGAAATGGTGCACTGAAATGTCTTCTCGCTTCACTATAATCTTCCCAGAATATTCACAATAAGTCCTGTTGAGTCTTAACCTGGTCAGCCTCGTTGATCCGGAGTTATAATTGAAAATCCCGCAGCTAGCCCGCCACACGTCTTGCCACGCCAGCGCAGTGTATATATATATATATGTGTGTATATATATATATGTATATATATATATATATATATATATATATATATATATATATATATATATATATATATATATATATATATATATATATATATATATATATATATATATATATATATATATATATGTCGTGCCGAATATGTAAAACTGGTCAGTTAGCAAGAACTCATTTAAAATTAAGTCCTTTCAAAAATTTTCTCTTATACGTTTAAAGATATATATTTTTTCATTGATGTTATTGTAAAAATTATAATTTTGCACCAAAAGGATCTTAGAAAACTTACCTAACCTTATTATAACAAGCGCAATTTATTTTAGCCTAATCCAACTAAATATATTTCAGATACGTTTACAATTTAATAATAAACAAACGATGAATGTATTTTTTTTCGTTAGGTTCAGAATGATTTTTGCTAAATTATTGTATACACAAATTTTCGCTTGTCTTACATGGCAAGATGAGCGTTGCTATTTAAGCCAAGATCGCAAGATTTACATATTCGGCACGACATGTATATATATATATATATATATATATATATATATATATATATATATATATATATATATATATATATATATATATATATATATATATATATATATATATATATATATATATATATATATATAAGACAAGCCACGGGGGGGTGGAAATCTTTAGTTAAAATACTTTCTCACTTGTTAGTGCGTCATCAGGAGCTGTGCATTGTTGCTAGGGCAGCAACAATGCGTCCTATTATAAGTCAAGTAGGCTCAGCAGCATATAACCTATCTAAATAGTTGGTTGGCAGGATCTCGGATGCGTATATTAAAAATAAAATTGACCTTACTGAAATGCTCCAGAAATTAAATATTTCACACGACTTCACCCTGGTGAGTTTTGATGTCACAGCCCTGTTTACCAAAGTCCCTGTTCCTGACTTGCTTACGTACCTTGAAGAGGGACTAGAAAAGTTCTTGCCCTACCCCACGAATATTATTACTGAAATGATTAAACTTTGTGTTATGAATTGCAAGTTTGTGTTTGAAGGGAAGTACTATGCTCAAAAACAGGGCATGGCTGTGGGAAATCCCATCAGCCTCTTACTCAGGTACCTGTATATGGAATTCTATGATACTAGACTACTTACAAATATTCTCCCAAATAATGCTAGGTGCTTTGCCTTTCGCCTAGAGATCACAACATTGATGAGTTCCTGTCTAGACTCAATGGCCTGGTACCTTCTATTAAGTTCACAATAGAGCATAAAATAGATAACACTCTATCCTTCCTAGTCGTTTTAATCCATCGCATCGAAAGAAGATTCATATTTACAGTTTACAGGAAGATCACCGATGTGTCGCCATGCATTCATTATTATTCCAGTCATGAATCTAGTTTTGCATATTTGTAGTCCTGAGTATTTAGAAGATGAAAAAACAGGATATTTTACATAGCCACAAAGCTTAGATACCCCAGGCGTTTTGTTGAGAAGACCCTACGTCAGCTAAGAAGACTTTTTACAGGACTGAACCTAAGGAAACGCCTGACAGGAAAAGTGTATTGATCTTTCCATATATTGACTATTTGGTCTGCCTGCGTGAGGCACTAAAAAAAACTCAGTATAAATCTATCAAAAACACTGGGACAGTGAAACAGAAATTGATTAAAAACACACCGCCTAATAATGTGGGTGGTGTCTACAAGGTCTCATGCACCCTTTGCCCACTCTCATACATTGGTCAGACAGGTAAATTTCTAGAAGCTAGATTATTCCAACACCAGTACTCAATCAGGACAGGCCAGGTGTCGAATGCGATCTTTAACCATGTCAGTTCTTGCAATCACCCACCGGGGTGGGCTGCTGCGCAGATAATTGCACCCAACAGTTTCATCATGGAAAGAAACATAACATAATTGAGGCCTCACTCTTGAAACATGATAGGAATTCTGAATATAGCCCAAATTATGGGCTGTGCAAACTCAGTACTAATTTAGTGGTCTGTTGACCTGGAGTTTACCTGGAGAGAGTTCCGGGGGTCAACGCCCCCGCGGCCCGGTCTGTGACCAGGCCTCCTGGTGGATCAGAGCCTGATCAACCAGGCTGTTGCTGCTGGCTGCAC
This sequence comes from Cherax quadricarinatus, assembly GCF_038502225.1. Lineage (NCBI taxonomy): Eukaryota > Metazoa > Arthropoda > Malacostraca > Decapoda > Parastacidae > Cherax > Cherax quadricarinatus. The sequence continues at coordinate 35,867,941 of NC_091294.1, read as the reverse complement.
GCAAACCAACGTACGAGCCACAGCCCGGCTGATCCGGAACTGACTTTAGGTGCTTGTCCAGTGCCAGCTTGAAGACTGCCAGGGGTCTGTTGGTAATCCCCCTTATGTGTGCTGGGAGGCAGTTGAACAGTCTCGGGCCCCTGACACTTATTGTATGGTCTCTTAACGTGCTAGTGACACCCCTGCTTTTCATTGGGGGGATGGTGCATCGTCTGCCAAGTCTTTTGCTTTCGTAGTGAGTGATTTTCGTGTGCAAGTTCGGTACTAGTCCCTCTAGGATTTTCCAGGTGTATATAATCATGTATCTCTCCCTCCTGCGTTCCAGGGAATACAGGTTTAGGAACCTCAAGCGCTCCCAATAATTGAGGTGTTTTATCTCCCTTATGCGCGCCGTGAAAGTTCTCTGTACATTTTCTAGGTCGGCAATTTCACCTGCCTTGAAAGGTGCTGTTAGTGTGCAGCAATATTCCAGCCTAGATAGAACAAGTGACCTGAAGAGTGTCATCATGGGCTTGGCCTCCCTAGTTTTGAAGGTTCTCATTATCCATCCTGTCATTTTTCTAGCAGATGCGATTGATACAATGTTATGGTCCTTGAAGGTGAGATCCTCCGACATGATCACTCCCAGGTCTTTGACGTTGGTGTTTCGCTCTATTTTGTGGCCAGAATTTGTTTTGTACTCTGATGAAGATTTAATTTCCTCATGTTTACCATATCTGAGTAATTGAAATTTCTCATCGTTGAACTTCATATTGTTTTCTGCAGCCAACTGAAAGATTTGGTTGATGTCCGCCTGGAGCTTTGCAGTGTCTGCAATGGAAGACACTGTCATGCAGATTCGGGTGTCATCTGCAAAGGAAGACACGGTGCTGTGGCTGACATCCTTGTCTATGTCGGATATGAGGATGAGGAACAAGATGGGAGCATAGCCTTTAACAACAATGTTATACGTTTGCAGGATTGCTCCTTATGCCAGGGGGTTTCGTGATGTTTCGGTTATGTTCGACCAGAGTTAGCATATTGAACATCATGGTATGCCCATCGTGAACGTCGATATAATATATAACATCTTGTTAATTCCGTCACGAACGTCGATGTCAGTTCTGCCGCGACCGTCGGTATAACTCACCCAGCTACTACTGCATACAAGTATCATAATGCTACAGGTGCTCTAGGTGGTGTGCTGCAATACAGACTGCAACCTGAGTGATATAATATCAATAGTAAGGAAGTAGGTATGTGGCTTCATTTGGATATGTGGGCACATGTGCGATCGTCCTAGGATAGCCCAAGAGAAATGCAGAGTGACCAATTGAGGTCCTAATTAGTCTAGGTACAGCGGTACATGGTACACATAGTTGATTGCAACATAGTGATTGTAACTAGTTTAATGGTTTACTGAAATAGGATGCTAGTAATAGGAGAATTCACAGGCATATTAATTAACATTGAGCATTTCCTTAATATTATGGAATGTTCTGTGACATTGGTTGACAGAATGAGGGATTTATTCCTTCTGTTTCATTAGTTAGAAGGTTGTTCTCATTAGCTGCATTCTGTATGTAAATGATCCAATATTGTAATGTAACTTCTTACGTCACAAGACCTGTTCTCAGCGGTTAGAAGATTAAGGCTGGCTAATAACTATCTCCTAGTTATTTTACCTCATGGTATCTGCAAACAGTGGCGCCTACTCCACCCGACCCTTTATGGCAGTGGTTCCCAAACTGGGGGTAAATTACCCCCTGGGGGTAATTTAACCATTTTTGGGGGGTAATGGAGGGGTGACAGAAAAAAAGTTATGAATTCTGAAAATCAAGAAAACAATGCGGTACCCGGTATGAGGATTATTGTTAACTTTGTCTTAGTATATAAAGTTGTAAAGTAAACCTATTATAAGTAAGTAATAAAGTTAAACCAAATAACAATAAACATCAAAAACTAATATACAGTATTAGAAAAGAAGAAATATATAGCTAAGTGTGTGGAAACCCGAAAGTATTTTGACAAGTATGCTTCAGGACAAAAGTCACTCAGTAGCCCAGATCGACCTGTCCAGTACGCGTCACTCACTTCCTGAGGCTGCCTCTATTTCACACTGTCAGTTTATCTGTGAGCATCAGCCGAGGTAGACATAAGCTGGTATGTATGTGTACTGCCCTGTGCAGTATATAGTTAGTATTTACCCACTGTTACTGTGAATTTGTAGCTATTATTAATTTTATATATAATGTATGTGTGGTTCTTACGTTTTCAATGGTTTTGCTAGGATTAGCAGAGTATGCGAGGCTGTATACGTTCACTGTGTTTTAATTTAGCCATATATATCAATAATAACAACATTTTGTGAAAGGGGTAACATGCTTTATGTGGCATGTTAAATTGGGTAACAAGCTGAAAAAGTTTGGGAACCACTGCTTTATGGGAAAGGGTGTGGGGGGACCGGTTTGTGGTTGGCATTCCGCTGGGCCTCTCTACCTCAGTCAGAGGCTGGTGCCACCGCGTTACCATATTCTGAAAAAACTTACCCTATTTCTCCTGTTGCTGCCTTTGCAACACTGCATAGCTCCTGATGATGCACTGAGAGGTGTGAAAGATTTCCATCCCTCGTGGCTTGTCTTACATTGTTAAGATCGCCTACCTGCGATTGCTTTGTGTGTGTGTGTGTGTGTATATATATATATATATATATATATATATATATATATATATATATATATATATATATTTATTATATATATATATATATATATATATATATATATATATATATATATATTTATATATATATATATATATATATATATATATATATATATATATATATATATATATATATATATATATATATATATATATATATTGGAGTGTGAGCAGGGTATTATTTAGTGAAGGGATTCAGGGAAACCGGTTATTTTATATAACCGGACTTGAGTCCTATAAGTGGGAAGTACAGTGCCTGCACTCTAAAGGAGGGGTTAGGGATATTGGCAGTTTGGAGAGATATATTGTGTATTTTTATACGTATATACGTCTAAACTGTTGTATTCTGGGCACCTCTGCAAAAACAGTGATTATGTGTGAGTGAGGTGAAAGTGTTGAATGATGATGAAAGTATTTTCTTTTTGGGATTTTCTTTCTCTTTGGGTCACCCTGCCTCGGTGGGAGACGGCCGACTTGTTGAAAAAAAAAAATATGTATATATATATATATATATATATATATATATATATATATATATATATATATATATATATATATATATATATATATATATATATATATATATATATATATATATATATATATATATATATATGTATATAATTATATATGTATATATATGTATATATTTTTATTTTTTATTTTTATTATCACACCGGCCGATTCCCACCAAGGCAGGGTGGCCCGAAAAAGAAAAACTTTCACCATCATTCACTCCATCACTGTCTTGCCAGAAGGGTGCTTTACACTACAGTTTTTAAACTGCAACATTAACACCCCTCCTTCAGAGTGCAGGCACTGTACTTCCCATCTCCAGGACTCAAGTCCGGCCTGCCGGTTTCCCTGAATCCCTTCATAAATGTTACTTTGCTCACACTCCAACAGCACGTCAAGTATTAAAAACCATTTGTCTCCATTCACTCCTATCAAACACGCTCACGCATGCCTGCTGGAAGTCCAAGCCCCTCGCACACAAAACCTCCTTTACCCCCTCCCTCCAACCCTTCCTAGGCCGACCCCTACCCCGCCTTCCTTCCACTACAGACTGATACACTCTTGAAGTCATTCTGTTTCGCTCCATTCTCTCTACATGTCCGAACCACCTCAACAACCCTTCCTCAGCCCTCTGGACAACAGTTTTGGTAATCCCGCACCTCCTCCTAACTTCCAAACTACGAATTCTCTGCATTATATTCACACCACACATTGCCCTCAGACATGACATCTCCACTGCCTCCAGCCTTCTCCTCGCTGCAACATTCATCACCCACGCTTCACACCCATATAAGAGCGTTGGTAAAACTATACTCTCATACATTCCCCTCTTTGCCTCCAAGGACAAAGTTCTTTGTCTCCACAGACTCCTAAGTGCACCACTCACTCTTTTTCCCTCATCAATTCTATGATTCACCTCATCTTTCATAGACCCATCCGCTGACACGTCCACTCCCAAATATCTGAATACGTTCACCTCCTCCATACTCTCTCCCTCCAATCTGATATTCAATCTTTCATCACCTAATCTTTTTGTTATCCTCATAACCTTACTCTTTCCTGTATTCACCTTTAATTTTCTTCTTTTGCACACCCTACCAAATTCATCCACCAATCTCTGCAACTTCTCTTCAGAATCTCCCAAGAGCACAGTGTCATCAGCAAAGAGCAGCTGTGACAACTCCCACTTTGTGTGTGATTCTTTATCTTTTAACTCCACGCCTCTTGCCAAGACCCTCGCATTTACTTCTCTTACAACCCCATCTATAAATATATTAAACAACCACGGTGACATCACACATCCTTGTCTAAGGCCTACTTTTACTGGGAAAAAATTTCCCTCTTTCCTACATACTCTAACTTGAGCCTCACTATCCTCGTAAAAACTCTTCACTGCTTTCAGTAACCTACCTCCTACACCATACACTTGCAACATCTGCCACATTGCCCCCCTATCCACCCTGTCATACGCCTTTTCCAAATCCATAAATGCCACAAAGACCTCTTTAGCCTTATCTAAATACTGTTCACTTATATGTTTCACTGTAAACACCTGGTCCACACACCCCCTACCTTTCCTAAAGCCTCCTTGTTCATCTGCTATCCTATTCTCCGTCTTACTCTTAATTCTTTCAATTATAACTCTACCATACACTTTACCAGGTACACTCAACAGACTTATCCCCCTATAATTTTTGCACTCTCTTTTATCCCCTTTGCCTTTATACAAAGGAACTATGCATGCTCTCTGCCAATCCCTAGGTACCTTACCCTCTTCCATACATTTATTAAATAATTGCACCAACCACTCCAAAACTATATCCCCACCTGCTTTTAACATTTCTATCTTTATCCCATCAATCCCGGCTGCCTTACCCCCTTTCATTTTACCTACTGCCTCACGAACTTCCCCCACACTCACAACTGGCTCTTCCTCACTCCTACAAGATGTTATTCCTCCTTGCCCTATACACGAAATCACAGCTTCCCTATCTTCATCAACATTTAACAATTCCTCAAAATATTCCTTCCATCTTCCCAATACCTCTAACTCTCCATTTAATAACTCTCCTCTCCTATTTTTAACTGACAAATCCATTTGTTCTCTAGGCTTTCTTAACTTGTTAATCTCACTCCAAAACTTTTTCTTATTTTCAACAAAATTTGTTGATAACATCTCACCCACTCTCTCATTTGCTCTCTTTTTACATTGCTTCACCACTCTCTTAACTTCTCTCTTTTTCTCCATATACTCTTCCCTCCTTGCATCATTTCTACTTTGTAAAAACTTCTCATATGCTAACTTTTTCTCCCTTACTACTCTCTTTACATCATCATTCCACCAATCGCTCCTCTTCCCTCCTGCACCCACTTTCCTGTAACCACAAACTTCTGCTGAACACTCTAACACTACATTTTTAAACCTACCCCATACCTCTTCGACCCCATTGCCTATGCTCTCATTAGCCCATCTATCCTCCAATAGCTGTTTATATCTTACCCTAACTGCCTCCTCTTTTAGTTTATAAACCTTCACCTCTCTCTTCCCTGATGCTTCTATTCTCCTTGTATCCCATCTACCTTTTACTCTCAGTGTAGCTACAACTAGAAAGTGATCTGATATATCTGTGGCCCCTCTATAAACATGTACATCCTGAAGTCTACTCAACAGTCTTTTATCTACCAATACATAATCCAACAAACTACTGTCATTTCGCCCTACATCATATCGTGTATACTTATTTATCCTCTTTTTCTTAAAATATGTATTACCTATAACTAAACCCCTTTCTATACAAAGTTCAATCAAAGGGCTCCCATTATCATTTACACCTGGCACCCCAAACTTACCTACCACACCCTCTCTAAAAGTTTCTCCTACTTTAGCATTCAAGTCCCCTACCACAATTACTCTCTCACTTGGTTCAAAGGCTCCTATACATTCACTTAACATCTCCCAAAATCTCTCTCTCTCCTCTGCATTCCTCTCTTCTCCAGGTGCATACACACTTATTATGACCCACTTCTCGCATCCAACCTTTACTTTAATCCACATAATTCTTGAATTTACACATTCATATTCTCTTTTCTCCTTCCATAACTGATCATTTAACATTACTGCTACCCCTTCCTTTGCTCTAACTCTCTCAGATACTCCAGATTTAATCCCATTTATTTCCCCCCACTGAAACTCTCCTACCCCCTTCATATATATATATATATATATATATATATATATATATATATATATATATATATATATATATATATATATATATATATATATATATATATATATATATATATATATATGTATGTATATATATATATATATATATATATATATATATATATATATATATATATATATATATATATGTATATATATATATATATATATATATATATATATATATATATATATATATATATGTATATATATATATATATATATATATATATATATATATATATATATATATATATATATATATATATATATATATATATATATATATATATATATATATATATATATATATATATATATATATATATATATATATATATATATATATACATGTCGTGCCGAATAGACAGAACTTGCGATTTTGGCTTAAATAGCAACGCTCATCTTGCCATATAAGACGAGTGAAAATTTGTGTATGCAATAATTTCGCCAAAATCATTCTGAACCTAACGAAAAAAATATATTTCACTGTGTTTGTTTAGTATTAAATTTTTGTAAACGTATCTAAAATATATTTAGTTGGGTAAGGCTAAAATAAATTGTTCTTGTTATAATACGGTTAGGTAAGTTTTCTAAGATTCTTTTAGTGCAAAATTATAAAATTTTACATTAACATTAACGAAAAAAAATATATCTTTAAACGTATAAGAGAAAATTTCAGAAAGGACTTAATTTTAAATGAGTTCTTGCTAATTGACCAGTTTTACATATTCGGCTCGACATATATATATATATATATATATATATATATATATATATATATATATATATATATATATATATATATATATATATATATATATATATATATATATATACCATTTAATGGATATAACACTAGACATAGTAGGAGTGGAGAGGTAATTTTGAGGCTGAGTCCTTCAGCCTTAATAAAACGTGGTCAGTGACTTAGTCTGCAGTAGAGGTACAAAGGCAGACTTTATATACTGGAGCAGACGTGAGGATGTAGCAGCTGGAGATAACTTTATAGGTGAGTGGGTTCCAGTAGTGGAAGTAGATCGTGCTTAAATTGTTAGCATTGGATATCATTAGCATGATATGTCTGATGCTACACCTCTATTACTAAGTTCTTTTTTGTATGACTTCCTTTCATTCGTGGGCCCCGCTCACTTGTTACGTCATCTCCAGCTGCTACATCTAACTACTGCATATAAAGTCAAACTAGAGTGAACAAGCTATAACCCTTATGCCTCCACTTTTGACTAAAAGAGTAACCAACGTCCTTTATCGCCGGGAAATTGATCACCTCAACATTTCTTCTCCATTTTTACTGTCTCCAATGCTATATTCTCCTGTATTCGACTGAAGAAACCTTCTGTACATGCGAAACGTCAAGATTATAAAGATATCCAAATGTTGCACTTATGTCTTACTCATTAACATGTCAGTATTCTACACCACTTTTGTGATGCCAGTTATTATCTGATACAGAAATTGCATTTTTCGGAGCTCTGTAACTATTGCGTTCACCACGCCATTGAAATTTCCACATTCACTTCACGTAACGTAAAATATTTACTTCAGCATGTGTATATGGAGAGCAGTTAATATCGTGGCGTCGAGGAAAGCGCCTATTGCAGAGTGGTGCCAGTTGATTCTCCGCTGCAAAATGTTTATGAAATATGCAATATATTATTCCTTCTGCAATTCTCACTACGCTAGAGCGAGCTTCAATAGCACTGAGCAAGTGTGTGAAGGAATGGAAAACGGGAACGCTCGGCTGACAATGGGTACCTAATGCAAATGTTTTTAATGATAGTGGTAGGGTCTTTCCAACTGACGCGGCCATCGCAACGGCGTGTAATTCATGTGCAAACTCTGCCGGAGAGAGAATTGTTAAATATTTTTTGATATATTTCGTATTTCATCTTGGTTATGAAGCGTACTGAACACCTCTCTATGTTTAAAGGTAATCGACATGTGGACTAAGAAAACACTTAACAAGATTTTCTCTGAAACATTTCGGGCTCCATCTGAGGTTCTCTTCATTATATATACATCGCATATATACCGAGAGGTGTCTTTCGCTGTATATAAACAGAGTTTACTTTAAATCTCATATCAGACTTCAGTGAACAAGTTACATTCAGCCTTAACGACCCTCATGAATTAGATAGGCTTTAAACCCAATTAATTAACTAATCAAATGAGAGAATACAGAATATATCGAGAGGTGCATAGCTCTCAGTGTGTGTACCGAGAGATTTCTTTAATGCCTACATTAGGGATTAAATGATTCTTGTCTGGTGGTGAACATTTGATATGCTCCCTTAATGACCTTCGTGTAGCCGATAGGCTTTAATCCCTATTACCTCTCAAGGGAGGTTCTTAATGCTGGTGAGGGGCTCTTGATGTAGGGCAGGGGTGGGCAACCCTTAACGTGCGTGCCAAACCTGGCACGCCAACGACTACTTTCCGGCACGCTAACCTCTGGACTCATCTCAAAAAAAAAAAAAAAAAAAAAAATGCGACATTTATCAAGTATCCGTTCCAAGAAAAGCGGGGAAATAGTCCCCTTATATTCCCATAGATTTTGTATCAAAGATATAGGCCACTTTGGCACGCACACTTAAAAAGGTTGCCCACCCCTGATCTAGGGAATTGAATCTGTTCCCTAAATTAAGCCTGAGTGCCTTTCCCCCCCCCCCTCCTCTCACATGCACTGTAAATAACAATTATAATAATAATACTTAACCCCATTATCAACCAACCAAACAGCCATCCAACCAACCATCAGAAAAAATGAGCATGTCCTGAAGAAATGGTGGCCAGATGATAGCAAAAGTAAGCATGTGACTTTCGTCAAAAGTTTTATTCAAGTCGGATGTTATTAGTGGTCCTTGTGGCTCAACTGATAATTGTTCTTAGCTCACACACTTAGGGACAAGGGATCGATCCCAGCACGAGTGAAACATTGGACATGTTTCCTTACGCCTGCGGCCCCTGTTCACCTAGCAGTAAGTAGGTACCTGGGTGTCGAGGTCGAGGTTCCGACCAGAGCTTTGGTAAGATGGGGAAGAAAGAAGGATGGGTAAGGATGGAAATGGGAAAGGGTTGGGAGGGTGGTGGGAAGGTTTGGTTTTTAAAGGTAAGTGGTCAAACCACTTTGGCGCAATTTAAATAAGTGTGTGTGTATGTTGTGTTATTCATGAAAAAGTTGAATTCCTGCCCATCAACTGCACACCGCTATACCAGTGGTATACCGGTGTGCCACTGAAGTGAAAGGTTGTACACTGTTTGTAATTGCTGGGTTTTTTTCGCGCAAGAGGTCGATCGTAAGGCTGCAGCTGCAGGTGGTAGTTGCAGGTCGTTTGATGGAGGTTGGTTGCTGGCCCGGAGTTGGTTGGCTAAGCAGCTTCTGAGGTGGTGTCCTGCTGTAGGATGGTTGCAGATGTTACAAGGTTAGTTGTAAGGTGCTGATTGACAGAAGTAGGTCACCCAAAATTGGGGAACGTTAATCCATGTTATTGGACGTAGAATGGTTCTGGTGGTATCCATTCTTCTAATTCTTCGGGGAGGTCACTCAGGATTCTTGGTCGAGGGAAGTTCCCCTTGTGGATGAAGCGTCGGACTCTTTGTTGGAGGGGCATTCTTTGGGATCGGGGAGGAGGGACGAGGGAGGGGGTGTTGATGATTTAGTCGGTAGTATTCGATGGTTGGGGAGGGTTCTCTCTGTCGGGTACATAGAGTTCCTGCATGTCATATAGTTGTCTCTTCTTTAGTTTGTCTAGCCTGTCATTAATTGCAGTGATTCTCTGTTGTATGTGCACGTCTTCCGTCCTGATTCTGTCTCTGAGTCTGGTGCTGGTGATAAAGCGGAGGACTCTGTTCTGGACTCTTTGGAGTTTTAGCATGTTTGTTTTAGTTGTTAGTTACATGGGTCACTAACGTAGGAGGGGGTTGCATTGAATCGGAAAAGTTGGCCGAGGCGGGCTTTTGCTAGGTTCACTTTCTTGGTTTTGTGAGATGTGGAGTGGAGTAATCTGTAGACTGTTGTGGGTCACATCCTAGAGAATAATGAAGGACCACAATGAAAGTAAGACGGACAGTCCCTAACTCTTCGTTTTAAAAAATCGAACAAAATCTTGTATTTATCTTATCTTATTCGCTGTTTAAGACTTAATTGTCACTGTTTACCTGCAGTGTGTCAACGGATAACTGGAAGACTGGCAGGAAAGTCTGGTCAGGTTCTGGTTTTGTGTTTACTTAAATTTTTTTTATGTTCCCATCATAGGAGATAATCTGCTGCTTTGGAGGGTTCTTGTTATAAGGAATTTGAGCTACCTTTCCCTTCAGTGGAACAAACCTGAATACCTTGTTCCCCAGCAGTTGTGTGACCCTTATTATTATAATAATAATAGATGCTTAATTACGTCTGATATTACTTAGTAATTGTTGCCAGGCCTAATTATGCCTTAGCGGTCTAATCAGAATTTCCCTCTGTCATCGTGAGTAACGAGGATGTTATCTGAGTGGCTTTGGAGGAGTTAATTGACATTGGTGGCTAGTTCATTTTTAAAATGCCTTGCCCTTGCTGTTTCCCTATTAATTCCAATATACCCGTTTAAAACATTCCTACTCTGTACTGTTTTACACATTTTCTTCTGCGTATTTTCCACTCTCTGCAATAACTGAAATCTATTTCATTGTGCTGTGTGTTAAACAGAAGGCTGTGTTTATTCTTGTCTTCCCTCAGTTCTTGGGTAGGACTGAAACTCTTGGTGTCCTCACATATTTTTTGTCAGGTATTTCTTAATCCCCAGTGCTGACCTTCGTTAAGTTCAGTGTCCCTCTAATTCTTTAACAACTGTCTCTCTGTTAGACCAGTAGGTGAGAACACAAGATAACATATCTGTCTGGTACTTAGCGGACGGAGGTTCGTTTATGCTGAATGACCTACACGGCTTTAATGTATCACGTGAATGATGATCATACTTGAAACTTTATGATTCGTCTTCGCTGCTCATTCCACTTCGTTCGTCCTTGATGATGACGCAGTAGTTGCTGGCTCCCGCCCGGTATTTCTCCTCTAGTAGCTAAATGTCTGATGAACCCTGAGTGAATATTAGGTTGAGAGTGTCTGGTTCATCTCGCTTTACTCCTAATTCGTTACAATTTTCTCTAAGGAAGTTCTGCATTCTGTAGGTGTTTCTTTCCTACTGTAGGACAAGTGTGTCTGTTGGGTTACCAACTCTGTACCTTGGTGTTCAAAATCAGACATTATACTTTGCTTCCTCCCAGCGAATGAAAACACATTATTATCTCTATGATCTCATTGTCGCTGTCAAAATCCCATTTCGGTGTCCTTTCATTTGATACATTGTTTTCGTTCACCATATAATATCCAATAACAGTCCATATATCTCGCGAAATTATCGTCACTCAAATCTTTACATCTATGCTAATTTACGAGAAGTGTTGTTTCCTTCCTCCTGTCTATGGCGTGTCTCTCCTTGATATATGATTGCTTCGTGGGTGTGTTTAATTTTTTTGGTGATTGCTATTAAAATCAGATTGTTATCAGTCATAATTTTCTTGAATTCTTTTGACTTGTTGATACGAGCTTCATTAGTATATAGGACTCTTGAATAAATTGTAGGGTATACTGAGCTTCAGAGACGGGCACTAATGAATCATATTCATTAGTTTTATCCAATAGTCCATCTCTGGACTTCTTTATTGTCTCATATATTTTAATTAGGTTTACTTCTCCCCCTACTATCTCCATTTCTTTCTATTTGTCTTCTTCCTCTCTTTGTCTCGTCCCTCTCCTCCTTTCATGTATGTATGTATATATATATATATATATATATATATATATATATATATATATATATATATATATATATATATATATATATATATATATACATATATAGATATATATATGCAATAAGATCACAGTAAACAGGTGATTTCAAAATATGCAAAACAACCACTCTGAAAGAATAGAGAAATTCCAAGCGCTTTCGTGACTACTCACATTATCAAGGAACTATGAAAGTGAAGCATCCAAGGAAGCTATATAAGGGGTCCGGCCAGCACCTCACTATCAGATCCCACAACGGTTAAACACGTGACGCGCGGCGAGCCAACTTGGATAGGTCCTTTGCACAACTCACCCCCAAGCTATTCTACCCAAGAAACTTTAAAAATTATTTGTCCAGTGAAGAATTTAATAATACACTGGACAAATAATTTTTAAAGTTTCTTGGGTAGAATAGCTTGGGGGTGAGTTGTGCAAAGGACCTATCCAAGTTGGCTCGCCGCGCGTCACGTGTTTAACCGTTGTGGGATCTGATAGTGAGGTGCTGGCCGGACCCCTTATATAGCTTCCTTGGATGCTTCACTTTCATAGTTCCTTGATAATGTGAGTAGTCACGAAAGCGCTTGGAATTTCTCTATTCTTTCAGAGTGGTTGCATATATATATATATATATATATATTTTGCATATATATATATATATATATATATATATATATATATATATATATATATATATATTTTTTATATATATATATATATATATATTGCTTATATATATATATATATATATTGCATATATATATTGCATATATATATATATATATATATATATATATATATATATATATATATATATACTGATTCCCTTACCTTCGTGTATTAGTGTGTGACTAGTTAATGGTCCAAGTCAGACCAAAACGTTGTCAGAAGTTTCTGTGTATTGTTCCGGCCACGATATTGTGTCTTTTTGTGTTTTTATTAATGCTTTCATTCACCTTTGTACTTGTGACTTAAAAATCGCTGTGAGTCCTTTTTGCATGATTTATGTCACTCAGAATAATTGCATAGAGTACACAAGGATATGTATGCAATAGAAGAAAATACGTCCAAAAATTCATGACCCAAACCAGATTTTTTTTCATTATACGTACCACCAAAGTGCTGAATTTAAGTCGAATATTTTGAATGATCTCTAAAGAAGATTCTATTCGGATTTTTAAATAGTAGGTTTCGAATCCCAGTACCGACAACTTGATGAATTAAACACAAGTGCAATATTTGCCGAGTATCTTTATTTCGTAAATGTATTGCCCTTCACTCGTTTTATCCAAGACCATTACACGGAGATACACTGACGACTATTTAAGAACATAAGAACATAAGAAAGGAGGAACACTGCAGCAGGCCTGTTGGCCCATACTAGGCAGGTCCTTTAGGAGATAATCAGTAGGTTACCCTCCCAGAACTGTATACAGAAAACAGTAAAATGATATTCACACCCAACGGCTGATACCCAGTACCTAATGTAATTACTGCTAGGTGAACAGAGGCAGCAGGTGTAAGGAAGCACGTCCAACGTTTCCAGTCGACTGAGGATCGATTCATGGTCCCTCAGTGAGCGTGACCTGAGGCCGCTACCATTTGAACCATGAGCTCCACTTGAGAGTCGTAGCTTCGTCATTGTTTTAAACTATTATGTAAACCAACCCCGCACAACAGAAGTGAAAGTCATAAAACAGGGTTAATGTCATTGAGTAAATCCGAGTTAGACATCCACTTTAGAACATTTGTTGGTGAATTTCTCTTCAGTTTGAGTCCAGCTGATGCTTTCTTGATGGAGAAGAATGTTTTCACGTTCAGTCTATTCATTTTGTCAATGAATTTTGCCGTCGAGTTATCTTTCTCCAGATGTTATTATCCTGAAAGTGAGGACAGCTTCCTCTAGCTCGTCTGAGATGAAATTTGTGTGTGTGTGTGTGTGTGTGTGTGTGTGTGTGTGTGTGTGTGTGTGTGTGTGTGTGTGTGTGTGTGTGTGTGTGTGTGTGTGTGTGTGTGTGTGTGTGTGTGTCTGTGTGTGTGTGTGTGTGTGTGTGTGTGTGTGTGTGTGTGTGTGTGTGTGTGTGTGTGTGTGTGTGTGTGTGTGTGTGTGTGTGTGTGTGTGTGTGTGTGTGTGTGTGTGTGTGTGTGTGTGTGTGTGTGTGTGTGTGTGTCTGTGTGCATGTACTCACATAAGCAAGAATAGTGGGAGTGAGGTAGGGAGGAGGAGAGAGGGATAGTGTGTGTATGTGTGTGCACTCACGTATTTGTACTCGCTTATTTGTGGTTGCAGGGGTTGACTCATAACTCCTGGCCCCGCCTCTTCACTGATCGCTACTAGGTCCTCTCTTTCCCTGTTCCATGAGCTTTATCAAATCTCGTCTTAAAACTATGAATAGTTCCTGCCTCCACTACGTCACCCTCCATTATTAGTTAAAAGATTAGCCGGTATTCTCCCGGCCCGGGCCTTTTCCAAGTGGTGGCCCGGCCCCCTCCATTATTATTATTATTGTTATTATTATTATTATTATTATTATTATTATTATTATTATTATTATTATTATTATCAAAGGGAGCGCTAAACCCGTAGGATTATGCAGCTACGTCACTCTCCAGACTGTTCCACTTCCTAACAACACTATGAAGAAATACTTCCTAACATCCCTTTGACTCATCTTGGTCTTCAACTTCCAATTGTTACCCCTTGTTTCTGTGCCCCATCTCTGGAACACCTTATCTGTGTCCATCTTGTCAATTTTCCACAGTATTTTATATGTCGTTATCATGTCTTCCCTAACCTTCCTGTCCTCCAGTGTCGCCAGGCCGATTTCCCTTACTTATCTTCGTAGGACATTCTCCTTAGCTCTAGAACTAGTCTTCTTGCACTCCTTTGCAGTTTCTCTAGTTTCTTTACGTGCTTGACCAAGTGTGGGTTCCAAACCGGTGATGCATATAGGCTTGACGTACACTGTGTACAGAGTCTTGAACGATTCCTTAGTGAGGTGTCGGAACGCTATTTTCATGATGCAGCAGTTGTCTGGTTGATGTGCGCCTCAGGAGATGTGCTCGGTATTATACTCACACCAAGATCCCTTTTTTTTGAGTGAGGTTTGCAGTTTTTGGCCACCTAACGTATACTCTATATGTGGCCTTCTTTGCCATTCCCCGATCTTCATCACTTGGCATTTGGTGGTGTTAAATTCCAAGTGCCAGTTTCTAGACCAGGCTGGCGGCCTGTCCAGGTCCCTTTGTGCGTACACACATAGTTGTGGTTGCATGGGTTGAGTCACAGCTCCTGGCTCCGCCTCTTCACTGGTGGCTACTAGATCACTCTTCATGCTCAGTGAGCCTTATTATCATACCTCTTCTTAAAGGTATGTATGGATTCTGCCTCCACTAAATCACTTCCCAGACTATTCCACTTTCTGAGAACTCTGTGACTGGAGAAATACTTCCTAACATCCCTGTGACTCATCTGAGTCTTCAACTTCCAATTGTGTCCCCTTGCTGCTGTGTCCCATCTCTGGAACATCCTGTCTCTGTCCACCTTGTCAATTCCTCTTTGTATATTATATGTCGTTATAATATACCCCCTATCTCTCCTGTCCTCCAGTGTCCTCAGGTGTGTGTGTGAGAGAGAGAGAGAGACAGAGAGAATGATAGAGAGACTGAGAGGAAAGAGAGAGAGAATGAGAGAGAGGGAGAGAGAGAGAGCCTCTTAATTATGATTGCCTGTATTTGCGTTCCATTACCATCATTAAAAGTCTCATCATCCCACTTACATTTGAGAGTGCACTCCCTCCCACTCAGCTTCTTTCTTTTACACTAACACTCGAGGCAGCAACAGGATTAAGGCTGACGGTTCCTTCCCACGTAATTTGGCGCGTTAAGAGACCTTTTCTTTTCTCGACTATTATAAAGGTTTGCCTGTAGCACATTGCTGTAATGGAAAATTATCTTATGTATATGTTTGTCATATTTATGTATACATATGTTTTATGTTAAATGTTCATGAATAACTAAAGTGTAATGAACACTTGTTAATGCTCAGTAATAACCCACGTGGAGAAAGAAATTCAGGAGTTATCTGCTGAAGAGGATCCCAGAAGAACATGAGTTTATGGGGAATGTTGCACCTCTCACTGTGAGGGAAAGAGCAGGTCAAGGAGGGCGTAAGATTACAGTTGCCGTATAGAATCTTACAATTTGGGTGGGAAGTTCCTTTGTGCCGGCGTTCTGTATTAGGTTGGGCGCTGGTATGAGTAACTTTAAGTTGTATAAATATTCTGGAACAGAGTGTCGTTGGATATCGATAATTAGATACCCTACTTGATATACTTTATCAACACCTGGGGGTCATTAAGTAGCGGAGGCTCGATTCTCCGTTCAATAATCGCCCAACAAGCTACGAAAACAATATCTTATGTGCAGCGAAACACACTGCATCGCCTAAAATTACAAATTCATATCCCTGCCATGCCTAACCTATAATCCTGTCATGTCTAATCCAAAACCTGGTCATTCCATTCTATAACCTAATCATGCTTAATTTATAATCCAGTCACATCTAATTCGTAATCCTGGCTTGTTTAAGCAACAACCTTGCCATGTCTATTCCACAACCCTGCTATTATTACTTACATAACCCTGTTGGATCTAATCCATAACTCAGCCTCTTATGGTCACTGCACGAGACAAAGCAATAAAAATGAAAACTGAGAGTGAAGGGTGTTTATGGCACCTGACCTGAACTTTATCAACATTATATATTACATAGATATTGTTAAATGCATGGGAAAGATATATAACAAAGCTTCACAGTCTGCTTCTTATGTCTAGGAAGATATGGTAAGAATAGATGGGCAAGAGAGAGACTTTCTCACCCTTCACTTAGTACATTATTTTTCCGTTTGTAAATATTAGAGTAGCAGTTCATGGTTCATGAGCGTTTGGTTCTGTTACTTCTTTTAATTGTTTAATAAACAATTGCCGTTAGGTAATTATTTATTAAACATTTGTGTTATTCATACTAAAAGATTCTTTTTGTTCGTGTAGTTCAGATGATTTGTTATCTATTGTCAAACACGGGTGAAGGACTTACTGGGTTAGAAGTAGTATATTTTTTTTCTGCTTTTTGCTACCGTGATTGTCAGTTACAGTTTTCATTAGATCTTCTGCCTTTTCCTCACAGAAAAGTCAGAAGATCCTTAGAATTATTATTTCGTATATACGTTTACGACATACATTAGTTTTCCAAATTTCTCTCAGTAACAGTAAATAGCTTAAGATCTTCAATGTTTCCCGGCACTTGAAAACAAATTGAATTTCGTTTTTTCCCTATCTGCTTTGTGCAAAGCTGTCACGTCTAGGCTGATTTAGCTTTTTCCTTGTCACTCTTTATGTGGGGATATAGTATCTCTCTTAATATATAAAATTATGTTTTAAAACCTATTCACATTTCCCTCTGTATTGTTTACATATCCCTTTGACTGAGTTAATATTGTCTATTACTCACAGAACTTAAGGAGGATTTAGACCAACTCAATTCGTGGTCAGAAAAGTGGCAGATGCAGTTCAATGTAGATAAATGTGAAGTTCTAACGCTCGGAAATGCTCATAACTTTAGCACCTACCAGCTTAATAATGCTGAACTTGGGCTGGGGCTATTGGATTTTTTTTTGGGGGGGGGGGGTGGGAGTGAGAGGGGATATGCTTGAGGCTGATATCTGTGTTTTCTGGTAACTTTGAACCTGGGTATACTGCAAAATTTTCACCTAATGTGCTGGTAGGTTAAACCTCGGTTTGCTAGCAAGTTTTGACCTGGGTTTGCTTGCTAGTACGTTTTGACCTGAGTTTCCTTGCTAGTAAGTTTTGACCTGGGTTTGCTTGCTAATAAGTTTTGACCTGGGTTTGCTTGCTAATAAGTTTTGACCTGGGTTTGCTTGCTAGTAAGTGTTGACCTGGGTTTGCTGGAAAGTTTAAACTCTGGCTTGCTAGTAAGTTTTGACCTGCGCTTGCTATTGTTGACCTGGGTTTGACGACATGTTTGGAACTGGTTTACTTGGCACGTTTGGACTTGGCTTATCTAGAAAGTTTGGATCTGGACTTTTTGGAATGTTGGGACCTGGGCTTGCTGGCAAGTTTAAGCTTGGCTTCTAAATAGCCGGATGATTTATCGATAGCGAACCCATTCACCTTCACACCCACAAGCAGTACTTCAGGTCTTATCCTTGAGGAAAATAATTTAGCCAGGTACTTGTTGAGAGGGAAAAGGTGCCGATACCTATGTATTTCTGTAAATAATTGAAGGAATGTTGGGTGGGTCTTTGTAGACATCAAACTTCGAGTGTTTTGGAGCTAGTGAGGCAGAAACATCTTTCCTAGCTTTACACTATTGTATTACTTTATGACCGAACTCTTTCTCTCTTCACTTCACCCTCCACGTCTCTTCTGAATACATAAGCAGCTCTCTGTTACTGATTTTTTTTCTTGGGGGGGGGGGTTGAATATGCCTGGTGTAATAATATTGTATCTGGTTGCTACCTTTTATTTTATTCTTAAGCAGAGATACACTCAACCAATGTTGAAATTCCTGGTGATCACTTGCATTTTCTTAGCCCACAGGTCTGTTATGTGTCACACAGACACGCAGGTAAATCACAATGAGAAATTATCATTATTACTATACAAGTAGTAGAAGCTACTAATGTCTGGTGATACAGCTCGTCTTCACTATCCATCAGTGTGATCCCGTTCCGAGTGGTAATCACACTTGGATTAGTTGGTGTTTGGGACCTGACTGCATCATCCGAAACCCAGCATAAGTTGGGAATTTGACATCTGTTCAGGATACAGAGTTTGGTCTTCACTCTTACTATCAGTAATGGGCAAGAACTTCAATCAGCCATGGCTCTTCATGGTCCAGCTAGCACCTCTCCCAGAATAATATAATCGAAGTAGCTGCTAAATCCGAAAGGGCCATAAGGCGCTGCGAACCCCTCTCCAACTTTTGGAGCAGAAAAAACTTGAGAACTCACTCGGGAACATCGGCTAGCTCAGAAGTCTCACCACAGGACCTTGGCTCACACTTGCATTTATTGCATCATCCATTTTTAAATCTTGTCTCTATATCATGTTTATGCTTCACTTAGGGTTAAATATATTCTGAGTTTCACCTTTTATTCTAATCAAAAAGTCTAATCTTTTATAAATGTATCTCCTATGTGTTTATTCTTGGGGATTATTATTCTTTTTTATTCTTTTATTTTCCTACAGAAAGTAGTCTCCATAATTACTCGAAGCAGTTGCTGTCGAATCACCACGACTGTGACATTTAGACTTGTACAGCTTCTGAGGTTGCCAAATGACTGCTGATTAAAGCAGCCGGCGAAGTGTGGGTTTATATCAGCGGGTGTAGGCTGCAGTGCCACCCACATGCCAGTAGGAGTGATGATTTAAGTTTCCAGTGCTGGCGGTACTGTGCGGTGTTCAAGTTTCAGCTCCTCCCCTTGCCTTTTAACTTGTCGTCTGTTGGATTTACTCCATCCTCGTCTCGTAGGCCGTGTGTGTGAGTGAATGTGTTTATGTTTGTGTGTGTATGTGAGATTGAGAGAGAGAGAGAGAGAGAAAGAGAGAGAGAGAGAGAGAGAGAGAGAGAGAGAGAGAGAGAGAGAGAGAGAGAGAGAGAGAGAGAGAGAGAGAGAAAGAGAAAGAGAGAGAGAGAGTCACTAATACTTCCAGCAATATCTCTGGTCGACATAGGAATGATACTCATCAAACTAGTCTGCACAAGAATTCCTGCTCTACTGAGTTCCCCCTTCTATGAACTATACATGTGTTTCCAACTCACTATCTGTTCTGCTTTCCAGGCTATATATTGCACAGCCACCTACTATGATATATTAGACTTTATAAAGCCTGCTGTGCTGGCGAAACTTTACCTCAAAATTTACAATTACTGCTTTTGAGGCTTTACTATCTACTACCCTCAACTTCCTTGGATTAAACTTGATTACCACCCATTCCCAGGAGCTGTGTGGCCCTTTCTGTTCTGGCATATTCTATGAATAATAATAATAATAATAATAATAATAATAATAATAATAATAATAATAATAATAATAATAATAATAATAGTAATAATAATACTAACAATAATAATAATAATAATAATAATAATAATAATAATAATAATAATAATAATAATAATAATAATAATAATAATAATAATAATATCTTCCACCATTCTCATTTTCAATTTCCTTCACCCATTCGTGGCTTGTTACATGCAAGACTTGCATGCAACAAGCCACGAATGATGCACAAACCTTAAGATTTGGAAGGATATTTTATATACGTTGTTATGGTTGATTCTGGAGGAAATATACAAAAAAAAAAACTCTCAAGAATTATTTCAGGATCCGCATTGTTTACCCTCCATCTTAAGGCATTTTAATCAAGCCCTGGTACTGATGGGGTTAGAACTCCAGGACCAGTGGAGTACGCACTGGCCTGGAGTTTTACAACTTACTTGCATGAGTTCTAACTCCACCAGTACCCTGGTTTGTTTTTAATCGTTTTATTACAATTTCGTGAGTTGTTAAAGCCTTTTCTTACATCCGGTCTGATAAAGTTATTCACTGTACATTTTTATGGCGCCGCAAACATTTTATGGAAGGAGAGAGAGAGAGAGAGAGAGAGAGAGAGAGAGAGAGAGAGAGAGAGAGAGAGAGAGCCGATTAAAAATTCTCGAGGTGGTGTATAGGAGGGTCGTGTAAGCTGGCGTGAAGGACACTTGGCCGTGTCAACGCCGCCCACCTGTGAGGGAGTTGTTAAAGCAGGTCGACCCAACACACACACTTGTACCTGGGGCAAGGTGAGAGGTGTGAGTCGAGGAGGTACGTAGGGGGCACCGGTGGTGAGGAAATGTTGAAGGCTCTGTAGGGCAATTGGAGGCTGTGAGGGGAATGTGGAAGACTATGAGAAGGGGAAAGGGGTAGTGTACATTATGAGGGGGAGAGGGGGGGTCGAAGAGTGTTAAAGAACGTTGGAGAGAATGATGGGCTGTTGGAGAGTGCGAGAGATTATTTGCAGAGAATAAAATTCTACAACTTGCGATAGCTCTTGGACCCCAAGGCAATTAAAACCAGCTGTGCGCTAGAAACATATGCAACTAATTATTATTATTATTATTATTATTATTATTATTATTATTATTATTATTATTATTATTATTATTATTTTCATCATCATTTTTATTATCATTTATTATTATTATTATTATTATTATTATTATTATTATTATTATTATTATTATTATTATTATTATTGTTGTTGTTGTTGTTGTAGCCTTGACGATTTATTTTATTAAATTTGGGAATGTGAAGCTTCAGCTATGTAAATGTTATATCAGTGTTGATACTCTTTAAAAATCTGTGTTCTATTGTCTTGAATACTTTGCTCACATTTCTTTCAGTGATTATTACTGTGTCATGTGAAAATGATAATAAACCAGTTGTTAGTGTTTGTATTATATTAGAAACTAACTTGAGTGAAAGATAACTGAGGATGTGCAAGATAGCCCTTAATGAGAAGTAATGGTGTGGGGGAGATGTGAGACAGACCTAATTAGAAGTTGGGGTGCGGAGTTGGTATGCAATAGGCCGAATGAGAAATTGGGATGCCATAAGTGCAAGACGAAACACGGTATCAACAACAGAGGGGCTAGACTGTTCAACCTTCTTCAAGCAACTGTAAGCTGCACAGGTTCCCGCACTTTGTACCTGATTATCCAGATTCTGATTGATGTAAGAGCTTCAGAAAGATGCTGAAACTGATGGGAGGTTCTGAGGCTCGTGAGGAATGGTGGTGTGATAACCTACTTTTTTATCCCTTCACAATCTCACTTTCTATTCTCTCTCTCTCTCTCTCTCTCTCTCTCTCTCTCTCTCTCTCTCTCTCTCTCTCTCTCTCTCTCTCTCTCTCTCTCTCACTCTCTCTCTCTCTCTCTCTGCTTCCCTACATAAAGATACCCTCCAGCACTGAACAACCTTATGACGTCAGAGTGATGGATGTGTTTTAAAGTGGAAATTCCTGTTTTATTTTTGCCTGTCGCGGTGATGGTACTGGTTGGTGGTAGTGGTGGTGGTAGTTGTAGTGGTTGGTGGTGGTGGTAGTGGTAGTGGTAGTAGGAATGGTGTTGGTTGTGTTCATGTTACCGGTGATGTTGGTGGTGACGGTGATAATGTTGAAGTTGGTCTTAATGACACAGGTGGGACGGTGTCTGTATTCGTATCTGTTGAATTTACTTAGCAAATGTCTTTGAGGCTAAAGATGGTGGTGGAGCCTAACACTTGAGATCATGTAAAATATCTTTAAATGGGGCATCAGAGTTCTTAGTTAAAAGTAAGACCACTCCTACCAGTTAATAATGCTCACCAGAGTCGAGTCTGCGTAAATAAGACGTAGGGAGGGGGGGGGGGGGGTCGAACCGGAGTGCAAGCAGGTCGCAACCCCAATACCTCTACACTTGCATCAAGGTGAATTAGGTTCACCAGGTGACACTACACCCGCACCTCGATGAACCAGAGTTTACTAGGAAATACACTATACAGTTACACCTGAACCATGATATCACAAATACTCAGCAACACTTAGGAAGAAATCTACAAAAGTTAATTTACTCTACCGTATAAATATCTAACAATTTTTCCTATGCATGATTAGTTGCAATCCTTGCAAGGAATTTCATATAAATCCGGCACATTAAGGAGAGTTTATTTCACGAGGGAACCTTCACCAAATTCAACTTCAATAACAAGAACATAAAGTGGGACCAAGTAAATCAAGTCCTAAACGATATAAGCTGGGAAGATAGACTAAGCAACACAGACCCCAATTTATGCCTAGAACAGATTAACTCGGCGGCACTCGATGTATGCTCAAGGCTTATTCCTTTAAGAAAAAGGAGGAGTAGATGTAAAATAGAAAGAGACAGGCGCTCCCTTTACAGGCGACGGAAAAGAATAACAGAGCGGCTAAAAGAGGCTAATATATCTGAAATGCGTAGGGAGTCACCGGTCAGAGAAATAGAAAACATCGAACTTAAGCTAAAGGAATCTTATAGGAGTCAGGAATCGCGGGAAGAACTAAAAGCTATAAATGAAATCGAAAGAAACCCAAAGTATTTCTTTTCTTATGCCAAATCAAAGCCAAGAACAACATCCAGTATTGGTCCCCTACTTAAACAAGATGGGTCCTACACAGATGACAGCAAGGAAATGAGTGAGCTACTCAAGTCCCAATATGACTCAGTTTTTAGCAAGCCGCTAACTAGACTGAGAGTCAAAGATCAAAATTAATTTTTTTATGAGAGAGCCACAGAATTTGGTAAACACAAGCCTATCTGATGTTATCCTGACGCAAAATGACTTTGAACAGGCGATAAATGACATGCCCACTCTGCCCGAGGGCCAGACTCATGGAACTCCGTGTTCATCAAGAATTGCAAGAAGCCCCTATCACGAGCTTTTACCATCCTATGGAGAGGAAGCATGGACACTGGGGTCGTCTCACAGTTACTAAAAACAACAGACATAGCCCCATTTCACAAAGGGGGCAGTAAAGCAATAGCAAAGAACTACAGACCGATAGCACTAACATCCCAATACATTAAAATCTTCGAAAAGGTCCTAAGAAGCAAGATCGCCACCCATCTAGATACCAATCAGTTACACAACCCAGGGCAACATGAGTTTAGAGCAGGTGGCTCCTGTCTGTCCCAACTACTGGATCACTACGACAAGGTCCTAGATGCACTAGAAGACTAAAAGAATGCAGATGTAATATATACAGACTTTGCAAAAGCCTTCAACAAGTGTGACCATGGCGTAATAGCCCACAAAATGCGTGCTAAAGGAATAACAGGAAAAGTTGGTAGATGGATCTATAATTTCCTCACAAACAGAACACAAAGTGTAGTAGTCAACAGAGTAAAGTCTGAGGCGGCTACGGCGAAAAGCTCTGTTCCACAAGGCACAGTACTCGCTCCCATCTTGTTTCTCATCCTCATATCTGACATAGACAAGGATGTCAGCCACAGCACCGTGTCTTCCTTTGCAGATGACACCCGAATCTGCATGACAGTGTCTTCCACTGAAGACACTGCAATGCTCATGGCGGACACCAACCAAATCTTTCAATGGGCTGCAGAAAACAATATGAAGTTCAACGATGAGAAATTTCAATTACTCTGATATGGTAAACATGAGGAAATTTAAACTTCATTAGAGTACAAAACAAATTCCGGCCACAAAATACAGCGAAAAACCAACGTCAAAGACCTGGGAGTGATCATATCGGAGGATCTCACCTTCAAGGAATAACATTGTATCAATCGCATCTGCTAGAAAAATGACAGGATGGATAATGAGAACCTTCAAAACTAGGGATGCCAAGCCCATGATGTCACTCTTCAGTTCGCTTGTTCTATCTAGGCTGGAATATTGCTGCACACTAACAGCGCCTTTCAAGACAGGTGAAATTGCTGACCTAGAAAATGTACAGAGAACCTTTACAGCGCGCATAACGGAGATAAAACACCTCAATTACTGGGAGCGCTTGAAGT
Organism: Cherax quadricarinatus; assembly: GCF_038502225.1. Taxonomy (NCBI): domain Eukaryota; kingdom Metazoa; phylum Arthropoda; class Malacostraca; order Decapoda; family Parastacidae; genus Cherax; species Cherax quadricarinatus. The sequence goes on along the minus strand of NC_091294.1, from coordinate 35,843,023 downwards.
TCCTGAACCTGTACTCCCTCGAACGCAGGCTGGAGAGATACATGATTATATACACCTGGAAAATCCTAGAGGGACTAGTACCGAACTTGCACACGAAAATCACTCACTACCAAACCAAAAGACTCGGCAGACGATGCAACATCCCCCCAATGAAAAGCAGGGGTGTCACTAGCACGTTAAGAGACAATACAATAAGTGTCAGGGGCCCGAAACTGTTCAACTGCCTCTCAGCATAAATAAGGGGGATTACCAATACACCACTGGCAGTCTTCAAGCAGGCACTGGACAAGCACCTGAAGGCGGTACCTGACCAGCCGGGCTGTGGCTCGTATGTTGTATTGCATGCAGCCAGCAGTAACAGCCTTTTTGATCAGGCTCTGATCCACCATGAGGCCTGGTCACAGACCGGGCCGCGGGGGCGTTGACCCCCGGAACTCTCTCCAGGTCTCCAGGTAAACACAATTACCTATTTTGTTGGATTAATAATGTTCTATTTTCTTGTGAATTAGGAATAGTGTATTAATACTCTTGCAAATATTTTTGTATTTTTGAATCAGCAATTAAGTACGAATTTATTTGCATTGCTTCCCTCCTATTTACTATCCCTTTCCCATTCTCTATCATTCCCATTTTCATTTATTAACTGCCTTCTTTCCTTCATCTTTATCTCCATTCTTTCTCTCCATTTTTTCTTTTCTACTTGACCTTACCACTGAAAATTTTATTTTCTTATGATTCTTACAACTTTTTCTTTCGTCTCATCCCATTAGCCCCTCTTTTCTTTCACTGGTTTTCTTCTCATCTCTGTCAATTACTCATTCTACACCTCTGAAAGGCATAAAGGCTGATGACTAGGAAATAATACGATTAAAACAGGCAGCACGAATTGATCTTGGCAGAGATTACCTGACAACAGACGATGGATAATTGATGGACGGTCGCTTGACGGCTCGCCGTTCCAGTTAACGCTCTCCCTCGGCCGCTCAAATTGGTAATTAATTGATCGTGGTCCGTCAGAGCAAACACAAACTAGGGAGAACAAGTCTGCCTAATATCCAGTTTGTGCAGTTGCATGCACGTTTGCCAGTGGTCAGTGTAACTGGTGGAGTGGTAGAATATCTCTAGTGATTCTAGAGAAGACTGCTGCTGATAGTGTCAGGGTAGAATGCCGCTGGCAATGGCAGGGTAGTGTGTCGTTAGAAGACTTGATTTATGACGACGTTTCTCTCGGGATTGAACTATCTACAGTATACAGTAACACCCAAAATCTACCCCTCCAAAATACAATCAGGTAAAGCTATGAAGGGAGAAGAAGTCGCATCATATGCGGCCTGGATAGAAACGAGAGATTAGGTCGTAAGTGGTTTCATGAGAATGGAACAGTGTGTGGAAAGTACCAAGCAAGAGGTGTGAAAGAGCATTTTTCTCCTAGACAAAGTCCCTTGCTTCTGCTCCAAGAAGTTGTATACCTTCTTGATGGCAGCGTTTAAACGCTTCCTCCAAACATTATAATTTTTTAAGACAAATGTCTGCAATACACTATGTCTCATCACCACACTGTACCACACTACCATGCTATACCACGATTCCACCAATTCTGATCAATGATGTTCGTCTGTCAGTCGGACGTAATGCAAAACTTGGCCCTTTCCGCCTGCTGTTAATCACGTCAGTCTTGCTCTCTTGCTATATTAACTTTGCACTTGACTGACTCACGAAATCGTAATGACACGATTGCAAACAAACCATACTACAGGTGGGGTTAGAACCCGCGATCAGAGAGTCTCAAAACTCGGTCTGATGTTTTGACAACCATATTAGACAACGGTTCTTTCTGTTATTGTTTTATGGGATATTTCCTCTTATTGACGTATATTCATGATACTTGACTCACCAACATACAAAGACATTTTCTAAATTTCAGTTTTCTAAGACGCTATTAATTTTGTAACTACGAAAATAGGCAAAAGTCAGTTTAATGTTACCGATAAGTTGAAGAAACTGACAGGACATTACGATCCTGGGATCATTTTCTTCTTTTGTCGATTTTACTGTCTCTTCTCCCTAGGCGGAAGTGACGTTGAAAAATGATAAATATAAACCTATAGCTTTTTAATAATAGTCTCAGATTTGCACTTGATTATGATCACTATTATGTCGCTACTTTATATCATTATACCTCAATTTTTGGATCTTCCCCTGTGCCTCTGCCGGTGCTGTTCCTGTCTTGTGCCTCGTTAGTACACCTGATTTCCCTCATCTTTCTCCTCCACCTCGTACCCCTTTCCTACTCAACCTCTCCTCTCTCTCACACTCCTCTCTCTCTCTCTCTCTCTCTCTCTCTCTCTCTCTCTCTCTCTCTCTCTCTCTCTCTCTCTCTCTCTCTCTCTCTCTCTCTCTCTCTCCATCCTTGAGTCCATGTTTGTTATGCACACGAGTTTTATTTTCATTTACCAAGACAACGACTGACCTAACAGTGTGACACACGGAATGACACAGACTGTTGTCGACTGTAGCAGAGTCATTCTCGATACGTACGGATTTCGCCAGGTATGCAGACCACGTTCTCGCACCAAGAGTGATGGATATTCAGATTTTACCGTTTACTGTGTCCCCCCCCCAACCTTCGTCCACCACAGTTGCCAGACGTATCGCAGTTGTTTATTTGCTTATATAAACTAATCTAAATAGTATTTCGAAAGACTTTGAACATTTAGCGAGTCTGAATGCAGATGTCGTGTCTTTCTCGATATTATGAGAGTCTCCACCGCTTATTGCAGTGAATCACACACGGGGATTTAAGGCTTCACAGAAATAAACAAAGATGTTTACTGCAGCAGCGGGAGATTAAACATTTTGTAGGTTTTAACATAGTGTTGAGTGATTATTGGTTTAATTCGACAATTTTAAAATATTTCATCAATGAACCTTAAACTAACCGAATATGACTGAAACAGTGGCAGAGTTTTTTCATAGATTCTTATATTAAAAATTCACAATTATATATATATATATATATATATATATATATATATATATATATATATATATATATATATATATATATATATATATATATATATATATATATATATATATATATATATATGTAAACATTTAATCCTCTTGGCTTTCATTGCTGCCTAAAAGCAAATGAACTACAGTGTATATGCAAAACTGTGAGTGAGTTAATTTGCAACTGGCTTCCTCTCTGAAAGGCTGAATGAAAGGTCAATGTTGCTATGTGGTAAAATATATTCTGTATACTTGTAATTCTATACAAGTAATTCTATACAAGTATACTAGGTAATTCTATTACCTAGTTATTAAAATATTGAATTATTAATAGACACCCAAGATATGATATTGCTAATAATATTGCTAATAATAATAATAATAATAATAATAATAATAATAATAATAATAATAATAATGAAAATATTAATAATGATGAAAATAATAATAAGAATAATAAAATAATTCGTGTATCAATACGTGAGATATATTATTATTATCATATTATTATTATTATTATTATTATTATTATTATTATTATTATTATTATTATTATTATTATTATTATTATGAGCAATATCATAATATTGAGAGGTGCTAAACCAGCTGGTAGACAAGATTCTCAAGAATATCCCGAGTTCTGAAGTCTTTTATTGGAAATAGTATTAAGTCATGTGGTATATACTTATAGGCCTATGCTGAAAATTGGTAAAATATATATTTCTGTGCTATTAAAAGTGATATTAAAAGTACCTGTACGAGAATCGTACTTCCTTGAGTATATATGAAATTTTTCAGCTGATTAATACATATTATATTTAAATATATTTTATCTGTATATCTGTGCACCATCTCAGTACACGTTGCAATAAGATCAGAATTTCGTATTAAAAATTCTAAGTAGGAATGAGCGTTAAAATTAATGATGGATTAGTTAAATTAAGCAATATTGTTTGGCTGTTACGTTATTTTGGATGCCAAATATGAACCTGTCTTACGAGAAATTTGCTTGTCAATTCTTATTTTAATCTGAACAAATCTCATTCAGAAAATGGGGGATGTGCCTGAGCTCTTGATTTAAGGAGTTAAAGCTATCGTCCCCTTCCTTGGATCAAACTTGATTGCCTCCTATTCTCAGGGGCGCTGTAATGCCTTGAGGATTTACCCCATAAGGATATTAATAAGTGAACGAAATTCTTATATAATTCTAATTCAGAGTCGTGTTTTGCGCATCCGATCCTCTTGTAGATCACCTTTTGGAAATCCATGTAGTGCCTCCTGCTAATAACTAGTGTCAGACGACAGAAGCGTTCGAGGCACCATCAATTTATCATCGTGGCACAGCGACAGTCTCCTCTGTGTTCTGTGTTGACATTTGATTTTTCACTGTCAAGAGTGGGAAGATCAAACGCTACAAAAGTCGTGGGACACAGAATCAATGTTTGTTGACTAATATGTTTGTCTGTCTCTCTCTCTCTCTCTCTCAACCGTTCAATTTCCTGCTCAGTGTCTGAAGGTTTAGACGTAGACGTATTTGGGATACTGCTGCTAGTTTTGCTTCTCTTTCTATCTCAGCTACTTCTGTGGCTAGTTTAGCTTCTTATCATCTTATCTTAGCTATTTCTAATTTACCTTCTCTTCTTATGTATCTTAGCTACTTCTACTGCAAATTTAGTATCATTTATATCTGACAAAGTCAAGTAATGAATTAAAAATTCATTACTTAATTTGAACAATGAAATAATATTTAACTTTAAGAATATTTAAACTAGAGAGATAGTTCACTTTTAAAACTTGATCTTAAAAAATCGTAAAACATTCCGTCATAAAAGCTGAACCTTTCAAAAAATATATTACTTCAGTTCATCATAAGCAGTTACTAGTAGTGAAGAAAGCGGCTGTATGGCTCGGAAGTAACACCTAGGTGTTACTTCCGAGCCATACAGCCGCTTTCTTCACTACTGTTACTTACATAATAACATGTAAACCCCGAAGGCAGCAGCCTCCCAAAATATTATGTGAGGTTACGACCGAAATACTCACCCTAATCTTTAATATTATATTCATGCGGAAGCGCTACCACTTGAACCTCAAGCTCCACATCATTTTGGCCACATATCAAGTGGTAGAGATAGGACTTGGCTAACCTTCAGCTGGGCAACTGGGCGAAACATCCTGGTGATGCCACGCAGGAGAAAACTCTGCACAGTCCTCAAATCAGGTTTGATTTGAGAACGGGAATCCTTTAATTCTTTAGATCAAGAGGCCTTCACCAGCATCAAGGCACCCGCATTTCGTGAATTAACATATGTGAAGCATTAAACCCATGTGGGTAATTCAAAGGTCGAGGGCTGACCCTACCCCTGCTATATGACCCACCAGGCTGTTAGTCAATCCCACAATAAACACAGGAATTCTCAGGGGTTCAGAAACCACATATCATTTGTGCTTGTTTACAAGCTGAATTCCCGCAATGCATCCCTGCACTGCCCACGGTTACACTGTTCACTAAATTCTGTTGAAGCTATGAATGTAGTACGAGCTGCCTAAATTTTTTTTTTCTTAGGAGTTGGTACAGGAGCAAATTTAAATAGAAATATTTAGTAATACCGGCTTACAGTCAGCTTTATATTCCCTGATGACAACCCTGGGTTGACTGCTAAAATACTTAGGCATAGCAGTGCTGCGATATAACTTTCCAGTACAGAGCGTCACTTAAGAAGATTATGGCATATCACTTATCATGTTGAGCAATTTAATACTAAAATAAATGTAAACAGAACAGTCGCCAAGAAAAACATCCTGTCTGCATTATTATTATTGTTAATAATGATAATAATAATAATAATAATAATAATAATAATAATAATATTATTATTATTATTATTATTATTATTATTATTATTATTATTATTATTATTATTATTATTATTATTATTAATTATATTTATGCGACAGCACTAAATCGTAAGTCATACAGTGCCTGGGATTTAGAAGGTAAGTAGGTAAACAGATTTGATCTGAGGCAGGGGTGGCTGTAATTCTTCATAACAGAGCTGTTCACCGGCATGCAAGGTCCCCTTTGCCCCCTCTAAGGGATTCTGTGTACAGCAGAAGTCAGCGTAAACAGATAATTGTCAATAAAACGATATCTAGAATAAAACCTTCCCTCTGTAAGCTGTCAGTCCTGGGATATTTAGATATTATTTCAAGCTAACTTTGAGGGGTAGTGTAGGGGTGTTGTGAGAGTCTCTACGTCCCCCATCCCAGTCTTAGTTTACCTAAGCCGACGACAGCCCTACCTTGTCTCTGAGATGATCCATGCATAACAAAGCCAGTCTTCGTTCCCTAGTCCATGCCTCAGGGAAGAATACAATGCCAGTGCTGAGCGCTAGCCTCCAATATGCAATCATTTTAAAATACTACATTGTAATATTAAAACTATTAAGCTAGCAGTACGACGTTAATCATAGTCAATACATGGATGCTGATGAACAGTGTTTACCCTAGCTTCTCACGTTCCTGAGGGTAACTAGGTAAACATATCAAGGATAAAAGGCAATCAGCCTATTCTTGCTTCAAAGATACTCATTACCTCTACCAACACACTTGTTACACACACTATGACTGGAGGTTCTTAAAGACAGGAGAACCTCAAAGCTTATGAGGAATATCGTGATGGGTAAACAAAATCATGAGGTGAAAACCCGAGTGAACCACCTGCTATGTTATTTCGGACAGGAAAACTATGCTGTAACAGTTGTTTGGCAGGAAAACTATGTGGTAGCTGGAAAAATGTCTAATTTGGTTCCAATCATCAAATAAGGTGACAGACGAGAGGGGTCCCAAACTACAAGTAAATTAACACTTAGAGGAACAATCATCACGGAAAACCCCCTCAAGGGAGGTTCCTTGATGCTGGTGAGGGGCTCTTGATCTAGGGAATTGGATCTGTGCTCTAGTTCCCTGAACTGAGCCTGAAAGTCTTCCATCCTCCCCTTCCATAGGCGCTGTACAATCCCTACGAGCTTAGCGCTCCCCATAATAATAATAATAATAATAATAGTAATTATAATGATGATAATCGTCACGGATAATCAACACAGGTTTATAGATTTAAAATCCTGCTTCATGAATCTGCAACAATTTTTATCAGAGACTGAAAGAAATAGTAAGAAGTAGGCATGAGTGCCCAGAGGAAGATTGATTTACAGGTTGGGAGGGAACGCCTAGATAGGCCACGGTTATGTTGCGAAATAATTCTCAGCAAAGTAGCCGTGAAAAGAATTATGAACTAAAGGAAGGATCAGCGTAAGTCCTAACATGGATTCGTAGATATAACATCCCTAGTGGCTAGGAGCCAACTACATCAGTGAAATGAATGTCATTATGCGTGACCGGGAGCTGGCATTACAAACCCTCCAGTATAATTCACTACCTCTACACACTGATTTCAACAACTAGAGAAAATAATGACATCTCACAGTGCTGGCGAAAATAATGTCTCCTCACGATACCGGTGAAAATAATGACTTCTTACCTCGCTAGTGAAAATGGTGACTTCTCACGACACGGGAAAAGAAGCAGAACGTATTTTAGCAATGCAAATTACTCCCTAACGGAACATGGGTAAAAAAAATATGTATCAGAAAATCAGACTTTGTTTTGGTGTGTATTTCTGCGTGAACACTCTTGAATATTCAGTAGGCATCAACGAGAGTGCAAGATAGCCTCAGCAGGCATCAGCGAACATGCAAGGTAGCCTCCTGCAATCTCAGAACTGTATTCTTCAGCTATTGCCTCTGTATCAGTATGTTTCTCTACGGCATTTCCTCACTATTTAACCGTCAAACTCTTCCTCTCTCTACACGTATCCCGTCTCCTCTTTTTCTCCTCCATTCTACTCTACCGTCCTACTCCAACTCGAGCCTCCTCCACCTCCCTCCTTCTTCACCTCTCTTTTCCTTAAACTTTGTACTCATCTCCCTTCTCGTTCCCTCTCTTCCTTCTCTTACATCTTTCTCACCTTATACCTTTTATATATTTTCCCTCATATTTCTTCTTCCTCTCTCCCTTCTTCCATCACCATCACATTTTTTTCTGACTTTTTCTACCCACGGCTAGTAATAGTCAATGGCAATTAACGAGGTAATATAGTAGAAAAGGTAAGAATTTATAACTATAATACTTCATCAGATAATATGTACATGCATATACATGCAAAACAACCACTGGAAAAAATAGTGAAATTTCCAATCGATTTCGTGATTTCTCACATTATCATGAAAACGCTTGGAAATTTCACTATTTTTTCACAGTGGTTGTTTTGCATATTTTGATATTATCTGTTTGCTGTGATCTGATTGTATGCATTTGCATATGTAAATGGAAAACAGCAGAGTAATAGTGAGTACACACTCACCAACAACAGTGAAGCACACTCAGTGGTTCAGCCACAGGGCGGAGAGGTGGGGAAATAAGGGAGCTACTCCCCAAATACGAAAAAAAAAAATTCAGTTAAAGTCTGATTTGACTGTATTATATTAACCTTTGGGGAAAAAATCACATTCTGAAAATCATGTACACACACACACACACACACACGCACACACACACACACACACACACACACACACACACACACACACACACACACACAAGAAGAGCTCACTCGAGCTGAGCAAAGTTACTGGTAATGGGCGATTTCAACCACAGGGAGATCGACTGGGAAAACCTGGAGCCACATGGGGGTCCCGAAACATGGAGAGCCAAGATGATGGATGTGGTACTTGAAAACCTCATGTATCAACATGTCAGGGACACAACCAGAGAGAGAGGGGAGGATGAGCCAGCAAGACTGGATCTTGTGTTCACCCTGAGCAGTTCAGACATCGAGGACATCACTTACGAGAGGCCCCTTGGAGCTAGCGATCATGTGGTTCTGAGTTTTGACTATATAGTAGAGTTACAAGTGGAGAAGGTAACAGGAACTGAAGGGGACAGGCCAAACTATAAAAGGGGGGACTACACAGGTATGAGAAACTTCCTGCAGGAGGTTCAGTGGGACAGAGAAATGGTAGGAAAATCAGTAAACGAGATGATGGAATATGTGGCAACAAAGTGCAAGGAGGCAGAGGAAAGTTTTGTTCCCAAGGGAAACAGAAATAATAGGAAGACCAAAACGAGTCCTTGGTTTACCCGAAGGTGTAGGGAGGCAAAAACTAAGTGCAACAGAGAATGGAAAAGGTACAGGAGGCATAGGACCCAGGAAAACAAGGAGATTAGTAGAAGAGCCAGAAACGAGTATGCGCAGATAAGGAGGGAGGCCCAGCGACAGTATGAAAACGACATAGCATCGAAAGTCAAATCTGACCCGAAACTGCTGTATAGCCACATTAGGAGGAAGACAACAGTCAAGGACCAGGTGATAAGGCTGAGGAAAGAAGGTGGAGAACTCACAAGAAACGATCAAGAGGTATGTGAGGAGCTCAACACGAGATTTAAGGAAGTATTTACAGTAGAGACAGGAAGGACTCTGGGGGGACAGACCAGATGGGGACACCAACAAGGAATACACCAACAAGTGTTGGACGACATACATACAGATGAGGAGGAGGTGAAGAAACTGCTAAGGGACATCGATACCTCAAAGGCAATGGAACCGGACAACATCTCTCCATGGGTCCTTAGAGAGGGAGCAGATATGTTGTGCGTACCATTTACCACAATCTTCAACACGTCCCTGGAAACTGGGCAACTACCTGAGGTATGGAAGACGGCAAATGTAGTTCCCATTTTCAAGAAAGGAGACAGAAAAGAGGCACTAAACTATAGACCTGTGTCATTGACGTGTATAGTATGCAAAATTATGGAGAAGATTATCAGGAGGAGAGTGGTGGAGCACCTGGAACGGAACAGGAGTATAAATGCCAACCAGCACGGATTCACGGAAGGCAAATCCTGTGTCACAAACCTTCTGGAGTTTTATGATAAAATAACAGAAGTAAGACAAGAGAGAGAGGGGTGGGTTGATTGCATCTTCTTGGACTGCAAGAAGGCCTTTGACACAGTTCCTCACAAGAGATTAGTGCAGAAGCTAGAGCATCAGGCGCATATAACAGGAAGAGCACTGCAATGGATCAGAGAATACCTGACAGGGAGGCAACAACGAGTCATGGTACGTAATGATGTATCACAGTGGGCACCTGTGACGAGCGGGGTCCCACAGGGGTCGGTCCTAGGACCAGTGCTATTTTTGGTATATGTGAACGACATGACGGAAGGGTTAGACTCAGAAGTGTCCCTGTTTGCAGATGATGTGAAGTTAATGAGGAGAATTAAATCTGATGAGGACCAGGCAGGACTTCAAAGAGACTTGGACAGACTGGACACCTGGTCCAGCAAATGGCTTCTCGAATTTAATCCTGCCAAATGCAAAGTCATGAAGATAGGGGAAGGGCACAGAAGACCACAGACAGAGTATAGGCTAGGTGGCCAAAGACTGCAAACCTCACTCAAGGAGAAAGATCTTGGGGTGAGTATAACACCGAGCATGTCTCCGGAAGCACACATCAATCAGATAACTGCTGCAGCATATGGGCGCCTGGCAAACCTGAGAACAGCATTCCGACACCTTAGTAAGGAATCATTCAAGACACTGTACACCGTGTATGTCAGGCCCATACTGGAGTATGCAGCACCTGTTTGGAACCCGCACTTGATAAAGCACGTCAAGAAACTAGAGAAAGTACAAAGGTTTGCAACAAGGTTAGTTCCAGAGCTAAGGGGAATGTCCTATGAAGAAAGATTAAGGGAAATCGGCCTGACGACACTGGAGGACAGGAGGGTCAGGGGAGACATGATAACGACATATAAAATACTGCGTGGAATAGACAAGGTGGACAAGGACAGGATGTTCCAGGGAGGGGACACAGAAACAAGAGGCCACAATTGGAAGTTGAAGACACAAATGAGTCAGAGAGATAGTAGGAAGTATTTCTTCAGTCATAGAGTTGTAAGGCAGTGGAATAGCCTAGAAAATGACGTAGTGGAGGCAGGAACCATACACAGTTTTAAGACGAGGTTTGATAAAGCTCATGGAGCGGGGAGAGAGAGGGTCTAGTAGCAACCGGTGAAGAGGCGGGGCCAGTAGCTAGGACTCGACCCCTGCAACCACAAATAGGTGAGTACAAATAGGTGAGTACACACACACACACACACACACAGAGGGGTGATATTAGATTATGGAGAATCAAATACAAAATGGGAGTTGACACAGTTACTTTTTGCTGATGATACTGTGCTAATGGGAGAGTCTAAAGAAAAGTTGCAAAGGTTAGTGGACGAGTTTGGGAGGGTGTGTAAAAGTAGAAAGTTGAAAGTGAACTTAGATAAGAATAAGGTGATGAGGGTATCAAATGATATAGATAAAGAAAAATTGGATATCACATTGTAGAGAGGGAATATGGAAGAAGTGAATGTTTTCAGATATCTGCCAGCGGATGGGTTTATGAAGGATGAGGGTAACCATAGAATTGAAAGAAAAAAAGGTGAGTGGTGCGTGGGAGTATCTGTGGAGACAAAAAACGTTGTCCATGGAGGCAAAGAACAGAATATACGAAAGTATAGTAGTACCAACACTCTTATATGGGTATGAAGCTTGGGTTATAAATGCTGCAGCGAGGAGGCGGTTGGAGGCAGTGGAGGTGTCCTGTCTAAGGGCAATGTGTGGTGTAAATATTATGCAGAGAATTCGGAGTGTCGAAATTAGGAGGAGGTGTGGAGTTACTAAAAGTATTAGTCAGAAGGCAGAGGAGGAGTTGTTCAGGTGGTTTGGTCATTTAGAGAGAATGGATCAAAGTAGAATGACTTGGAGAGCGTATAAAACTGTAAGGTAAGGAATGCGGGATAGGGGTCGTCCTCGGAAAGGTTGGAGTGAAGGGGTGAAGGAGGTTTTGTGGGCGAGGGGCTTGGAATTCCAGCAAGCATGTGTGAGAGTGTTAGATAGAAGTGAATGGAGACGAATGGTTTCTTGGGACCTGACGAGCTGTTGAAGTGTGAGCAGGGTAATATTTAGTGAAGGGATTCAGGGAAACAGGTTATTTATATATAGCCGGACTTGAGTACTGGAAATGGAAAGTACAATGCCTGTATTTTAAAGGAGAGGTTTGGGATTTGACAGTTTAGAGGGGAATATTAAAAACCTTAATATACGCTTCTAAACTGTTGTATTTAGGCGAGTCTGCAAAATTCAGTAACTATGTGTGAGTGAGGTGAAAGAGTTGAATGAAGATGAAAGTATTTTCTTTTTGAGGATTTTCTTTCTTTTTGGGTCACCCTGCCTCGGTGGGAGACCGTCGAATTGTTGAATATATATATATATATATATATATATATATATATATATATATATATATATATATATATATATATATATATATATATATATATATATATATATATATATATATATATATGTCGTGCCGAATAGGCAGAACTTGCGATCTTGACTTAAATAGCAATGCTCATCTTGCCATATAGGACAAGTGAAAATTTGTGTATGCAATAATTTCGCCAAAATCATTCTGAACCTAACGAAAAAAGATATATTTCACTGTGTTTGTTTAGTATTAAATTATTGTAAACAAATCTAAAATATATTTAGTTGGGTTAAGCTAAAATAAATTGTTCTTGTTATAATAAGGTTAGGTAAGTTTTCTAAGTTCCTTTTGGTGCAAAATTATAAATTTTTACATCAACATTAATGAAAAAAATATATCTTTAAACGTATAAGAGAAAATTTTAGAAAGGACTTAATTTTAAATGAGTTCTTGCTAATTGACCAGTTTTACATATTCGGCGCGACATGTATATATATATATATATATATATATATATATATATATATATATATATATATATATATATATATATATATATATATATATATATGTATATAGAATTCACGAGGGCGAAAAGGTGAGTGTTGCACTGAGCCTGTGGAGACAAAGAACTTTATCCATGTAAGCAAAGAGGGGACTGCATGAAAGTATAGTTATACCAACGCTATTGTATGGGTGTGAGGCATGGGTTGTGAATGTTGCAACAGGGAGATGGCTGAAGGTACTGGAGAAGTCATGTCTGAGGGCAATGTGTGGTGTGAATATAATGCAGAGAATCCGTAGTTTGGAGATTAGGAGAAGGTGTGGGATTACCAAAACTGTTATCCAGTGGGCTGAGGAGGGATTATTGAGATGGTTTGAATATATAGAGAGGATGGGACGAAATAAAATGATTTCGAGATTATACAAATCTGTAGCGGAGGGAAGGCGGGATAGGGGTCGGCCTAGGAAAGGTTGGAGGGAGGGGATATAGGAGGTTTTGTAAGCGAGGGGCTTGGACTTCCAGCAAGCATGCGTGAGCATGACAGACAGGAACAAGTGGAGACGAATGGTTTTTAGGACTTGACCTGTTGTTGGAGTGTAAGCAAGGTAACATTTATGAAGGAATTCAGGGAAACCGGCAGGGCGGACTTGAGTCCTGGAGAAGGGGTGTTAATGTTGCAGTTTTATAACTGTAGTGTAGGCATGTCTCTGGTAAGACAGGGATGGAGTGAATGATGGCGAAAGTTTTCCTTTTTCGGGCTACCCTGCCTTGGTGGGAGACGGCCGAAGTGTTTATATATATATATATATATATTATATATATATATATATATATATATATATATATATATATATATATATATATATATATATATATATATATATATATATATATATATATATATATATATACAGTGGTTCCTCGTTGTTCGTAATTAATCCGTTCCTGGAGCCGTTACTATAAACGAAATTTACGATTTACGAATCAATTTTCCCCATAAGAAATAATGTAAATACAATTAATCCGTTCCTGACACCCAGAAGTATTAAAACAAAAAAAAATTTAACATGAAATATACATGTAGTACATAAACAATACAATGGGAAATGATGAATGAAACATTAACAGCATAACACTTACCTTTATTGGAGATTCTTCTTAGTGTATGGGAGACTGGAGGAGGAGAGAGAGTGGATTGTTTATAGTTTGGAAGGGGAATCCTCTTCCATCAACACATCAGGTAAAATTTGCTTTTCTGGGGTTGCTTCTCTTCTCTGTTTCTTAATGCCACTAGGACCACCTTGAGAGTCATTGGAGTCCTGTCTCACAAAATAACTGTGGAGAGAGCTGTTTCTGGCGTCTCTTTAACACTTCCCTAAAATGGCCCAAGACTTTGTCACTGTACATGTTGCCAACCTGGCTTGCAACAACCTTGTTAGGGTGATGGTTCTCCATAAAGCTTTCCATCTTACCCCACATAGTAAAAATCTCTTTAATTTCTGAAGAAGGCACCTTCTTCCATCTCTCTTCCTCCTCCTCTGCAGCAAGATTCTGAGCTGCGATGTGCTGCTCTTCCTGCTGAAGCTCTTGCAGCTCCTCAGTGGTGAGCTCTTCATTGTGGTCTTCCCCCAAATCTTCCACATCCTCCAAACTCACATCCAACCCCATGGAACTCCCCAGTGCCACAATTGATTTTACAACAGACATAGGCTCTTTAGGGTCAGTCCCAAATCCTTCAAAATCCCTCTTGTCGACACAATATGGCCACAAATTTCTCCAGGTAGAGTTCAAAGTCCTGGTAGTCACTCCCTCCCAAGCCATACCTATAAGGGTTATGCAGTGGAGGATGCTGAAGTGTTCTCTCCAAAATTCCCTTAGGGTCAAGTGAGTGTCTGTGGTCACAGTCAAGCACCTGTGAAACATTGCTTTTGTGTAGAGTTTTTTAAAGTTTGCAATAACCTGCTGGTCCATGGGTTGGAGGAGAGGAGTGGTATTCGGGGGCAAGAACTTTACTGTGATGAACCCAAACTCCTCGAAAATTAGGTCATCCAAGTTTGGAGGATGAGCAGGTGCATTGTCCATTACTAGCACGCACTTGAGATCTTTTGTATGTATATATATATATATATATATATATATATATATATATATATATATATATATATATATATATATATATATATATATATATATGTCGTGCCGAATATGTAAAACTGGTCAATTAGCAAGAATTCATTTAAAATTAAGTCATTTCTAAAAATTTCTCTTGTACGTTTAAAGATATATTTTTTCATTAATGTTAATGTAAAAATTTTTAATTTTGCACCAAAAGAATCTTAGAAAACTTACCTAACCTTATTATAACAAGAACAATTTATTTTAGCCTAACCCAACTAAATATATTTTAGATTTGTTTACAACAATATAATACTAAACAAACACAGTGAAATATATTTTTTTCGTTAGGTTCAGAATGATTTTGGCGAAATTATTGCATACACAAATTTTCACTTGTCCTATATGGCAAGATGAGCGTTGCTATTTAAGCCAAGATCGCAAGTTCTGCCTATTCGGCACGACATATATATATATATATATATATATATATATATATATATATATATATATATATATATATATATATGTCGTGCCGAATATGTAAAACTGGCCAATTAGCAAGAACTCATTTAAAATTAAGTCCTTTCTAAAATTTTCTCTTATACGTTTAAAGATATATTTATTTCATTATTGTTGATGTAAAAATTTTTAATTTTGCTCCAAAAGAATCTTAGAAAACTTACCTAACCTTATTATAACAAGAACAATTTATTTTAGCCTAACCCAACTAAATATATTTTAGATTTGTTTACGATAATTTAATACTAAACAAACACAGTGAAATATATTTTTTTCGTTAGGTTCAGAATGATTTTGGCGAAATTATTGCATACACAAATTTTCACTTGTCCTATATGGCAAGATGAGCGTTGCTATTTAAGCCAAGATCGCAAGTTCTGCCTATTCGGCACGACATATATATATATATATATATATATATATATATATATATATATATATATATATATATATATATATATATATATATATATATATATATATATATATATATATATTAATTCCAAGCTTTTCTTTATGGACTACTTTTCGCCCACGCAGTGGGCTTTATAAGTATGTATAAGGTGGAGTCAGGTGGAGAATTCTGGGTAGGCTGGATCTGAGACGGAGCTGCACGGGACGGGCGAGGGTGTATGTTGTTATGTAGGATAAGGTGAAGAAGTGTCTTGTTATAGAAGCCGTTATTCTGGTTGAAATTGTTAGATATACAGATTAGTGTTGATTCCAGGATTCTGCGGAATTGAGAGCCTTCTCCTCTGGCGATAAGTCTTCCGTTTCTGTAGTTGATTCAATGATTGTGGAAATTTCTGTTGAATGCAGGCGATCCTTAAATCGTCTGATCTGCCTGAGTACTGGTGTTCTGAAATAAGTGTTTGGAAGTCTCTGGATGTTTCGCTCAAGTATAAATGGTTGCAGTCATTGCAAGGGATTATGTATACCCCTGCAGAAGATCAAACCATGTCCTGTCTATTATTGGTGATGTCATTGCTGGTGGTAGATGCTGAGGTAGATACTTGGGATGAAAAATTGGAAAAGATGTTGGAAACGTGTTTGGCAACGGAGTTGGTGGGGAGGACTATGTATCTCCTCTCGGCAGTATCTTGTCTGGGTGAGTTGAAGATGTAATGTTCCCGGCGTCTGCAGTCTCTAATGAAGTGACGAGGATAGAGAAGTTTAGAAAATACTTGATCGATAAGAAAGCATTCTTCCTCAAGGAACTCATTGCTACAGATTCGGAGTTTACGCAGGAAAAAGCCTATAATTACACCACGTTTGCTTTTGGTGTTGTGGTGCGAGCAGAAGTGAAGATCGTGTTTGTATAGGTTGTATAGGTTGTATAGGTTCGCCAGTACGGCACTAAGTGGGAAACCCATGGCGAACCTATACATGGAACATCTGGAATCCGTGCGATTTTCCTCTATTATTCCCACTTCGGTCATCTGGCTCCGTTATGTTGACGACATTCTCATCATAAGTCCAAGACTCTTCAATGTTCAAACTCTCCAACACAAGCTCACCCAGGTCGAGCCCACAGTCCAGTTCACATTAGATGAAGAAGTCGACTACGCCCTTCTTTTCCTTCACGTTCTTCTCTACAAAGCTGACTAAGAACTTCGTTTTAAAGTCTATCGAAAACCTACCAGCATTCTCTACCTGACTCTAAATCCAATAAATTCTCATGTACTATTCATCCAGGAAGATCTATGTGGGGTCCCGAAACATGGAGAGCCAAGATGATGGATGTGGTACTGGAAAACCTCATGCATCAACATGTTAGAGACACTACCAGAGAGAGAGCGGAGAGGATGAACCAGCAAGACTGGACCTTGTATTCACCATGAGTAGTTCGGACAACGAGGGTATCATGTATGAAAGGCCTCTGGGAGCTAGTGATCATGTGGTTCTGTGCTTCGACTACATAGTTGAGCTCCAAGTGGAGAGAGTAGCAGGAATAGGCTGGGAAAAACCAAACTACAAAAGGGGGAATTACTCAGGCATGAGGAACTTCCTTCAAGACATTCAGTGGGAGAGGGAACTGACAGGAAAACCAGTACAAGAAATGATGGACTATGTAGCAACAAAATGCAAGGAGGCAGAGGAGAGGTTTGTTCCCAAGGGAAACAGAAATAATGGGAAGAACAGAACGAGTTCTTGGTTCACCCAAAGGTGTAGGGAGGCAAAAACTAGGTGTACTAGAGAATGGAAAAGGTACAGAAGACAGAGAACTCAGGAAAATAAAGAAATCAGCCGAAGAGCCAGAAACGAATATGCACAGATAAGAAGGGAGGCTCAGAGACAATATGAAAATGACATAGCATCAAAAGTAAAGACTGACCCGAAGCTGTTGTACAGCCACATCAGGAGGAAAACAACAGTCAAGGACCAGGTAATCAGACTGAGGAAGGGTGATGGGGAATTCACAAGAAACGACCAAGAAGTATGTCAGGAGCTCAACACAAGATTTAAAGAGGTATTTACAGTGGAACCCAGTAGGACTCCAGGAAATCAGAACAGGGGGGCACACCCGCAAGTGCTGGATGAGGTACATATAACCAAGGAGGAGGTGAAGAAGCTGCTATGCGAACTTGACACCTCAAAGGCGGTGGGACCAGATAACATCTCTCCATGGGTCCTTAAAGAGGGAGCAGAGATATTGTGTGAGCCATTAACAAAGATCTTCAACACATCATTTGAAACTGGGCAACTCCCTGAGGTATGGAAAATGGCAAATGTAGTCCCAATTTTTAAAAAGGGAGACAGACATGAGGCACTAAACTACAGACCTGTATCACTAACGTGTATAGTATGCAAGGTCATGGAGAAGATCATCAGGAGGAGAGTGGTGGGGCACCTGGAAAGAAACAAGTGTATAATTGACAACCAGCACGGTTTCAGGGAAGGAAAATCTTGTGTCACAAACCTACTAGAGTTTTATGACAAGGTGACAGAAGTAAGACAAGAGAGAGAGGGGTGGATCGACTGCATATTTTTGGACTGCAAGAAGGCCTTCGACACAGTTCCTCACAAGAGGTTACTGCAAAAGCTAGAGGATCAGGCACACATAACAGGAAAGGCACTGCAATGGATCAGAGAATACCTGTCAGGGAGGCAACAACGAGTCATGGTACGCGACGAGGTGTCAGAGTGGGCGCCTGTGACAAGCGGGGTTCCACAGGGGTCAGTCCTAGGACCTGTGCTGTTCTTGGTATATGTGAACGACATAACTGAAGGGATAGACTCAGAAGTGTCCTTGTTTGCAGATGATGCGAAGTTAATGAGAAGAATCAAATCGGATGAGGATCAGGCAGGACTACAAAGAGACCTGGACAGGCTACAAGCCTGGTCCAGCAACTGGCTCCTTGAATTTAACCCTGCCAAATGCAAAGTCATGAAGATTGGGGAAGGGCAAAGAAGACCGCAGACACAATATAGTTTAGATGGCCAAAGACTGCAAACCTCACTCAAGGAAAAAGACCTGGGGTTGAGTATAACACCGAGCATATCTCCTGAGGCGCACATCAATCAGATAACTGCTGCAGCATACGGGCGCCTGGCAAACCTACGGATAGCGTTCCGATACCTCAGTAAGGATTCGTTTAAGACTCTGTATACCATTTATGTCAGGCCCATACTGGAGTATGCAGCACCAGTTTGGAATCCACACCTAGTCAAGTACGTCAAGAAATTAGAGAAAGTGCAAAGGTTTGCAACAAGACTAGTCCCAGAGCTACGGGGATTGTCCTACGAAGAAAGGTTGAGGGAAATCGGCCTGACGACACTGAAGGACAGGAGGGTCAGGGGAGACATGATAACGACATATAAAATACTGCGCGGAATAGACAAGGTGGACAAAGACGGGATGTTCCAGAGAAGGGACACAGACACAAGAGGTCACAATTGGAAGTTGAAGACTCAGATGAATCAAAGGGATGTTAGGAAGTATTTCTTCAGTCATAGAGTAGTCAGGCCGTGGAATAGCCTAGAAAGTGACGTAGTGGAGGCGGGAACCATACATAGTTTTAAGGCGAGGTATGATAGAGCTCATGGGGCAGGGAGAGAGAGGACCAAGTAGCAATCAGCGAAGAGGCGGGGCCAGGAGCTGTGACTCGACCCCTGCAACCACAAATAGGTGAGTACAAATAGGTGAGTACACACACACACACACACATACATATATATATATATATATATATATATATATATATATATATATATATATATATATATATATATATATATATATATATATATATATGCAATAAGATCACAGTAAACAGGTGATATCAGAATATGCAAAACAACCACTGTGAAAGGATAGTGAAATTACAAGCGCATTCGTGACTTCTCACATTATCATAGTTCCTTGATAATGTGAGATGTCACGAAAGCGATTGGAATTTCACTATCCTTTCACAGTGGTTAAGAGAGTGGTGAAGCAATGTAAAAAGAGAGCAAATGAGAGAGTGGGTGAGATGTTATCAACAAATTTTGTTGAAAATAAGAAAAAGTTTTGGAGTGAGATTAACAAGCTAAGGAAGCCTAGAGAACAAATGGATTTGTCAGTTAAAAATAGGAGAGGATAGTTATTAAATGGAGAGTTAGAGGTATTGGGAAGATGGAGGGAATATTTTGAGGAATTGTTAAATGTTGATGAAGATAGGGAAGCTGTGATTTCGTTTATAGGGCAAGGAGGAATAACATCTTGTAGGAGTGAGGAAGAGCCAGTTGTGAGTGTGGGGGAAGTTCGTGAGGCAGTAGGTAAAATGAAAGGGGGTAAGGCAGCCGAGATTGATGGGATAAAGATAGAAATGTTAAAAGCAGGTGGGGATATAGTTTTGGAGTGGTTGGTGCAATTATTTAATAAATGTATGGAAGAGGGTAAGGTACCTAGGGATTGGCAGAGAGCATGCATAGTTCCTTTGTATAAAGGCAAAGGGGATAAAAGAGAGAGCAAAAATTATAGGGAAATAAGTCTGTTGAGTATACCTAGTAAAGTGTATGGTAGAGTTATTATTAAAAGAATTAAAAGTAAGACGGAGAATAGGATAGCAGATGAACAAGGAGTCTTTAGGAAAGGTAGGGGTGTGTGGACCAGGTGTGTACAGTGAAACATATAAGTGAACAGTATTTAGATAAGGCTAAAGAGGTCTTTGTGGCAATTATGGATTTGGAAAAGGCGTATGACAGGGTGGATAGGGGGGCAATGTGGCAGATGTTGCAGGTGTATGGTGTAGGAGGTAGGTTACTGAAAGCAGTGAAGAGTTTTTACGAGGATAGTGAGGCTCAAGTTAGAGTACATAGGAAAGAGGGAAATTATTTCCCAGTAAAAGTAGGCCTTAGACAAGGATGTGTGATGTCACCGTGGTTGTTTAATATATTTATAGATGGGGTTGTAAGAGAAGTAAATGCGAGGGTCTTGACAAGAGGCGTGGAGTTAAAAGATAAAGAATCACAAATAAAGTGGGAGTTGTCACAGTTGCTCTTTGCTGATGACACTGTGCTCTTGGGAGATTCTGAAGAGAAGTTGCAGAGATTGGTGGATGAATTTGGTAGGGTGTGCAAAAGAAGAAAATTAAAAGTGAATACAGGAAAGAGTAAGGTTATGAGAATAACAAAAATATTAGGTGATGAAAGATTGGATATCAGATTGGAGGGAGAGAGTATGGAGGAGGTGAATGTATTCAGATATTTGGGAGTGGACGTGTCAGCGGATGGGTCTATGAAGGATGAGGTGAATCATAGAATTGATGAGGGGAAAAGGGTGAGTGGTGCACTTAGGAGTCTGTGGAGACAAAGAACTTTGTCCTCGGAGGCAAAGAGGGGAATGTATGAGAGTATAGTTTTACCAACACTCTTATATGGGTGTGAAGCATGGGTGATGAATGTTGCAGCGAGGAGAAGGCTGGAGGGTGTGAATAT
This sequence comes from Cherax quadricarinatus, assembly GCF_038502225.1. Taxonomy (NCBI): domain Eukaryota; kingdom Metazoa; phylum Arthropoda; class Malacostraca; order Decapoda; family Parastacidae; genus Cherax; species Cherax quadricarinatus. Next base: position 35,821,567 of record NC_091294.1, on the reverse strand, counting down.
AATGCAGAGAATTCGTAGTTTGGAAGTTAGGAGGAGGTGCAGGATTACCAAAACTGTTGTCCAGAGGGCTGACGAAGGGTTGTTGAGGTGGTTCGGACATGTAGAGAGAATGGAGCGAAACAGAATGACTTCAAGAGTGTATCAGTCTGTAGTGGAAGGAAGGCGGGGTAGGGGTCGGCCTAGGAAAGGTTGGAGGGAGGGGGTAAAGGAGGTTTTGTGTGAGAGGGGCTTGGACTTCCAGCAGGCGTGCGTGAGCGTGTTTGATTGGAGTGAATGGAGACGAATGGTTTTTAATACTTGACGTGCTGTTGGAGTATGAGCAAAGTAACATTGATGAAGGGGTTCAGGGAAACCGGCAGGCCGGACTTGAGTCCTGGAGATGGGAAGTACAGTGCCTGCACTCTGAAGGAGGGGTGTTAATGTTGCAGCTTAAAAACTGTAGTGTAAAGCACCCTTCTGGCAAGACAGTGATGGAGTGAATGATGGTGAAAGTTTTTCTTTTTCGGGCCACCCTGCCTTGGTGGGAATCGGCCAGTGTGATAATAAAAAAAAATATATATATATATATATATATATATATATATATATATGTATATGTATATATATGTATATATATATATGTATATATATATACATATATATATATATATATACAGGAGAAGAGGTTACTAGCCCCTTGCTCCCGGCATTTTAGTCGCTTCTTACAACACGCATGGCTTACGGAGGAAGAATTCTGTTCCACTTCCCCTTAGAGATAAGAGGAAATAAACAAGAATAAGAGCTAGAAAGAAAATAGAAGAAAACCCAGAGGGGTGTGTATGTATGTGCTTGTACATGTATGTGTAGTGTGACCTAAGTGTAAGTAGAAGTAGCAAGACATACCTGAAATCTTGCATGTTCATGAGACAGAAAAAAGGACACCAGCAATCCTACCATCATGTAAAACAATTACAGGCTTTCGTTTTACACTCACTTGGCAGGACGGTAGTACCTCCCTGGGCGGTTGCTGTCTACCAACCTACTACCTATGATATATATATATATATATATATATATATATATATATATATATATATATATATATATATATATATATATATATATATATATATATATATATATATATATATATATATATATATATATCCTCTCCCTTACCCTTCTCTCTCTCCTTCTCTTCAAAATATACTCCTTTCCCTGGCGGGGTTCCCACTCTCCGGCGTCGCTAACATTATCGACTGTTCTCCTGCTCAGTCTGAGGCAGCCTCGCTTTTTTGCGGGTCCCCGGTCTCGCCCGGCGGCTGGACGCTGTAATTAGCTTCTGCTGCTGCTATGTTATGATGCATTCTAGGCTCGCTAAACTACCACGAAATTTGTGCACGAAGGAGCATGTGAAATTATGTGTACAAGACTGTACACCCCCTCCCCCCACACAAAGCTACGAGACACACATGACTATTTGAACACAAGGAGAAGACGATATTACTCTCATAACTACGACATAGCTTTAGGAACGATAGGATCTGCCTCACTAACCTAATACAAAGTGAAGGATGAGCCGACTGCAATTTCCTTAATGAATAAGACACACTTCGACGCCCACGATGCCTTATACCTTCTCACAAAGTGCTACCAAGCAATTTCCTTGACTTCATGAAAATCTTCGGCATTGTGCTCCTTCGTATGATTATGTCAATCCATAGTTCTCCTGGATTCTGTATACACTGAGCATACAACAATGCTTTCAGTCACAATTTCTGTATTTCGCTGCATCCCAGAAATTAAGGCACCTTGTGTTTACCAAATGTAACGTTGCCTCCCACTGAGGTGTAGTTTCGTACAAGCGTTTAACCCGAGCGGAGACCAACCGAATTTGCCTCATTATAATTTTCTCCTCTGTTGCCCCAAAATCTGGGGAAGAATTAAATGGATTTCGTGGGCCCGGAGTACAAATGAAGGAATCCTGGTAGACTGATCTAGTTTCATGCCAACATGACGTCTTAGTTATTCATACTGCAAGTTCCTCCCTGGTAAGAGATGCAATACAATGTGGCAGGATTTTCTGAGTTATAGAAAAATGAATCAGGCTGCCTTAGCGAGGAATACTTAAGAAATTACATAAAACTCCTGCCAAAGAAAAGCTGCAACACAGATGTGGGTAATATTTTGGAGGGGAGTTGTAAAACACGATTAGACTGCTTTTAAAGTTGGAAGTGTAAATATAATACAGCAGTGGTTCGAGAAGTGCTTTCCATTATTATAATTATGGGGGAGCGCTAAACCTAGGTTTAAGTGCTTTGCAAATACGATATTCAACTAGACTCATTGCAAGGGGTTATGTTGACTACTGGAACTCTGACTTTAGTTCATAGCAACCTGTGTTTGGACATAGTTTGGTACTTATTTGCACAAGAAGGATTCCACCATAAATATAAGTCAAAATACAGCATATTGGTGTTGCCACGAGACAAAAGACACGTACATCTCTTTCTTATCAACCTTCTTCACTTCTTCAGTTTTTCCTCTTCCTCCTCCAATTCTTCCTTCTCTCCCTCTTACCACAAGATCTCTATTCACGTTCCTCATTATCATACTCTTACGTTTCCTTCTCTTTTCCCATCCTTTCACTTTTTTTTGTTATTTTCATTCCCTTCGCGGAGCCAAAGACAGTGACAAACAGCAGGTCATATATAAAATTGTGCCGAATCAGCGATGAGTAAAATTCAACATTGCCGTGGACACTCACCTTTACCTGGTGTGTGTGTGTGTGTGTGTGTGTGTGTGTGTGTGTGTGTGTGTGTGTGTGTGTGTGTGTGTGTGTGTGTGTGTGTGTGTGTGTGTGTGTGTGTACTCACCTAATTGTAGTCACCTAATTGTGGTTGCAGGGGTCGAGACTCAGCTCCTGGCCCCGCCTCTTCACTGATCGCTACTGGGTCCTCTCTCTCCCTGCTTCCTGAGCTTTGTCATACCTCTTCTTAAAACTATGTATGGTTCCTGCCTCCACTACTTCACTTGCTAGGCTATTCCACTTGCTGACAACTCTATGACTGAAGAAATACTTCCTAACGTCCCTGTGACTCGTCTGAGTCTTCAGGTTCCAGTTGTGACCCCTTGGCTCTGTGTCCCCTCTCTGGAACATCCTATCTCTGTCCACCTTGTCTATATCCCGCAGTATCTTGTATGTCGTTATCATGTCTCCCCTGACCCTTCTGTCCTCCAGTGTCGTCAGTCCGATTTCCCTTAACCTTTCCTCGTACGACATTCCCTTGAGCTCTGGGACTAGCCTTGTTGCAAACCTTTGTACTTTCTCTAACTTCTTGACGTGCTTGACCAGGTGTGGGTTCCAGACTGGTGCTGCATACTCCAGTATGGGCCTAACATACACAGTGTACAGTGTCTTGAACGATTCCTTATTAAGGTATCGGAACGCTATTCTCAGGTTTGCCAGGCGCCCGTATGCTGCAGCAGTTATTTGGTTGATGTGTGCCTCCGGTGATGTGCTCGGTGTTATGGTCACCCCAAGGTCTTTCTCCCTGAGTGAGGTCTGTAGTCTTTGTCCACCTAGCCTATACTCAATCTTCATGACTTTGCATTTGGCTGGATTGAATTCGAGAAGCCAGTTACTGGACCACATGTCCAGCCTGTCCAGGTCTCTTTGCAGTCCTGCCTCATCCTCGTCCGATTTAATTCTTCTCATCAACTTCACGTCATCTGCGAAAAGGGACACTTCAGAGTCTATTCCTTCCATCATCTCGTTCACATATATCAAAAATAGCGCTGGTCCTAGAGCTGACCCCTGTGGGACCCCGCTCGTAACAGGCGCCCACTGTGATACCTCTTCAAGTACCATGACTCATTGCTGCCTCCCTGTCAGGTATTCCCTTATCCATTGCAGTGCCCTCCCTTTTACATGCGCCTGATCCTCCAGCTTCTACATTAATCTCTTGTGGGGAACTGTGTCAAAGGCCTTCCTGCAGTCTAGGAAAACGCAATCTACCCACCCCTCTCTCTCGTGTCTTACTTCTGTTACCTTGTCATAAAACTCCAGGAGGTTTGTGATACAAGATTTGCCTTCCATGAACCCATGCTGGTTTTCATTTATAATCTTGTTCCTTTCCAGGTGTTCGACCACTCTCCTCCTGATAATCTTCTCCATGACTTTGCACACAATACATGTCAGAGACACAGGTCTGTAGTTTAGCGCCTCGTTTCTGTTTCCTTTCTTAAATATGGGGACTACATTAGCTGTCTTCCATTTCTCAGGTAGTTGCCCAGTTTCAAGGGATGTGTTGGTTAGAGGCACGCACAGCATCTCTGCTCCTTCTCTGAGGACCCATGGGGAGATGTTGTCCGGTCCCATCGCCTTTGAGGTGTCAAGGTCACTTAAGAGCTCCTTCACCTCCTCCTCAGTTGCTCGTATGTCATCCAACACTTGTTGGTATATTCCCTCTTGATGTTCCCTTCTGTGCTGTCTTCCCCCATCCCTTCCTGTCTCTGCTGTAAAAACTTCCTTAAATCTCCTGTTCAGCTCCTCACATACCTCCTGATCATTTCTTGTGAGTTCTCCACCTTCTGTCCTTAATCTGATCACCTGGTCTTTGACTGTTGTCTTCCTCCTGGTGTGGCTATACAACAGTTTCGGGTCAGTGTTGATTCTCGATCCTATGTCATTTTCATACTGTCGCTGGGCCTCCCTCCTTACCTGTGCATACTCATTCCTGGCTCTGCGACTGATCTCCCTATTTTCGTGTGTTCTCTGCCTTCTGTACTTTTTTTTTCTGTACTTTTTTGTTTTTGCCTCCTTACACCGTCGGGTAAACCAGGGGCTCGTTCTGGTCTTCCCGTTGTTACTGTTGCCCTTGGGAATAAACCTTTCCACTGCCTCCTTGCACTTTGTTTTTGCCTCCTTACACCGTCGGGTAAACCAGGGGCTCGTTCTGGTCTTCCCGTTGTTACTGTTGCCCTTGGGAATAAACCTTTCCACTGCCTCCTTGCATTTTGTTGTTACATATTCCATCATTTCATTTACTGGCTTTCCTGCCAGTTCTCTGTCCCACTGGACCTCCCGCAGGAAGTTCTTCAACCCTATGTAGTCCCCTCTTTTATAGTCAGGCTTTTCTCATTCAACTCCTGTTATTCTCTCCACTTGCAGCTCTACTATGTATTCAAAGCACAGAACCACGTGGTCGCTAGCTCCTAGGGGACTCTCATACTTGATGTCCTCAATGTCTGAGCTGCCCAGGGTGAACACAAGATCCAGTCTTGCTGGTTCATCCTCCCCTCTCACTCTGGTAGTGTCCTTAACATGTTGGTGCATGAGGTTTTCCAGCACCACGTCCAACATCCTGGCTCTCCATGTTTCGGGACCCCCTTGTGGCTCCAGGTTTTACCAGTCAATCTCCCTGTGGTTGAAATCCCCCATAACCAGCAACTTTGCTCTGCTGGAGTGAGCTCTTCTTGCCACCTCAGCAAGTGTGTCCACCATTGCTGTGTTGCTCTCTTCATATTCCTCTCTTGGCCTCCTGCAGTTCTGTGGTGGATTATACATCACTGCAATGACCACTTTGTGTTCCCCAGCCTGAAGTGTACCTGCTATGTAGTCTCTTTCTCCCGTCTCATCTATGCCTTCCATTTTCTCGAATTTCCATCTGTTTCTTACGAGCAGAGCAACCCCACCTCCTCCCCCTGCCCCTTCTATCTTTCCTCATGATCTGGTATCCTGGTGGGAAGATTGCATCTGTTATTGTCTCCGTGAGTTTTGTTTCTGTAACTGCTATGATGTCTGGGGACTTCTCATTGATTCTTTCTTGCCATTCCTCGTGTTTATTCGTTAATCCATCTGCATTTGTGTACCAAACCTTCAACTTCTGTTCTAATACTGTAACTGTGGTGCGGGGGGTGGAAACAAAGGGATCGGTGTGTGATGGTTGGTTTGGATTGTTCAGTTGCCTTGTGTGTGTGTTTGTACTCACCTAGTTGTGATTGTAGGGGTCGATTCAAAGCTCCTGGAACCGCCTCTTCACTGCTCGCTACTAGGTCACTCTTCCTGCTCCATGAGCATTATCATACCTCTCCTTAAAGCTATGTATGGATCCTGCCTCCAGTGCATCACTTTCCAGACTACTCTACTTCCTGTCAACTTTGTGACTGAAGAAATACTTCCTAACATCCCTGTGATTCATTTGAGTCTTCAACGTCCAACTGTGACCCCTTGTTCCTGTATCCCATCTCTGGACCATCCTGCCTCTATCCACCTTGTCAGTTCCTCTCTGTATTTTATATGTTGTTTTCATATCCCCCATCCCTATCTCTCCTGTCGTCAGGCCGTCTTCCTTTAACCTCTCCTCGTAGGACATTCCTCTTACCTCCTGGACTAGTCTTCTTGCAATATCCCCCATCCCTATCTCTCCTGTCGTCAGGCCGTCTTCCCTTAACCTCTCCTCGTAGGACATTCCTCTTACCTCCTGGACTAGTCTTCTTGCAAACCTTTGCACTTACTCAAATATTTCTCAATTCTTTCACTTCTTCTCGGCTAGGTTTGGGTTCCAAACTGGTGCTGCATACTCCAATATAAGCATAACGTACACGGTGTACAAGGTCCTGAACGATTCCTTATTGAGATACTGGACTACTATTCTCAGGTTTGCTAGGCGCCCGTATTCTGCAGCAGTTACTTGTTTGATGTGCGCCTCAGGAGATGTGCCCGGTGTTATACTCAACCCAAGATCCTTTTGCATGAGTAATGTTTGTAGTCTCTGGCCACCTAGACTGTACTCCATCTGCGGTCTTTTTTGCCCTTTCTCAATCTTCATGACTTTGCACTTGCTGGGGTTGAACTTCAGGAGCCAGTTTCTGGACCAGACCTGCAGCCTGTCCAAATCCCAAGTAGTTTTTCCTGGTTCTCGTCCGATTGAATTCTTCTCATCAGCTTCACATCATCTGCAAACAAGGACATTTCTAAGTCTATTCCTTCCGTCATGTTGTTCACATATATCAGAAACAGCACCGGTCCTAGGACTGACCCCTGTTGTACCCCGTTTGTCACAGGCGCCCACTCTGACATCACATCACGTACCATGACTCGCTGTTGTCTTCCCGATAGATATTCCCTCATCCAGTGTAGTTCCTTCCCGGCTGTACTTGCCTGGGCCTCTAGCTTTTGCACTAATCTCTTGTGTGGAACTGTCAAACGCCTTCTTACAGTCCATAAAAACGTAATCTACCCACCCCTCTTATTCTCGTCTTACTGCTATCACCCTGTCATAGAACTTCAGTACGACTGTGACACAGGATTTCCCGTCCCTGAAACCGTGCTAGTTGTCGCTGATAAGCTCATTTCTTTCTGAAGCTCCACCCACTCTTCTCCTGATAATCTTCTCCATGACTTTGCATACTGTACATGTCAGTGACACTGGTTTGTAGTTTAATTCTTCGTGTCTGTCTCCTTTTTTAAAAATTGGTACTACATTTGCTGTCTTCTATACCTCAGGCAGTCGCCCTGTTTCGATAGATGTGTTGAAGATTGTTGTTAGTGGTACACATAGCAGCTCATCTCCCTCTCTCAAGGCCCATGGAGAGATATTATCCGGCCCTATCGTCTTTGTGGTGTGTGTGTGTGTGTGTGTGTGTGTGTGTGTGTGTGTGTGTGTGTGTGTGTGTGTGTACTCACCTATTTGTACTCACCTATTTGTGGTTGCAGGGGTCGAGTCCTAGCTCCTGGCCCCGCCTCTTCACCGGTTGCTACTAGGCCCTCTCTCTCCCCGCTCCATGAGCTTTATCAAACCTCGTCTTAAAACTGTGTGTGTGTGTGTGTGTCTGTGTGTGTGTGTGTGTGTGCTTATGTGTGTGTGTGTGTGTGTGTGTGTGTGTGTGTGTGTGTGTGTGTGAATGTGTGTGAAAGCGTGTGAGCGTGCATACATTCGTGTGCCAAGCCTGTGCCCACATGTGAGTGCTCGCGCGCTCCGTATATACCGATTTTCAGCTCCAGATCCCCGCCTCTCTGCTGACCGCTGCTGGGTACACTATCACTACTGCGTAAAACATGTCATACCTAGTCTTAGAACTATGTACTATATACGAATTTTGCCTCAACCGCTTCGCTATCCAGGTCAGTCCAACTCTTGATAACTCTTACGCTGAAGAAACAGTTCCCAACATTCCTTTGACTTGTGTGCAAAATTTTAAATTCCAGCTATGTCCTCGTCTTCCTGTTTTCCACCACTCGAATAGTGTGTTCCTGTCCACCCTATCAGTCCTCTCAGGGCCATGAAAGCAGTTTTTCCTTCACTCTGCTCGTGTTTCTAACGTGTGGGTTAATCTCTGCTTGGACACCATATCAAGAGCTAAGTATCTTCAGTCAATAAGAATGTACTGCACTCTGCCCAGCATCCTTCATCCTGGTTATTATTTCTCTCTTACTCCGTCTATCTTCTAATGTCATCCGGTTTAGTTTCTGTAGTCTCTCCTCATACCTCATTTTTCCTGGCTCTGAGAGTAGTCTAGTTGCAAACTTTGCATTTCCGCTATGATGGCACGCTTAATCAGACGTGGGTTCCATGCTGCTGCTGCATACTTTAAGATGACCATAACATATGTCGTATATGGTATCGAGACTCCGGAAAACTTATCTTAGATTTTTCAGTTGCACATTTTTCACAAAGGTTATTCGGTTGAATTGCTCATCAAGCAATATGCTTGGTACTACGCATACCCAAGGTCTTTCACCGTGAGTGTAGCTTTTATAGCCCTGAGTCTGTAATCCGTTTCCGGTCTTCTGTGTCCCTCCCAAATTTATATAATCTTGCATTTGCTGGGACTGAATTCTAATAACCACTTAGCAGATTAATCCAACGGTTTCTTCAGTTCCATTTGTAGCATTTCCTTCTCTTTTTCTGTGTGTACGTGTGTGTGTGTGTGTGTGTGTGTGTGTGTGTGTGTGTGTGTGTGTGTACTCACCTATTTGTACTCACCTATTTGTGGTTTCAGGGGTCGAGTCCTAGCTCCTGGCCCCGCCTCTTCACCGGTTGCTACTAGACCCTCTCTCTCCCCGCTCCATGAGCTTTATCAAACCTGGTCTTAAAACTGTGTATGGTTCCTGCCTCCACTACGTCATTTTCTAGGCTATTCCACTGCCTTACAACTCTATGACTGAAGAAATACTTCCTACTATCTCTCTGACTCATTTGTGTCTTCAACTTCCAATTGTGGCCTCTTGTTTCTGTGTCCCCTCCCTGGAACATCCTGTCTTTGTCCACCTTGTGTGTGTGTGTGTGTGTGTGTGTGTGTGTGTGTGTGTGTGTGTGTGTGTGTGTGTGTGTGTGTGTGTGTGTGTGTGTGTCTTTCATATTCACAATCTAGTATTTTTCTCAAGGTCACGACAATGTCGTGACCTTGAGAAAAATACATTGCCGAATTACGCTGAAAGAAATCTACAATAGCGCACTCGAATTATCCAGCAATAGACGGGTTCTTTGCACGTAATGTAGATTTTCACTGTTTTATTGCGTGATCATACTCACAGATTATATATACATACATATACACACACACACACACACACACACACACACATATATATATATATATATATATATATATATATATATATATATATATATATATATATATATATATATATATATATATATATATATATATATATATATACATTTTTTTTTTATTTTTTTATTATCACACTGGCCGATTCCCACCAAGGCAGGGTGGCCCGAAAAAGAAAAACTTTCACCATCATTCACTCCATCACTGTCTTGCCAGAAGGGTGCTTTACACTACAGTTTTTAAACTGCAACATTAACACCCCTCCTTCAGAGTGCAGGCACTGTACTTCCCATCTCCAGGACTCAAGTCCGGCCTGCCGGTTTCCCTGAACCCCTTCATAAATGTTACTTTGCTCACACTCCAACAGCACGTCAAGTATTAAAAACCATTCGTCTCCATTCACTCCTATCAAACACGCTCACGCACGCCTGCTGGAAGTCCAAGCCCCTCGCACACAAAACCTCCTTTACCCCCTCCCTCCAACCTTTCCTAGGCCGACCCCTACCCCGCCTTCCTTCCACTACAGACTGATACACTCTTGAAGTCATGCTGTTTCGCTCCATTCTCTCTACATGTCCGAACCACCTCAACAACCCTTCCTCAGCCCTCTGGACAACAGTTTTGGTAATCCCGCACCTCCTCCTAACTTCCAAACTACGAATTCTCTGCATTATATTCACACCACACATTGCCCTCAGACATGACATCTCCACTGCCTCCAGCCTTCTCCTCGCTGCAACATTCATCACCCATGCTTCACACCCATATAAGAGTGTTGGTAAAACTATACTCTCATACATTCCCCTCTTTGCCTCCAAGGACAAAGTTTTTTGTATCCACAGACACCTAAGTGCACCACTCACTCTTTTCCCCTCATCAATTCTATGATTCACCTCATCCTTCATAGACCCATCCGCTGACACGTCCACTCCCAAATATCTGAATACATTCACCTCCTCCATACTCTCTCCCTCCAATCTGATACCCAATCTTTCATCACCTAATATTTTTGTTATCCTCATAACCTTACTCTTTCCTGTATTCACTTTTAATTTTCTTCTTTTGCACACCCTACCAAATTCATGCACCAATCTCTGCAACTTCTCTTCAGAATCTCCCAAGAGCACAGTGTCATCAGCAAAGAGCAACTGTGACAACTCCCACTTTATGTGTGATTCTTTATCTTTTAACTCCACACCTCTTGTCAAGACCCTCGCATTTACTTCTCTTACAACCCCATCTATAAATATATTAAACAACCACGGTGACATCACACATCCCTGTCTAAGGCCTACTTTTACTGGGAAATAATTTCCCTCTTTCCTATGTACTCTAACTTGAGCCTCACTATCCTCGTAAAAACTCTTCACTATATATATATATATATATATATATATATATATATATATATATATATATATATATATATATATATATATATATAGATATGTATAATATATATATATATATATATATATATATATATATATATATATATATATATATATATATATATATATATATATATATATACACACACACACATATATATATATATATATATATATATATATATATATATATATATATATATATATACATATAATATATATAAACATATATATATATATATATATATATATATATATATATATATATATATATACACATATAATATATATACACATATAATATATATATATATATATATATATATATATATATATATATATATATATATATATAATATACATTGTAACCCATTCAGGGGTTGCAACACCCCCCCCTCCCCCCAACACGACAAACGGTCGCACTAGGAGTTAATGTCTTTCACATTATTACCGATTACTCATGTCACTTTAATAACAATATAGTATAAACATTTTTCAGAGTCACTCTTGTGCCAAGCATTTCTATAATTTCACAGTGTCTATATCACTAAGATATGCCCCTAGTACTAGGGTAGTACATAGTATCGTATCTCTGCATACTCGTGGTTATGTACATCAGTGTAGAGACAGGATAGCGTAGACAAGCATGACACGTTGAGGCTCGATCATAGTAGTAGAGACTGCATACAAACAATAGTCTTGTGCTATAGACAGGAGATGGCATTCCACTCTTAAGTAGTGGTTGTGGAATGCTATGCCCCGGGCGCAGACTCGTGGAACTCTGTTTTCATTATGAACTGCAAGAAACCCCTCTCACGTGCCCTAAGTACACTATGGAGGAGGAGCTTGGACATGGGTGAAATTCCACAGTCACTTAAAACAACGGATATAGCCCTACTCCATAAAGGTGGCAGCAAAGCATTAGCTAAGAACTATAGACCAATAGCTCTGACGTCCCACATCATAAAAATCTTTGAAAGAGTGCTAAGAAGCAGGATTGCAAATCACCTGGATTCCCAAAATCTGCACAATCCAGGGCAACATGGGTTCAGGGCAGGTCGCTCCTGCCTCTCACAACTACTGGATCACTATGACATGGCCTTGGATGCACTGGAAGAAAATCAGAATGCAGATGTAATATACACAGACTTTGCAAAAGCATTTGACAAATGCGATCATTGCGTAATAGCCCATAAAATACGTTCTAAAGGAATAACTGGGAAAGTGAGGAGATGGATCTTCAACTTCCTAACAAATCGAACACAAAGAGTAGTGGTCAACAGAGTTAAATCGGAGGCTGCCATAGTGAAGAGCTCTGTTCCACAAGGCACAGTACTCGCCCCCATCTTATTCCTTATCCTCATATCAGACATAAACAGAGATGTACACCACAGCACCGTATCATCCTTTGCGGATGATACTTGGATCTGCATGAGGCTGTCATCTGCTGAGGACGCGGTTAACCTCCAAGAAGTTATAAACAAAGTTTTCCAGTGGGCAACGGTAAACAATATGATGTTCAATGAGGACAAATTCCAACTACTCCGTTATGGAAAACTGGAGGAGATAATAACTAGAACAGAGTATACTACTGACTCCGGCCATACAATAGAGCGGAAAAATAATGTAAGGGACCTGGGAGTAGTAATGTCTGAGGATCTCACTTTCAAGGATCACAACAGTGCCACGATCGCACGTGCAAAGAAAATGATAGGATGGATAATGAGAACTTTCAAAACGAGAGATGCCAAGCCCATGATGATCCTTTTCAAATCACTTGTTCTCTCTAGGCTGGAATACTGCTGTACATTAACATCTCCATTCAAAGCAGGTGAAATCGCAGATCTAGAGAGTGTACAGAGATCCTTTACTGCACGTATAAGTTCTGTCAAGCACCTTAACTACTGGGAACGCTTGGAAGCACTTGGCTTGTACTCGTTGGAACGCAGGAGGGAGAGATATATCATAATCTACACTTGGAAAATCTTGGAAGGAATGGTCCCAAATCTGCACACAGAAATCACTCCCTACGAAAGTAAAAGACTGGGCAGGCGATGCAAAATGCTCTCAATAAAAAGTAGGGGCGCCATTGGTACACTAAGGGAAAACACCATAAGTGTCCGGGGCCCAAAACTGTTCAACAGCCTCCCATTAAGCATTAGGGGAATTGCCAATAAACCCCTGGCTGCCTTCAAGAGAGAACTGGACAGATACCTAAAGTCAGTGCCGGATCAGCCGGGCTGTGGCTCGTACGTTGGACTGCGTGCGGCCAGCAGTAACAGCCTAGTTGATCAGGCCCTGATCCATCGGGAGGCCTGGTCGTGGACCGGGCCGCGGGGGCGTTGATCCCCGGAATAACCTCCAGGTAACCTCCAGTATGGACATCTGAGTATGAAGCAGCTTAAGGTGTGTAGTGAGGATGGGGGGTCTGCGGCAGGACTGTTCTGCCACTCAATAACATCGCCCACACAACACTACAAACTCATCACTCAGCATCTGTCTCCTCCACATATATCACCACTGCTGTAAATATATAAATAACATAATTAGACATGACAAGAGTATACATAATTAACATGGGCTGGAGAGATTACGTTACTTTACTGAATATGACATAGCAAGTAACAAAAGGTATTTGGGCATAAAATTACGTTAATTTAATTAAATTCAATGGCATAATTATCATCAGTGGTATTATCAATCACAAGTGGTTCTTTACATATACCAGCACAAAGTTTACATTGAAACAAGCTATTATACTGGTTATATTTCAGTGGGTATATCCAGTGGTGTATTTCCCATCAGGTCAGTGGACTTTTTGATAGGGAACGATATCCTTCATGATGGTATATGTAAATATGTAAAGAACCACTTGTGATTGATAATACCACTGATGATAATTATGCCATTGAAGCTTGTAGAGAGAAGCCTATTTTATTTCCTCTCAGCGCAATTACTAGAGCTATGTCAAAGATACAACAACCATCCTTGTCTCCTGTTGAGTTAGTGGATGACAATGATTTGGGCTTGAATATGTTGTTTAGTGATGCTCTGCGCCCCGGATCATAACATTGACTCCCCCCGGTCATCAACCTATTCAGGACACTACTGACGTTAAATTTCTTACTCATGATGATTTAATCAAGGATCAGTTTGTTGATCAGTCACTGGAAAGACTGAGAGATATAGCAGTTACTGAGAGTGAAGCAAAGGATCTCGATGATTGTTACTATTATAGTAATGGTGTACTGATGGAGAAAAATACATGTAAGTTGTCAGCTGATAGTGTTTCCAACACAGTCAAGCATCTAGTAGTTTTACCAGTTACATTTCGTGAACAAGCCATTGATTTTGCTCACAATAGTCCCATAGGAGGACATTTGGGTGTCAAGAAGACACTCGGTAAACTGGCAAAACATTTTACTTGGCCAAAGATGAAGGAAACAGTAGCTGATCATGTGCGACGTTGCCACGTGTGTCAAGTGACAGGCAAGCCAGCACACACACCTCCACCTGCACCTCTCATTCCTATATATATGGATGGTGAACCATTCTCACGTCTTATTATTGATTGTGTTGGTCCTTTGCCTAGAACCAAACTAGGGAACCAATACTTATTTACTATTATGGACGCTGCAACACACTATCACGAAGCTATTCCTATGAGAAAAATTAATGCTCGTGCTATTGTGAGAGTGCTGATGAAATTTTTCTCCCAGGTTGGATTGCCACGAGAGATACAATCAGATCAGGGATCTAACTTCACTTCTAAGATCTTTCGAGAAGCATTATCCCACCCAGGAATCAAGTCTGTACTTTCAACCAGTTATCATCCACAGTCACAAGGTGCTCTAGAGAGATTTCATCAGACATTGAAGTCCATGATGAGAGCTTATTGTGAACATTTTTCTAGAGACTGGGATGAGGGTATACCTTTTCTTCTGTTCGCTATGAGAGAAAGTGAGCAAGAAAGTCTCGGGTTTAGTCCATTTGAATTAATATTCGGACACCAAGTGCGTGGTCCTCTCGCAGTGTTAAAAGACGTGTGGACAGGTAAATCAAATCCATCATTGAGCACTTCACCTTCATTAATGCAGCAACATTTGACAGCCGCTAGAGAGCTAGCTTCGAAAAACCTTGTTTCAGCCCAAGCTAGAATGAAGCAACATTATGACAAGCGTGCTGTCTCTCGCTCTTTTAAAGTAGGAGATAAGGTGATAGCTCGGAAAGTAGTACCAGGTCATGCTCTACAAGCCAGATAAGATGGTCCCCTGGAAGTAGTGAAAAAGCTTAGCGACGTAAATTATTTGGTACGTACGCCTGGGAAAAAGAAATCTAATCATGTGTACCATGTTAACCAGCTTAAGACATACTACGCTAGTCCTCTACCTACTACTTCTATTCTTCCTAGGACAGAGGAAGAAAACGTCAGTCTACCTGACATTTCTAGAGGTACAGAGGTGCGTTTAGAAAATTCAGTGACTCTACAATCACTAGACGATTTTCTTAGTAACCTTGGGATTGATAAAGCTGGTGATATTAAAAACATGATTTTGCAGTTCCCTGAATTGTTCAGTGATGTTCCTAAACGTTGTACTCTGGGTGTACATGACTTGATGTACAGGGAGCATCACCCATTAAACAATCGCCATAAAGGATGAGTCCAACGAAGCATAAAGCATTGAGAGAAGAGGTTGATTTTCTGTTATCTCACGGACTTATTGAGCGCAGTAAAAGTCCATGGGCATCTCCATGTATTTTAGTGCCTAAACCTGACGGTAGCTTCAGGATGTGCACTGATTACAGGAAAATGAACTCTGTCACCTTGCCTGATGGTTATCCTCTACCTCACATTGACGACCTTATTGACCGTGTGTCAGGAGCCCAGTTTGTCAGCCGTTTAGATCTCTTACGAGGCTATTTTTTTTTTTTTTATATTTTATTTAAAACCATACACAAACATGAGTCACAAGCAAATTCAAACAAATATATTGCACTGAATGAAAATCCCTACATCGGATATTGAAACAATACCTATTACCATTACATTGTTAACATTATAACAACTATAACCAATACTATATCTGATGCCGAAGCTTAGACTGTCCTAAACTAGATACATGTGTATAAGTTAACAATAGTAAAAATGCAACCTAATTCTTCATCAAATTAAGCATTCTATCTCTTAATTTTTTTTTATATTTTATTTAAAACCAACAATATACAATAGACAAAAGGAAAACCATAAAGATGACAATATATGAACAATAACTGAAAAAACATTACATTAGATATTGAAACATTAACGAATAACATAACAATATAACAAATATGACCACCATTACCTACATATAAAATCAGATACCGAAGCTTAAAATTGTCCTAAACTAGCTACATGTGGATAAGTTAACTTTCGCAAAAACATGCAAACCTATATTAACTCTTCCTCAAATTAATCATCCTTGCTCTTAATTTACACTAGAATAATAAAATACAACTATAATAAAGAGCAGTTTGAATCAAAGAACATTCCACAATTATCATAAATTTACCCTAACCTAAGCCTAGTATTCCATCTGTATTATAAATGTCTAATCAACACGAAAATTTTACCACATTCCCCTAACCATATTTGTTGGTGTACATAATACAACCTTGTATTACCATAAAGAGAAAAAAAGAACAATAAAAAAAGAAAACCCATTCTTCACCTTCAAAATCAGACTTCAATTTACCATTAGGTACATACATATAAATAAGTATATAAAGTATATTGTCACATTGAACACAATCACTTACAACGTCAGTTATAATATTACGTCAACTCAACCACGAATAATTCATCTATTCTTACAACTTCAAGGTTCGTAAAACTCTTAAACTACATACATAGTATTGCCACCATCTAGACAAATTAAAAAGAAAAACAATACTCAAATATATCAAAACACACTATGCTTCTATTGGCACCAAATCAATTGTGCTTACAAAAATACATTGTAAATTAAACTGAAACATAAAAAGCCATTTTGACATTTACACATTGTATCAAAATCATAAATACGCATAGAAAATATGTATTGAATATCATTGAAAATGTTCATGAGAAAAACCATTAGAGGTATATACAAGAAAGTAAACATACATACAATACATACATATACATATATATTATATACATACACCTACATACATACATACACATACATACATACATACACATACACACACATACAACACATGCATATATATATACACATACATAGTTATAAGTCGATAATTCCAAATATAACTGAATTGTACTTGAAACACTCGGAACAAATAATGTTAAAATTGCACCCCAGACATACCTCATATAACATTCATCAAACTCATCATGCTACCGCCCATTCTAGGAAACCAGCCCATTTCATCCCCCTTACCTGCCTTTCAACTCCCGTAAATCCCGTAAAGTGAAATTCCTATAACCCTCACTTAAATCCCTCTCCCATCTCCCCCCATACACCTCCTTATTTCTACACTTTGTCCTATAAAAAGTTGCTGTTAATGCATTAATTCTTTCACACACGTTCGCTCCTCTCATAGCCCAAGACATATAAATATAATCCGTAATTATATACCCTACCGCATTCTCTACCATCTGATTCACCCCACCTATGTCTAAGCTTAAAACCCTCAACACCTGCAAACCCCCCCCTCCCACTAACCTTATTACCTTACCCAACCAAACCCTTATTAGTTCCATACATTCGCAAAAATACACTATATGGAAAACAGTCTCCCATCCACCACAAGCCTTGCATATCCCATCCTCCCGTATTCTCTTATGGAATAAAACCATTCCAGACGGTAAGATCCCATGTAAAAATCTATACATTACTTCTCGTACTTTAGGTTTTAAACGTAATTTGTTCAAACGCCCCCAGATATTACGCCAATCATACATCGGATAAACACCTTCTACCACTGCTACCACTGCCTTACCTTCCACCCCATCAAGGTTTCCCAATTTAATATGTGAAGGATCGCTCATGTTTATGATGACCCGTAACATTGCCTCACCGATTATGAACTCCCTACCCACCCACCACCGTTGCATATCCTGACGTATCTTATGAAGTCCGCCTTCCCTCGCCCCCCCCCTCCCGCTTATAACTACGTTTCAAATACACACTCATAATCCTCTTTTCAACAGCTATAAGACCCAGCCCTCCTCGGCCAACCGGGAGTGTGACAACCGCTCTACCTAACCATTCGCTTCCAGTACCCCAAATGAATCTAAAAACGCGCTTTTGTAGCCTTTGTATCTCACTACGAAGTATCGGATATATTGCTGCTACATGCCAAAGTTTACTATATAATAGGACATTCGTTGTAATTACTCTTTGATGCAAAGTTAAGTGTGCAGCTCGTAAACCACTGAGGCGCTTCAGTACACCATCTACAATACGCACTGAATTTATTTGTTGTGCTAACTTGATATCACTTACATAAACGATTCCACATATCAGTAATTGGTCCACCTTTTTCCACCTTTCAACTACTTCACATTCCTCATTTAACCTATCCCCAAGATCCATATACTTCGTTTTCTCCTTATTAATTGACATGCCAGAAGCCTTTTCAAAAACATTTACTAACTTTTCCACCCGAGGCAAATCCCTGTTACCACTTACTAAAATCGTTGTGTCATCAACATATCCAACAATGCCAGCCCCCCCACCCCTTTCGTCACCAACCCCATTTGCTCCCAATAAGACCCTAATTCCTCTATAAAAGGGATCCTGTAAACACGCAAAAAATATTTGTGAAAGGGGACAACCTTGACGTAGACCCCTGCTCATCTGAATTTGTTCTCCTAACCTTCCATTTACCTGCACCCGCAAGGATGCATCTTGATACATTAATTTGGCCCATGATATAATTTCCTCTCCAAACCCCTGCCATCTCATAATCTTCCATAACGCTTCCCTTTCTACACTATCATATGCCGCCTCCCAATCTATAGCCAACACCCCCCCCACTCCCAATTTTACTCTTTCTTCAATAAAACTTCTAATCAAACCATGCCCGTCATACATAGACCTTCCCGGCACCCCATATTGTCCCTTATCGATCACTTTACCCAGGACCTTTTTTATTCTGTTAGCTAAAATTCTTGCAAAAATCTTATAATCACCACACAATAACGAAATAGCACGATAGTCTTTAACTGTTAATGGCTCACCTTTAGGCACTAAAACGACCACAGCCATCCGCTGCTGTGCCCCTAAAACCCGATCCCGCTTAAGGATATTGAATAATCTTACCATAAATTCTTTTAAAACGCTCCAATTTTGGAGATAAAAGTCACTGGGCAACCCATCAATTCCTGGTGCCTTACCTAATTGAGCCCCAGATAAAGCTTCCCATGTCTCACACTCCGTTATCGGCCCTTCCAAAACGAATCGATCATGCTCTGTCAACTCACACTGCACAAACCTTCCAATTGACTGTAATGCTATTTCACTTATTCCCACACTTTGCGTTTTCAACTTAACCCAAGCATCAATATACCCACTCATACCCTCAGTCGTCGTCAACACCTGGTCCACTTTATACCCTTGCATACCTACCTGAACATTCAACCCCATTAACTCCATTGCCTTGCGACGTGTGTGTTGACTCCGCAACACACACGCCGACGGCCGATCTCCCCACAAAACCTCCTCAATCCCGCCCTTAAGCCTTTCCCCATCAAACCTCTCATTTTGTAAATTCCGGATATTTTCCTTCAAACTTTCAATTTCAATAACAGGATAATTAGCATTAATTTGTGCATAACAGTCGCGCAACTGCCCCTCTAAATATTTTTGAAAACCGTATTGTAACTGATTATATCTCTTCCCTCGATTAATATAATATTCCTTAATACGTTTTTTAGCTATTGTTTCCCACCAATTAACCATGGCAACATCCCCTGGTGCTTCTACCACTAAACGATCCCACATATGTCCAAAAGACAAAAGACTATCCTCTTCCTTTAATAACTTTACATTCAATTTCCAAAATGATGGACCCCTCCGAGGCACACCCTCAATATCCACATCTATTACCACTCCTCTATGATCCGAAAAAACCACATCTATCACATCCACCCTCCGCACAGTAACCGCACAAGGCACGTACATTCGGTCCAACCTCGCCGCATAACCTCGTTTAATGAAGGTATGCTCTACCATCCCTCCCCCCCCACACACATCCTTTAACCCCACCCCGGTCAATATATCCCCCAATATACTCAAACAACACCCCGCACCTCTAGGCTCCACATCTTTACGACGTATCACGCAATTCCAATCTCCGCCTATTATTGCAACATTCGGTAAACCACGTAAAAAATAGACCAGCACGTCCCGAACAAATTTAGTTTTAATACTCACGTCACCCTCAGCTGGGCCATATACACATACTAAACTAATGGGAACCCTACCCCAAGTTCCATCCACTCTAATTACCCTCCCCTCCCCCCCTTCACTACGCCTTACTATAAATGGGCTAGTTTCCTTTACCAAAATGGCAGCCCCACCTTTCAGACGTGTCGCATGTTCCATGTACACATTATAACCACTCATATCCAACTCATAACCAGGCCTAAAATTATGTTCCTGTAAGAATACCACATCCACACCAAGTCGCACCAAATACTCATTAAACCACTTAAGCTTCCTCTCAGCTCTCAACCCGTTAATATTTATAGTAAAACACTTGAATTCAACAAATGGGTTTTCCTTTTGTCCCCGGCATTGACTTTACCCCAGTTCGTTTTGCAACACCTCTGTCCCTCCCCCCTTTGTTGGGAATCACCTTTGCAATCCCTTGATCCTTGGGTTCACCATTCCCTCTCTTCTGTACCTCCACCCAAGACTTTTTCCCAGGGCGTTGGGCAGGAGTTAGCACATCATCAGAATCCGATGATGCTGCAGTCCTCTTTCGTGTCCCGCCCTCCACCTGCATTTTGACATCTGAAGCACCGTCCTGATGCACCTCCACCTCTACTGCATGCACCTTCAGTCCTTTAGACTCTCTCGTCGCCAAACCGTCATCTTCTGCCATACCATCATTCACAGCCTTCCCCAGAACTAAGCCTGGGTCTTCCACCTGATCTAGGACCGATTCCTCTAACAAGTCATCCAACGCCTTTACCAAAGACGCCGCCACTTCTTCACCCATATTAGGTAGTTTCTCCTCAAAAACCTTATGTATGTCCAATGACTGAGATTCTCCTTGAAGAGTTACAATTGGCGATTCGAGCTCCTTTTCTTTGTCCACCTCCTCACTCCATGACAACCGTTGTTGGGGCGGTGTAGCAAGAGACTGTTCTCGCTCATCGCCAACCTCGTCCACTGGCTGCTGTTGCTGCTGTTGCCGTTGCTGTTGCTGTTGCTGTTGTGCCGGGTACCCACTTCGTTTCCCACACTGCGCCGCGATGTGGTCATATGACCCACATAGCCGACACGTACGTTGTTGCCCCGCATACGTTACATAGACTTGAGTCCTTAATTCTTTCAACACAATATATGAAGGAATAGGGTGTCTAAGAGTCATTTTAACTGTATACGCGCCTTCCAGCGCACCTGCATACGGTCCAGTTGCCCATCTCCCTGCTGTGGCTACGTGAACCGTCCCATAAGTACGCAGTTCACTGGTAATATCAAAATCAGTCGCCTCAAAAGGCACATTCCTTATTTTCACCCAGGTGTAATGTCGAGATACATCATGAAGTCTCACCGACACAGCTGTATTAACCGGTATGATGGTCTCCTGATACTTGTCGACCACTGCCTCGTAGACTTGTGCAGACGTCATTTTAACGAAGATTCTTGTCATTCCATTTAATGCGACACCACATATCTCCTCATTTGCTATACCATAGGTATCGCGAATGATCGCTGGTAATAATAAATCCATGTTGGATCCTGTGACAGCACCACGGATCATCTCAATGCAGACAGTGTTGATTCTTCTTCTGCTATTCAGCGCCATGTTGGAGAAAATAAAGTTTCCACCAACCAACGCTAGGGGCAGCTCAATCAGGTAAACTGCGCAAAACAAACTCAAACAGGAGCGTCTGCGCAGCTCGTCCACACGGCTCGGAGGCGATGAGGACAATAAAACGAGGCTATTATCAAGTCCCGCTTACTGAAGGTGCTCAAGAAATATCTGCTTTTACTGTTCAAGATGGATTGTTTAACTACCTCGTCACCCCCTTCGGCCTATGTAACGCGGCTTCTTCATTCCAACGTATAATGAACGAGTTGACCCACAACTTAGAAGGAGTAGAAGCCTACCTTGACGACTTAGTGGTGTACAGTGACGAGTGGGAACAGCACTTGACGCGCCTCAGAGCATTGTTTGAGAGACTGGCGCACTACAACTTCACTGTTAACTTAGCTAAATGTAGTTTTGGTCAAGCCAAGATTACCTATCTAGGCTTTTGTATCGGCCAAGGTGAGGTTGCTCCTATTGAGGCTAAGGTTCGTGCAATTTCTGAATTTCCAGTGCCACAGGATAGGAAGAGAGTACAGAGATTCCTGGGTATGGCAGGATATTATCGCAGGTTCTGTCCAAACTTTTCTCAGATTGCAGCTCCTCTTACTGAGCTTACTAGTAGCAAAGTTTAGTTCATCTGGACTAGAGATTGTTCAGACTCGTTCAAAAGATTGAAACGTTTGCTCTCCTCTGCTCCTGTGTTGAAAAGTCCTAATTTCAATCTTCCCTTCTTTTTACATATAGATGCGAGTGGTTATGCAGTGGGCGCTGTGCTGCTTCAACAGTCAACATCCACTGACATTCTCCATCCTATATGTTACTATTCATCTAAGCTCAAACGACACCAGAAAAATTATGCCACTATTAAGAAAGAGGCTCTAGCTCTTGTGGTGTCCTTGGAACATTTTGACGTGTATTTGGGCACTTCACCATTTAAAATTAACGTTTTTTCAGACCACAATCCACTCATTTATATAAATACTATGAAGAGTAAGAATGCTAGGATCATGAGGTGGGCTCTCAGAATCCAACCTTATTCTATTAGTATAAAACACATAAGTGGTCATTGTAATGTAATTGCTGACGCTCTGTCACGTCCTTAATAATTATCAGTTACATTAAATTAACGTAATTTTATGCCCAAATACCTTTTGTTACTTGCTATGTCAAATTCAGTAAAGTAACGTAATCTCTCCAGTCCATGTTAATTATGTATACTCTTGTCATGTCTAATTATGTTATTTGTATATTTACAGTAGTGGTGATATATGTGGGGGGAGACAGAAGCTGAGTGATGAGTTTGTAGTGTTGTGTGGGCGATGTTATTGAGTGGCAGAACAGTCCTGCCGCAGATCCCCCCCCCCTCACTACACACCTTAAGCTGTTTCATACTCAGATGTCCATACTGCATAGCATTCCACAACCACTAAAGAGTGGAATGCCATCTGTCTATAGCACAAGTCTATTGTTTGTATGCAGTCTCTACTACTATGATCGATCCTCAACGTGTCATGCTTGTCTACGCTATCCTGTCTCTACACTGATGTACATAACCACGAGTATGCAGAGATACGATACTATGTACTGCCCTAGTACTAGGGGCATATCTTAGTGATATAGACACTGAAATTATAGAAGTGCTTGGCACAAGAGTGACTCTGATTAATGTTTATATTATATTGTTATTAAAGTGACATGAGTAATCAGTAATAATGTGAAAGACATTAACGCAACTCCTAGTACGACCATTTGTTGTGTTGGGGGGGGGGGGGTTGTTGCAACCCCTGAATGGGTTACAATGTATATTATATATATATATATATATATATATATATATATATATATATATATATATATATATATATATATATATATATATATATATATATATATATATAATGTATATTACCTTTTCATGTAATTTTATATTGCTTATATTTGCGATAATAGCTAAATCGTGAATATATTGCTTTATATTATTATTTGACTTAGTTATGTTAGGTAGGATGTAACACATATACATGCTCATAGTTCAAGTCTTGATTGTCTAACCACTGTAATTATCGTTTGCGTCTCGTTACTCTGCCGGCTTCTGTTGCTGGGCAGCAACTGTCCAAGGAGCTGTCACGTGATAGAGGGGGGGGGGTGTTCACACCTCGCCTGAAGTATTCAGTCTGGTCTAGACTCTCTTGGTGATTGGACGTATTTTTGACAAGACGAGCCGAAATCTCCCTTATTGGCCCTTGTTGGAAGATCGTCTCTTGTCTCATTAATGTTGTAGGTTCTGTAGAACTCTGTTCACAGAACACTGTCGAGACTTAGTGATTTTCGACGTTGTACTGAGGTTGTGTGTCGCTTAGACACTGAGCAACTCAGGTCCTGAGCTGTAGCTTCTGACCTAATTTGTATTGGTATCTGAGTACTATCACAGTCGGTGATTTTCTTATGCTGAACTTAGATTCAGTATTATGGGAGATTGGTGACTCTTGCGGAGGATCTGCTGATGGTCCCTACTTAGTGTCGTTATATTATCTCCTTGTTCCTGATTTTGTGTCATAGTTGCTTGTTATATTGCTATTGGGCTTAGCATTCTTTTTATTGTTCAAGCAGACTGTTCTGATTGCCAGTTGGTCAAGAAGTTAGTTTATTTGAGAACTTTGTCAGTCACTTGTTTAAGTCTAGTCGAGTCGTGAGACATAGCGAACTACTTAGAACACTTACACACATACACATAAACTTATTTGTATAATATCTTATTAAATGTTAATGTACCAGACGGTACTTAAGAATTATAAATATGATATGTGCTTTCAGCACAATAATACTGTACACGAGGGAAGTGATTATTCTTATTTTGTTGATACTAATTTTATTTAATTTGATATACGCCTAGACAACTTTATTAACAAAATTTATTAAATTTTAATTTCTCTAGTTAGTAGCCTACCAGTTGTAATCCTGAAGCTCTATTGAATCATACTGAATTCTAATGGATAATTGGACAAGGATACTGACTAATTGTTACGAAAACCCAGTAACAGGCTGGATGCTAGAAGGGCAGTCCTTTCTAGTATTCACTGGAGATCTCTAAGCTTTTAGAATCGCGTTTTTTGTAACAATATATATATATATATATATATATATATATATATATATATATATATATGGTAAGGGGTACGCCTTCCCCCTGAGCGAAAGATTGGAAAAATAAATAATGAATAAAAAAAATTGGCCGTTGTGGTTCCAGTAGGATGTTGACACAGGAGTATCTTATGCCCAGGATGGTCTTCTGATGATGTTTTAGAAGAAATGGTGTTGGTTATCCTGGCTGGCGGTGTTGGTCCGATGTTCTGGAATTCCTGTCGCTACTTGGCGGTAGTACGACAATTCAGATTTCAGAGGTGAGGGGTCGTAATGTCCCACTACGTCCTGTAGACAGGGATTTTGCTCCAATTGTCATTATTGATAACCAGGTAAATCAAAAACAAAGAACAGAAAAACTCCTGGTAGATCACCTAACCTGATCAGGAGAAGAGTGGAGGTGAAGTGATTCTCCAACCATCATCCCACACCAGGTAAGGTTAATACTACTAGGAGACGAAATTAAAGCAAATCAGCCTCACCCCTCTAGATGGTAGTGCAGGCAGTAACACGCTAATGGTTCCTGGGTGTCTGAACAACCATAACCCCCACTTTTTAAAGGCTTTTCCCTCACAATATATATACGTTATATATATATATATATATATATATATATATATATATATATATATATATATATATATATATATATATATATATATATATATACATATATATATATATATTTATAGATGGGGTTGTAAGAGAAGTAAATGCGAGGGTCTTGGCAAGAGGCGTGGAGTTAAAAGATAATCACACACAAAGTGGGAGTTGTCACAGCTGCTCTTTGCTGATGACACTGTGCTCTTGGGAGATTCTGAAGAGAAGTTGCAGAGATTGGTGGATGAATTTGGTAGGGTGTGCAAAAGAAGAAAATTAAAGGTGAATACAGGAAAGAGTAAGGTTATGAGGATAACAAAAATATTAGGTGATGAAAGATTGAATATCAGATTGGAGGGAAAGCGTATGGAGGAGGTGAATGTATTCAGATATTTGGGAGTGGACGTATCAGCAGATGGGTCTATGAAAGATGAGGTGAATCATAGAATTGATGAGGGGAAAAGAGTGAGTGGTGCACTTAGGAGTCTGTGGAGACAAAGAACTTTGTCCTTGGAGGAAAGAGGGGAATGTATGAGAGTATAGTTTTACCAACGCTCTTATATGGGTGTGAAGCATGGGTGATGAATGTTGCAGCGAGAAGGCTGGAGGCAGTGGAGATGTCATGTCTGAGGGCAATGTGTGGTGTGAATATAATGCAGAGAATTCGTAGTTTGGAAGTTAGGAAGAGGTGCGGGATTACCAAAACTGTTGTCCAGAGGGCTGAGGAAGGGTTGTTGAGGTGGTTCGGACATGTAGAGAGAATGGAGCGAAATAGAATGACTTCAAGAGTGTACCAGTCTGTAGTGGAAGGAAGGCGGGGTAGGGGTCGGCCTAGGAATGGTTGGAGAGAGGGGGTAAAGGAGGTTTTGTGTGCGAGGGGCTTGGACTTCCAGCAGGTATGCGTGAGCGTGTTTGATAGGAGTGAATGGAGACAAATGGTTTTTAATACTTGACGTGCTGTTGGAGTGTGAGCAAAGTAACATTTATGAAGGGGTTCAGGGAAACCGGCAGGCCGGACTTGAGTCCTGGAGATGGGAAGTACAGTGCCTGCACTCTGAAGGAGGGGTGTTAATGTTGCAGTTTAAAAACTGTAGTGTAAAGCACCCTTCTGGCAAGACAGTGATGGAGTGAATGATGGTGAAAGTTTTTCTTTTTCGGGCCACCCTGCCTCGGTGGGAATCGGCCAGTGTGATAATAATAATAATAATAATATATATGTATGTATATATATATATATATATATATATATATATATATATATATATATATATATATATATATATATATATATATATCTGTCGTGCCGAATATGTAAAAC
Organism: Cherax quadricarinatus; assembly: GCF_038502225.1. Lineage (NCBI taxonomy): Eukaryota > Metazoa > Arthropoda > Malacostraca > Decapoda > Parastacidae > Cherax > Cherax quadricarinatus. The sequence goes on along the minus strand of NC_091294.1, from coordinate 35,794,528 downwards.
TGGTCAATTAGCAAGAACTCATTTAAAATTAAGTCCTTTCTAAAATTTTCTCTTATAACTTTAAAGATATATTTTTTTCATTAATGTTAATTAACTAACCTTATTATAACAAGAACAATTTATTTTAGCCTAACTCAACTAAATATATTTTAGATTTGTTTACAGTAATTTAATACTAAACAAACTCAGTGAAATATATTATTTTCGTTAGGTTCAGAATGATTTTGGCGACATTATTGCATACACAAATTTTCACTTGTCTTATATGCCAAGATCGCAAGTTCTGCCCATTCGGCACGACATATATATATATATATATATATATATATATATATATATATATATATATATATATATATATATATATATATATATATATAAATAACAAAAAGGCACAATACCGTGACTGGAACGATACACAAATAACCCGCACATAAAAGAGAGAAGCTTACGACGACGTTTCGGTCCGACTTGGACCATTGACAAAGTGTGTGTTTTGTTTTATATATATATATATATATATATATATATATATATATATATATATATATATATATATATATATATATAATATATATATATACATATATATATATATATATATATATATATATATATATATATATATATATATATATATATATATATATATATATATATATATATATATATATATATATATATATATATATATATATATATATATATATATATATATATATATATGTACATACATGAAACCCCTGGTCACGAACGCTTCCAAACACGAAGAAATCGATTCACGACCAAAAAATTAGCCAGATTTTTGCATCTAGTAACGAACACATAATCGGTTGCCGAACAAACGCAGCCTCGCTATTTTTTACATTCCACTCCATTTTTCTCACGCGCCAATTTTCTCCACTTCCTGTTGTTTGTGTACACCTAACTCTGTTGTTTAATTTTTTTCTCTCTATTAAACTGCATTATTTTGTATAATTAAGGATTTTTCAAACTTTGATTAATTTTTCTGCGCTTAAAACCCTTAAAAAAAAAATGTTTACAGCGATCGGTTAGTTGGGGTCTAGAGCGAACTCGACCAATGTTAGTTTTCTCTGTTATTCAAGGTTTCCTCAGTGTTTACTATTACACTGTGCATTCTGTGATATAATTAACTATTTTTGTGCTTATAAATCTTAAAAAACAATATTTACATACAGTTTGTAGGGGTGTGGAAGGCTTAATCGTATTTACATACAATCCAATGGGGAAATTAGGTTCAGGTCACGACCAAATCGGGTCGCGACCAGAGTTTTGGAACGATTTTTGGTGGTGACCAGAGGTTCCACTGTTTATATATATATATATATATATATATATATATATATATATATATATATATATATATATATATATATATATATATATATATATATATATATTATATATATATATATATAATGAGAGATAAAGGGGATAAGGTACGAACCGGAGTGGTAATATCCCATCGATTTCGAAACTAAGTGGCGGCCTACCACACCACACCCACAACTTCCTAAAAGCTAACTCAAGGGTATTACTACTCTTCTCCAGCAGAATCAGGCTACAATCACTTTTTCTTTTTCTTTTTTCTTTTTTTTTTTGAGAGAGAGAGGACAAGTAGGAATAATTTAATTGTGCCTCACTGTACGAGCACTGCGAGTTGTTCTGTATGCTCAGACACTACAAACTGAATGTTTACAAACATTATACTTCACGTGAAATGATAATTTATTCGATATAATTGACAAATTGTGTAGTGTTGTGACTAGGTAGGCTTCTGGGGATTTGAGAGCGCACGACTGTACTGACTAGGTTAAGGTGCAATCTCAAAGTGAGGAGCCTCAGTTGGTGCTCAACTCACGTTTAGATGGGGATCCGGACGCCACACGAGCCTCGCGGATGCAGTATCAGATCAACTGTCCATCATTCCCGTCCGTGAAATGAGAATTTCACTATATCGGTGAAATTTGTTATTTTCACGACACAGTGAAATTCTAATTTACTATCTTACACCTCTCTCCTTTCCCTTCACCTCAACACTTCCTCTTCTGCCACTTCTCTTCAACACTTCCTCTTCTTCATTCCCCACTTCGTCTTCTCCTTTTCCCTCCGCCTAAACACTTAGCCCTGTCTCCCATTCCCCCTCCTTCCTCTCAGTCCCTACACACACACACACCTCCCTGTGAATTCAATTACCACAGAGTTACGACCAAGACTGAAGCTATTATGCATTATTAATATTCACTTTATTTCATTGTGTAGCATTAAAGTTGACTCGCCAAGTTTGTGTTTGACACTGCTGGAGTCTACTCCATATTGATTAAAGCCTTTGAACGAGCAGGTGTTCATATTTCTGAACACGTTCATTATTAACGTGCAAGAGTCTACTTCATAGTGATGAAAGAGTTTTACTGAGCTGAAGTCTAAAGTTTACTTAGAAACACAGAGGTATATCTCCCTTGCCTCTTCTGCCTGACTGTGTCTGGGTGAGTTAATGTGTATGAGTTAATGTGTGAGAGTTAATGTGCGAGAGTTAATGTGTGAGAGTTAATGTGGGTGAGTAAGTTAATGAAGGTGGGAGACTTAATTAACATGGGTGAGTTAATATATGCACGAGAAGTAATGTGCTGATAGGACTGAAACGACCACTTCTGCCGTTTTTAAAAGGATTATGTTAAATCACTTTCCAGATATTCATTGGGCAGTAAAAGTATAATCCCGATAAACTATCTCTGGTGAAAATATTTTTGGAACTTTAGTTTCAGTCGATCTTATCTAGCTAACCATTTGGTCCATAATGAATTACTGAAGGGAAAAGGCATATAATTATACACTACATGCAAGAAGCATGTGGTATATAATTAGATAACGATGCACCAACCACTTGGAATAGTCTGCGTTTAGTGAAGCAACAACCTAGTCAGGATTTGGAAAAATGTCTCCTTAGAGGTACAGGTGGGTAGCCCCAATTAAGAATTATTCTGCTACTCGTACCTTTGTCTTCATTCGCAAACACAGTATCGTCATGACTAGTTTTAATGAGTTACCTCCTGCTTTTCTGTTATCATTAAATTGGCTATATGGTTTGTTTTCGCTTTAACTTGAAGAGAAAATCTTTGTAGAAAATTGCATCGTGAGGTGAAAATAATTCCGTGAGAATTTTATGGTGATGAATAATTATATTCTCTCTCTGGTGAAATATTTTGTTAATAAACTGGAAAATATATGAGAGTATATAGAAAAAATTCCGAGGTGTATGTTTACCTTTTCTGGGTTCATCATAGATAATCTTACCAAAATAAACGAAAAATCGTGGCGAACATCATTTTGGGAAATTTCTTAATGAATTTAATTACGTAATTTGAACAATTTATAAACCGACATTGCAGAACAGACATGTTAAATATTTTTTTTTTACTTATGGAGCGTAATATCATACAAGGAAAACTTTAGCTTACTGTGATTCTCGATGTGTTTACCAACTCAGGATCTAGAACCATGACACAAGCAAAATTTACAGACCGGCCATGAACAGCCAACCAAGGAAAATGTATTATTATTATTATTATTATTATTATTATTATTATTATTATTATTATTATTATTTTATTTATCCCTAGAACAGGGCAATCTTCCAGGATTCAATACATTTTTTTATTTTCCTCTTTTTCCTCCTTCAACTGCAGTTTTCATGCGATAAATTAAGAATCCCTCAATCATTCAACCTCAAACTTTCAACAGTTATCTGTTTTATTACTGTCAGGCAACTCACCAGCCTTCAAGGAAAATAACCAAATAGCTAAATTCACCTAGTCAATAATCCGAAATCAAATCGAGGGTCAGTTCGATTTCCTTCTTAGGTAATATTATGCAAAACCTTTACGAAAATCTCGTGTCTAATTACCCATTAAAAATTAAAGTATAATATGATATTTCTTTTTCTTATTTTTTCTTACGTCAAAAAGAAGATTAGTTATTTGTAAATCTGCAGTGTTGAATCTTAGGAATTTTGTCTAAAATCCATATATCTCTAGTGAAAAAAAAATTGTTCGTTCGCATTCCAATGCGAGGTTACATATTTGAAGTGGTTAGGCTCCTGGACGTCCAAGTCATTTGACATGCTGTTCCAGGAAGATAAATTCCCTCCTCTTAGCTGGTTGCGAGGGTCGAGATCCAGCCAGTTTTGAAAGGGTAACGCTTGAGCTTCTAAGTGTGAAGCTATATAACTATATATATATATATATATATATATATATATATATATATATATATATATATATATATATATATATATATATATATATATATATATATATATATATATGCAATAAGATCACAGTAAACAGGTGATTTCAGAATATGCAAAACAACCACTCTCAAAGAATAGAGAAATTCCAAGCGCTTCGTGACTACTCACATTATCAAGGAACAGTGAAAGTAATGCATCAAAGGAAGGCATATAAAAGGTCTAGCCCACACCTCACTATCACATCCCACAACAAAGCAACACCTGACGCGTGACTCATAGGAAAGGGAACACTGGCCCAACTAGATAGGTCATTCACACAACCCACCAACAAACTATTCTACCCAAGAATTAAGATTTTTTTAAATTATTATTTGTCCAATGAATTATTAAATTATTCCCAAATTCTATTAATTACAAATGGATATAATTTATATAAACCAAAGGAAATATTCATATTATTGTCAAAACTGCTTTTTATGAAACAAGATTCAATTATATTCCTGTCGACCATGGAATTGCTTGATACAACTTTTTGAAAATCAATTGGATGGTTATAATCTCGCACATGAATAAATAGAGCATTGAAATCTTGTCCAGTTCTAATGCTATATTTATGTTGTTTTAATCTTAGTTCGAGATTTTTACCAGTTTGACCGTAATAAGCTTTGTCGCAAATTTTACAAGGAATCTTATAGACACATCCGTCAGCATTTTGGGGGAAATTCTTTATCAAAAGTTTTTTTACTGTATCAAGATTTTTAAATACAACTTTGATATTAAAAGTCTTAAGAAGAGAAGGCATATCAACTAAGTTTTCATGGTAAGGGAGAACCAACATATTTTTAGTTGAATAAGGTTGGTTGTCCCTTTTTGGATTGTAAAAAGTATTTCTAGCAATTTTAAAAGATTTATCAATTACGTTTCTTGGGTATTTCAAATCATTACCTATTTCATAAATTTTGGATATTTCCTTATCTATGAACTCTGGACTACAAATTCGAAAAGCTCTCAAAAACATTGATGAGAAAACAGACAGTTTTACTCTATCTTGATGTGAAGAATAATAGTGGACATAGGAACAGTTATTTGTCGGTTTTCTGTAAATTTTAAATTTGGATTCATTATTGCCCTTAATAATTAAAACAACTACAAAAGGCAATGAGTTATTTTCTTCAAACTCAACAGTATAGTTTATAGAATGGGCTAAGCTATTTAATTTGCCAAGGAAAAGGTGTATATCTACATTCTTGGGCATAAGACACAAAATATCATCAACATATCTGAACCATTTAGATATGGTTATGGATATGGATATGGTTCAGATATGTTGATGATATTTTGTGTCTTATGCCCAAGAATGTAGGTATACACCATTTCATTGGAAAATTAAATAGCTTAGCCCATTCTATAAACTTTACTGTTGAGTTTGAAGAAAATAACTCATTGCCTTTTCTAGATGTTTTAATTATTAAGGGTAATAATGAATTCAAATTTAAAGTTTCACAGTGGTTGTTTTGTATGTATATATATATATATATATATATATATATATATATATATATATATATATATATATATATATATATATATATATATATATATATATATATATGTGTGTGTGTGTGTGTATATATATATATATATATATATATATATATATATCTATATATATATTTGTGTCTATATATATATATATATATATATATATATATATGTATATATATATGTGTATATATATATATGTGTATATATATATATATATATATATATATATATATATATATATATATATATATATATATAAATTTTAAAGGATTTATCAATTACATCAAGATAGATTTAAATTGTCGTTTTTTTTTCATCAATGTTTTTGAGAGCTTTACGTATTTGTAGTCCAGAGTTCATAAATGAAGAAATCTCAAAAATTTATGAAATAGTTAAATATCTAAAATACCCAAGAAACGTAATTGATAAATCCTATAAAATTGCCAGAAATACTTTTTACAGTCCAAAAAGGGACAACTAATCTTATTCAACTAAAACTATGTTGGTTCTCCTTTACCATGAAAACTTGGTTGATATGCCTTCTCTTCTTAAGACTTTTAATATCAAAGTTGTATTTAAAAATCTTTATACAGTAAAAAAAAACTTTTGATAAAAAAAATCTCTCCGAAATGCTGACAGATGTGTCTATATGATTCCTTGTGAAATATGAGATAAAGATTATTACGGTCAAACTGGTAAAAGTCTCGAACTAAGATTAAAACAACATAAATATAGCATTAAGACTGGACAAGATTCTAATGCTCTATTAATTCATGCGAGGGATTTTAACTATCCAATTGATTTTCAAAAGACTGAGAAAGTTGTATCAGGCAAGTTTATGGTTGACAAAAGTATAATAGAATCATGTTTCATAAAAAGCAGTTTTGAAAATAATACATTTATTTTGGTTTATATAAATTGGATTCATTTATAATTAATAAAATTTGGGAAGACTTTAATGATACAATAGACAAGTAAAAAATCTTAGTGCTTTGTTGGAGTATCAGGTGTTCTTCACAGAGTTGTTACAACACAAAGTTCCTAAGAGTTGTTACAACACAAATAAAGCTCCTAAGAGTTGTTACAACACAAATGAAGCTCCTAAGAGTTGTTACAACACAAATAAAGCTCCTAAGAGTTGTTACATTACAAATAAAGCTTCTAAGAGTTGTTACAACACAAATAAAGCTCCTAAGAATTGTTACTACACAAATAAAGCTCCTAAGAGTTGCTACAACACAAATAAAGCTCCTAAGAGTTGTTACAACGCAAATAAAGCTCCTAAGAGTTGTTACAACACAAATAAAGCTCCTAAGAGTTGTTAAGAAACAAATAAAGCTCCTAAGAGTTGTTACACCACAAATATAGTTACTAAGAGTTTTTATTACACAAATAAAGCTCTTCAGAGTTGTTACAAAACAAATAAAGTTCCTAAGAGTTGCTGCAACACAAATAAAGCTCTGTAGAGTTCTTATAATACAAATAAAGTTCTTCATAGTTGCCACAACACAAATAGAGCTCCTCAGAATTGTTACAACACAAATAAGCCTACCAAGACTTGTCGGCATGACAGACAACATGCCGAGGAGTAGGCTAACACAAAAGCACAAAGAACAGATCTAGCTTGTATTAAACAACGTTTCGCCCACCTTCGATTGAAACGTTATTTGATAAAGACCTTCTTTATGTCGTCTTAGTATAACCCAGCAAATTAACCTCTCGCAGCAGTGGTTTTAAATTGGAAAAATTCTGATTCAGGAAGGATATAGGAAAGCACTGGTTTGGTACAAGAGTTGTGGATGAGTGGAACAAACTCCCGAGTACCGTCATAGAAGCTAAGACGTTGTGTAGTTTTAAAAATAGGTTGGATAAATACATGAGTGGGTGTGGGTGGGTGTGAGTTGGACCTAACTAGCTTGTGCTACTAGGTCGGATGCCGTGCTCCTTCCTTAAATGACGTGCCTGACCTCACTAGGTCAGTGACGGCAGGCGGCCAGTGAGCTTAATCCGGTGGGAGAACTGGACCTGCCTCGCATAGGCCAGTAGGCCTGTTGCAGTGTTCCTTCTTTCTTATGTTCTTACGTTCTTAATAGATTAGATCCCAATTGTCTGGTGACACAGCCAATAGCACCTTCGTTTTTTTGCTGAGAGAGCCCGTCGTTCCTAGCACTCACTAATATGACCACCACCGCCATCACCACTACCACCATCACTCTTACTATAACCACCACCACCACCATCACGATAGCCACCAGCACCAACACCACCACTACAACAACCATTACCACAACAACCATCACCACTGCTACCACCACCAGCACCACCACTACCAACACCACCAACTTCACAACCACCACAACCAACACCACCAACATCACAACCACCACCACTATAACCACCACTTCAACAACCATCACCACAATTACCACCACCACCACTAACACCAACACGACGACCACCATCACCAAGATTACATCCACCACTACAATAACCACCAACACCACAAATATTACTACCACTACAACAATTACCACCATCATCATCACCGCTACTACCACAACAACCATCACTACTATTATCACCACTACAAACGCGACGACGACTACCATCATCACCACCAATAACCACCACTGCAACAACAACAACCATCACCACTACTACAATTACCACCACCACCACCATCACCACCACTACAACAGTCACCAACACCACCATCACCACTTCTACCACTACCAACATCAACATGACGATGACCACTACCATCACCATCATCATCACCACCACCACCACCACCACAACAACAACCACTACCACCACCACCAACACGACGACGACGACCACCACCACCACTACTATTACAACCACAAACAGTACTACTACAACCATCACCACAGTCACCGTTAACACTACCATCACCATCCCCGCTACCAAAACCACCACCACCACCACCACCACCATCACTGCCACCACCACCACCACCATCACTGCCACCGCTACCACCACCGCCACCACCACCACCACCGCTACCATCACTGCCACCACCACCATCACTGCCACCACCACCACCATCACTGCCACCACCACCACCATCACTGCCACCATCATTACTGCCACCACCATCACCACCACCACCATCACTGCCACCACCACCACCGCTACCATCACTGCCACCACCACCATCACTGCCACCACCACCACCATCACTGCCACCACCAACAGCAACACTGCTGAAAACGACAGCAACAGCAACAATAGTTACCTAGAGCAAGCACAATGCAATATTCAAACAAACCTCAAAATCATTGCTATACAAACGACGTGAAAAGACAAAAAATATATTTATCAAGTACGAATATATTTCAGCTCAATCGTGTGATAAATTAAAAACTTATATTTTTCTTGGGTTCCGCAACGAATATTTCTTTTATCACAAATTTACTCTTTTTCGTAAAAAAAAAAAATATGCGTATACTGACACCTTTAATGGATATTCAGATAATATAAATAAATAATTTAACAATTTTCCTTTCTGGTGTGAAGTAACTCAAGAAATAACGAAATTTGAATCTCAGAGCCAATTAAAAAAAAATGCGTATTTTAAAAAACGTATCGATATGGACGGGCGTAAATACGTAGCTCCTTGCCTGTGATAAAGAAAAAACGCAATATTCTCTGGGAGAGGGAATATATTTTCTTTATTCTTATTGAGAGCAAAAAAAAAAAAATGTGATACACAGATTTATTCTGGAAAGGAGAATCACATTAAGGATACTGTACAGACTCATAAGCGTACAGTGTTCAACGAGTGGCGTATAAGGTTCAACGAGTGGCATACAAGGTTCAACGAGTGGCATACAAGGTTCAACGAGTGGCGTACAAGGTTTAACGAGTGGCGTACAAGGTTCAACGAGTGGCGTACAAGGTTCAACGAGTGGCGTACAAGGTTCAACGAGTGGTGTACAAGGTTCAACGAGTGGCATACAAGGTTTAACTAGTGGCGTACAAGGTTCAACGAGTGGCGTACAAGGTTCAACGAGTGGCGTACAAGGTTCAACGAGTAGCGTACAAGGTTCAACGAGTGGCATACAAGGTTCAACGAGTGGCGTACAAGGTTCAACGAGTGGCGTACAAGGTTTAATGAGTGGCATACAAGGTTTAACGAGTGGCGTACAAGGTTCAACGAGTGGCGTACAAGGTTTAACGAGTGGCGTACAATGTTCAACGAATGGCGTACAAGGTTCAACGAGTGGCGTACAAGGTTCAACGAGTGGCGTACAAGGTTCAACGAATGGCGTACAAGGTACATCTGGGGGAATATACAGAAGAATTTAATGCATGTAAGGTGCAGCTCGAGGTTTACAAGATACAGCTTGAGGTGTACAAGGTACAATTTGAGGCATAAAAGGGACAACTTGAATCATACAAGGTACAACTAGTATCATACAAGGTACAACCTGAAACACACAAGGTACAAACATTGGATAAGATAAGAAGAACATACAGTAAAATTAAAAGCAATATATTACTAGACTAATAATAATAATAATTTTATTATTATTATTATTATTATTATTATTATTATTATTATTATTATTATTATTATTATTATTGTTATCATTGTTATTATTCGAAAATATAATGTACTATGTATCAATATGCAGGGAGATAGGGTGTAAGAAACCTTGGTATGAGGAGCGTTATACCCAAGAATGCTGGTAGCCGTGGATGTTCTGTTGGAGAATGATAGATGAAGTTGAGTGAGTCGTGTCATATTAGCGACGAGCAGGAGGCGTTACTCATTAGGGGGAAGAATGTGCTCCTCCCTAATGTAGGGATGAGGGAGACAACGAGGCTTGCTGAGGGGGGAGGGGAGAGAGAGATAGACAGACAGAGAGAGATGGGCAGCAACCAGCAACTACACTCTTCCATTCCGAAAATGACTCCAGTCTGGAAGAATGTTTGTACAGCACAAGGACATTGATGAGATAAAGTCAGTTGACTAAATGAAATCACTGGCCCACACAGTTATTTCTAAAATTTCCCCTTAAAAACATGTATTATGTTAGATGTTAATCCCGTTTCAATATCAGTACTGTAAATAGTGAGCATGATTTGACCGAGGAGATCCTTTACTGCACGTATAAGTTCTGTTAAGCACCTTAACTACTGGGAACGCTAGGAAGCACTTGACTTGTACTCGTTGGAACGCAGGAGGGAGAGATACATCATAATCTACACTTGGAAAATCCTGGTGGTGACGTGTACTTAGCTCAGTGGTGACGTGTACTTAGCTCAGTGGTGACATGTACTTAGCTCTGTGAAGACCTGTTTGTGCGCTCTCTACGAATTGAAGCAAGATGCCCTCCATCGAGCAACTTTACCAACAGCTTAAGGAAGAATTGAGGATGGCGAAGATGGAGATTCGGCGACTGACCGAGGAAAACAAGAAGATTCGTAGTAGTCCTCCTGTTTTGAGCCCTCAGGTCAAGAAAGGAAACTGGTCAGTGGCTGGACAGCAGGGAACGAAGTTGACGATCAAGAAGACGAATGGAAAGGTAGAAACGATGAAGAAGAAAGAGACTGCCGTGGAAACTGTTGTGGAAACATCTAATACATTCTCAGTGCTACCCGACGAATGTGAGTTGACTACTGGGAACGTCACGACGATCGACACCAAGGAAGGTAAGAATATTGTTGTTGTTGGGGATAGCCAAGTTAGGTATATGGATAGGGCGTTCTGCTTGAAGGACAGAAGTAGGAGACAGAGAGTTTGCTTTCCTGGGGCTGGGATGGAGGATATTGTTAGCCGTCTGGATAACATCGTGAGAGGTAATGGGAGCAATCCTATTATCTGTCTCAGTGCTGGTGGCAACGATGTCGGCAGACGTAGGAGTGAAGACCTGATTAGCAGGTATAGGTCAGCAATAGAAATAATTAGGAGGAAGGGTGGGAACCCTGTCATATGTGGCATTTTGCCAAGGAGAGGAGTTGGAAATGAATGGTTGTCCAGGGCAATTGGTGTTAACTGCTGGCTGGACAAATACTGTAAAGAAAATGCGGTAACATTCATTGACAACTGGGACCTCTTCTATGGCAGAAATGACATGTATGCCAGGGATGGGGTTCACTTATCTAGGTCTGGGGAGGGAGCACTGGCAACTGCAGTGGAGGGAGCTGTTAGGTCTTTAAACTAGGAGTAGTTAGTGGTATGGGTTTCGGCGGGAAAACAGTCAAGTCGCAGTGTAGTAATATGAGTACTAGGAGAACTAGTAATAGGCAAAATAAGGTAGATATTGGAAAGCCAGTGGCACAAATTGGCAAGGACAGTAATAGGTTTAGTGGAATAACAGAAAGGAGCAGGAAGGGTATAGAGAGAGGAGGGTCTTTAAATATATATTACACAAATAGTCGCAGTGCTAGGAATAAGATGGACGAGTTGAGACTAGTTGCTAGTGCAGGTAACATTGATGTATTTGCCTTAAATGAAACGTGGTTTAACTCAAAAAGTCGGGACATGCCTGCGGAATGTCACATTCAGGGTTTTAAAGTGTTCCAAGTAGACAGAAGTGTCGGGAAGGGGGGTGGGGTGGCATTGTATGTCCGAGATCGCTTGAACTGTTGCATAAAAACGGGTATTAAGTTTGAAGTAACACATACAGAGTCTGTTTGGATAGAATTTTCAGAGGGGCATGAAAAATTAATTTTAGGTGTGATATACCGTCCCCCAAACTTAGATAGGGACCAGGGGAGACTACTATGGGAGGAAATTGTTAGGGCCACAAGGCACGATAATGTAGTAATTCTAGGAGACTTTAACTTTAGTCATATTGATTGGAATTTCTTGACTGGGAATTTAGAATCATACGACTTCTTAGAAGTAGTTCAGGATTGTTTTTTGAAGCAGTTTGTGACAGAACCTACAAGGGGTAATAACCTGTTTGACTTAGTTCTGGCAAACAATGAATCCCTTGTTAATAATTTAGAAGTTTCAGAGGAACTGGGTGCTAGCGACCACAAATCAATTACATTTAGCATTGAATGGAAGTATGATAGTAGGGATAACTCAGTAACAGTCCCAGATTTTCGCTTAGCAGATTACGATGGGCTTAGAGAACACTTATCATCTGTTGACTGGGGTAACGAAGAGAGCTATCAATATGACAGTTTTCTGAACACTATACATGAGGCTCAAAGAACGTTTATTCCGTATAAAGAAATTAGATCAAATAGAAATGACCCAAAATGGATGAATAATAGGCTGAAATATCTACTATGGCATAAGAAAGGAATTTATAGGCGTATCAAAAGAGGTGAGTGTCATCTTATGAATCAGTATATTGACATTAAGAGGGACATTAAAAAGGGGATAAGAAAAGCTAAAAGGGACGATGAAATTAAAGTTACTAGGGATTCTAACTTTTTCCATGTATATAGAACAAAAGTCAGAGATAAGATAGGTCCCCTTAAAAATAACTATGGGCATTTTAGTGACAAAGAGAATAAAATGTGCTCGATTTTAAATAATTATTTTCTCTCGGTTTTTACGCAGGAAGACACTAATAACATTCCAGTAATTAATTTCTATAGTGGGCCAGAAGAAGATAAATTATGTAACATCACAGTCACTAGTGAAATGGTTGTGAAGCAGATAGACCGACTGAAGCAAAATAAGTCACCGGGTCCTGATGAGGTTTTTTCAAGGGTTCTTAAGGAATGCAAAATGGAACTCTGTGAACCATTAACTAATATTTTTAATTTATCTCTTCAAACAGGTGTAGTGTCTGATATGTGGAAGATGGCTAATGTAATTCCTATTTTTAAAACAGGGGACAAGTCGTTGCCGTCAAATTACCGCCCAATAAGCCTGACCTCAATTGTAGGCAAATTACTAGAGTCAATTATAGCTGAGATTATAAGAAGCCATCTCGATAAGCATAGCTTGATTAATGATACTCAGCATGGATTCACAAGAGGCCGGTCTTGTCTAACTAATTTATTAACTTTCTTCAGTAAAGCTTTTGAGGCTGTTGACCACGATAAAGAATTTGATATTATTTACTTAGATTTTAGTAAGGCTTTTGATAGAGTTCCGCACCAAAGACTGTTAAAGAAAGTGGCAGCTCATGGCATTGGGGGAAAAGTGCTCTCGTGGGTCGAGTCATGGCTCACAGACAGGAAGCAGAGAGTGTCCATAAATGGGGTTAAATCCGAGTGGGGATCTGTAACAAGTGGCGTTCCACAGGGATCAGTCTTGGGCCCGTTGTTGTTTATAATATATATCAATGATCTTGATGAGGGTGTTACTAGTGAAGACGCAAAGATAATTGATTCAAACGTAGATGTTAGGGAACTTCAGGAGGATTTAGACAAACTCTACTCTTGGTCAGAAAAGTGGCAGATGCAGTTCAATGTAGATAAATGCAAGGTTCTGAAGCTCGGGAGTGTCCATAACCCTAGCACTTATAAGTTAAATAATGTAGAACTTAGCCATACAGATTGCGAAAAGGACTTGGGGGTTATGGTGAGCAGCAACCTTAAACCAAGACAGCAATGCCTAAGCGTACGTAATAAGGCAAATAGATTACTGGGATTTATATCAAGAAGTGTAAGCAACAGAAGTCCAGAGGTCATACTGCAGCTTTATACATCATTAGTAAGGCCTCACCTAGATTATGCAGCTCAATTCTGGTCTCCATATTACAGAATGGACATAAATTCGTTAGAAAACATTCAGCGTAGGATGACTAAATTAATACATAGCATTAGAAATCTTCCTTATGAAGAAAGATTGAAGACTCTTAAGTTACATTCACTTGTTAGACGAAGAATGAGGGGAGACCTGCCCCTCTGAAAATTCTATCCAAACAGACTCTGTATGTGTTCCTTCAGACTTAATACCCGTTTTTATGCAACAGTTCAAGTGCCACCCCACCCCCCTTCCCGATACTTCTATCTACTTGGAACAATTTAAAACCCTGAATGTGACATTCTGCAGGCATGTCCCGACTTTTTTAATTAAACCACGTCTCAGTAATGGCAAATACATCTATGTTACCTGCACTAGCAACTAGCCTCAACTCGTCCATCTTATTCCTAGCACTGCGACTATTTGTGTAATAAATACTTAAAGACCCTCCTCTCTCTTTACCCTTCCTGCTCTTTTCTGTTATTCCACTAAACCTATTACTCTCCTTGTCAATTAGTGCCACTGGCTTTCCAATATCCACCTTATTTTGCCTATTACTAGTTCTCCTAGTACTCATATTACTACCCTGAGACTTCACAGTTTTCCTGCAAAAACCCATACCACTAACTATTCCTAGTTTAAAGACCTAACAGCTCCCTCCACTGCGTTGGCCAGTGCTCCCACCCCACACCTAGATAAGTGAACCCCATCCCTGGCATACATGTCATTTCTGCCATAGAAGAGGTCCCAGTTGTCAATGAATGTTACCGCATTTTCCTTACAGTATTTGTCCAGCAAGCAATTGACACCAATTGCTCTGGACAACCATTCATTTCCAACTCCTCTCCTTGGCAAAATGCCACATATGACAGGTTTCCCACCCTTCCTCCTAATTATCTCTATTGCTGACCTATACCTGCTAATCAGGTCCTCACTCCTACGTCTGCCAACATCGTTGCCTCCAGCACTGAGACAGATAATAGGATTGCTCCCATTACCTCTCATGATGTCATCCAGACGGCTAACAATATCCTTCATCCCAGACCCAGGAAAACACACTCTCTGCCTCCTACTCCTATCCTTCAAGCAGAATGCCCTATCCATGTACCTAATCTGGCTATCCCCAACGACAACAATGTTTTTACCTTCCTTGGCGTCGTCCGTCGTGATGCTCCGAGTAGTCGACTCACATTCGCCAGGTAGCATTACGCCACTTGTAGAATTCGTCAAGACATTCTCGATGGTCTTCGTTGGGGTTTCTAGGGATGTCTCACTCACGTCTGCCAATGCTTCTTTGGTGCTCGTTGTGGCATTCCCAGTAGAAAACTCACATTCGTCAGGTAGCACCGAGAATGGGTTGGAAGTTTCCACGGTAGTCTTCTGGTTTCTCGTTGTTTCTGCCTCTCCAACCGTTTTCTTGATCTTCAACTTGGTTCCATGTTGCCCGGCCACTGACCAAGCTCCCCTCTTAACCTGGGAACTCACAACAGGAGGATTACTACGAATCCTCTTGTTCTCCTCCGTTAATCGCCGTATCTCCATCTTAGCAACTCTGAGCTCTTCCCTCAGCTGCTGGTAAAGTTGCTCAAGAGAGGGCATCCTGGTTCAGATTCACAGAGAGCACACAAACAGGTCTTCACAGAGCTAAGTACACGTCACCACTGAGCTAAGTACACGTCACCACTGAGCTGGTGGTCGTCTCTTATTCCACTCGTCTTTAGCCGTCTAGGATGTGGAACTTTAATGAGACCGTCGGCGGACACTATGTCGTCAATCCTTTTATACGTAATATAAAAATTCCAGTAATTTCGTTAAGCATAATTTTTAGTTGCGTAATCCATGATTTCTTGTTATTAAGTGGCTATCGCACAGAATTTTAAAAGTTTAATATTTATGTTCATTTGTTTATTCATAATTGATGTCATAGTCTTGGAATATAACAGAGCGCAGATCGTTTCCTATCTTAAGTATTGTGGTAATACTTACTATTGTTGGTTTAGAAAGACACGTAAGCAAACACTATAACATATTTATTAGAAAACGTTTCGGTCCTGGGACCTTGATCACTTCTAACATACAGAGGTAGAAAGACATTATATATAGGCGGGGAGTGAGATGTGACGCCTATATATAATGTCTTTCTACCTCTGTATGTTAGAAGTGATCAAGGTCCCAGGACCGAAACGTTTTCTAATAAATATGTTATAGTGTTTGCTTACGTGTCTTTCTAAACCAACTTGTCGGTATTTATTACCAAGGTTTATACCACTTACTACTGTACACCTGTAAGGCATCATTCCTTCTGATATTGATTTGCTAATATTAAAATTGGTATTTAAAAAAAAATTTAATGTCTAGATTCTACCATGAATCTACTTAGTAAAAAAGAAAGTTTATCCTGCGCGTTAAATTTGCTTAAGATACCAATTTAGTTTTTTTTTGGTTTTTGTTTTGGTGTGTCAGTTTCTGATCCTATAAAGTTTTCCTGCCTGAGAAAGTTCGCGTTGTGGTCGTTTGTAAATAATGAGATGAAAGTTGCATTGCCTATTGAAGCCGTTTCTTTGTTGCTGTTTATTCAACTGTTGAAAGTAGTTCACTATTTTTTTTTTACACCCTGGCATATTTGGCATATTCTTAAAGGTTAGTTTTGATATATTTACCTTTCCAATCTTTGTTTACCCATTTTCATGTATTTTTTTTAAGAGTGGGGGGGGGGGGGGGTTTCTCTCAGTAATGGTACTCAGTTGCTATGATCTTTGGAATTGCTAATTAATTTATATTTGTTGTATTCTTTCAGCTATTAGCTTGTTATCTCAACGAGTTATTTTTGCTATTGACGATCTGGATAATCATTGTCATTAATACCGACTTGTTTTGCGTCACTGATATATCAACGAATTTTATCATTGTTTGCTGTTTGTGAAGCTAATGACCATTGTAAGACCCATACAGGTTTAGTACATTTTTAAGTAATAATTATAATAAATATAGTGATAATAACAACAATATTGCTACTGCTACTCCTACTAATATTACTACTCCTACTACTACTGCTACTACTACGTCGTCTACTACTACTACTACTAGCACTACTACTATTACTACTTCTTCTACTACTAGCACTACTGCTACTACTACTACTATTACTACTTCTACTACTACTAGCACTACTGCTGCTACTACTACTATTACTACTTCTACTACTACTAGCACTACTGCTACTACTACTACTATTACTACTTCTACTACTACTAGCACTACTGCTGCTACTACTACTAATACTACATAATGATAATAATAATCATAATAATAATTATAATAATGCTTTGCATCACAAAATTTATGAATTCTTTGGATAAGATAATATTATGATTGGTATTACACAATTTCCCATCTCACTTGAGTGCTGTTATTCGTATCAGAATTAGACTCCCTCCCTAAATGCAATATTTCTGACACATGTACAACACTTAGGTATATTTATTGAGGAAACGTTTTGCCACACACAGTGGCTTCGTCAGTCCATGCAAAGGAGAATGGTGAACAGCAGAAGGAGTTTGAGGTAATCAGTCTCTCTGCCTGGAGTCGATGTAATCAGTCCATCAGTCCATACAGCATATGTACGAAGATGTGGCTTATATACTGTAGGTAGGTGAGGTGAAGCAGTGGTAGGTGGTATCACATTTGACAAATTCAAACGTGGAAGTAGGTTATGCCTGAAGGTTAGACAAGTGAAGAATTCCCTGTATTAAAATCCCATGATGTTGCTGTGTCTGAGAGGAATGTAGATAAATGGTTCAGAGAACCAACAAGCTGATAAATTAGACACATGTGCAACACTTGAGTATCTTTATTGAACGCAGAATGTAGATAAATGGTTCTCTGAACCATTCATCTACATTCCTGTCAGACACAGTAACATCTTTGAATCTTAATACAGGAAATTCTTCACTTGTCTGACCTTCAGGCATGACCTACTTCCTCATTTGGATTTGTCAAATGTGACACCACCTACGGCTGCTGCACCTAACCTTCCTACAGTATATAAGCCACTTCTTCGTGCATATGCTATATTCTTTTCAAGATTGATGGACAGATTACATCGACTCCAGGCTGAGGGACCGATTACCTCAAAGTCCTTCTGTTCTTTACCATTCTCCTTTGTATGGACTGATGAAGTTAATGTGTGTGGTGAAACGTTTCCTCAATAAAAACACCTAAGTGTTGCATATGAGTCTAATTTATCAACTTGTCGGTTCTCTGAACCATTTATCTACATTGCAGTATTTTCATTTGCTGTCGTAACAACAAATGAAAATACTGGGCTGATATCTATCATATTGTGGACCTTAAAAGTCGTGCCTTTTAAAATCCCCTCCCTCCCATATCCCCACACCCACACCCTGGGATTTCTCGCAGGTGCCCTGCACAGGTGCGTATCGGCGTTCTCCTGCCCATAAACCTTATCAGTCCTCCTTGACAAGACTAGTCCCCTGTACGACTATCGTTTTAGCTACTGTGTTAAGCCCTGGTACTATCCCTCTCACACATAACACACATAGGAATGTAAAGAGGAACTTAGGCTAATCTTTTTAACATATCACTACAAACTGACATAGTGCATGATAAGTGGAAAATGGTGAATGTAATACCTATTTACAAGGCAGGTGACAGGTCCTTGGCTTCGAACTATAGACCAATATGCCTTACCTCCATAGTGGGAAAATTTATGGAATCAATAATTGCCGAAGCAATTCGTAGCCATCTTGACAGGCACAGATTGATTAATGAATCTCAACACGGTTTTACAAAGGGGCGTTCCTGTCTTACGAATTTACTAACTTTTCTCACTAAGGTGTTTGAGGAGGTAGATCATGGTAATAAATATGATATTTTGTATATGGGCTTCAGTAAAGCTTTCGATAGAGTTCCACACCAGAGGCTATTGAGGAAACTTAGGGCACACGGAATAGGAGGAGAAATTTTTTCCTGGGTAGAGGCATGGCTGACAAATAGACAGCAGAGAGTTTGCATAAATGGGGAGAAATCAGAATGGGGGCACGTCAAAAGCGGTGTTCCTCAGGGGTCAGTGTTGGGCCCCTTGTTGTTCACAATTTACATAAACGACATAGATGAGGGAATAAATAGCGACATAAGCAAATTTGCTGATGACACCAAAATAGGCCGTCCAATTCATTCTAATGAGGACACTAGAGCACTCCAGGATGATTTGAATAGACTGATGCAATGGTCGGAGAAGTGGCAGATGCAGTTTAATATTGACAAATGCAAAGTTCTAAATGTTGGACAGGTAAATAACCATGCCACATATAAACTAAATGATGTAGATCTTAATACTACTGATTGCGAAAAGGATTTAGGAGTTCTGGTTAGCAGTAATTTAAAACCAAGACAACAGTGCATTATTGTTCGCAATAAAGCTAACAGAATTCTTGGCTTCATATCTAGAAGTATAAATAATAGAAGTCCTCAGGTTGTTCTTCAACTCTATATATCCTTGGTTAGGCCTCATTTAGACTATGCTGCTCAGTTCTGGTCACCGTATTACAGAATGGATATAAATGCTTTTGAAAACGTACAGAGGAGGATGACAAAGATGATCCCATGTATCAGAAATCTCTCCCTATGAGGATAGACTGAGGGCCCTGAATCTGCACTCTCTCGAAAGGCGTAGAATTAGGGGGGATATTATCGAGGTGTATAAATGGAAAACAGGAATAAATAAAGAGGATGTAAATAGCGTGCTGAAAATTTCCAGCGAAGACAGGGCTCGCAGCAATGGTTTCAAGTTGGAAAAATTCAAATTCAGAAAGGATATAGGAAAGTACTGGTTTGGTAATAGAGTTGTGGATGAGCAGAACAAACTCCCGAGTACAGTTATTGAGGCTAAAACGTTGTGTAGTTTTAAAAATAGGCTAGATAAATACATGAGTGGGTGTGGGTGGGTGTGAGTTAGACCTGACTAGCTTGTGCTGCTGGGTCTGGTGCCGTTCCCCTTCCTTGAGTGGAGGTGACCAGACTGGGTGGGTCATTGGGCTAATCGGGGGGGGGGGGTCATTGGTCTAATCCGGGGGGGGGGGACATGGACCTGCTCCGCATGGGTCAGTAGGCCTGTTGCAGTGTTCCTTCTTTCTTATAACGTTTCCTTCCGCCAGCTTCCACCATCCCCACTTCCCCGGTCACCCCACAAGGGTCTTAACTGTTCTCTTGATATTTCATACTGATCAGCCAGTGTGGTCTTTTCATCTCCTTATATGTTGTTTTAACTGACATAACATTATTAACGTTGCATCTTATTACTGTATTCATCTTCTTATTCTTATTCTACTCCTTCCTTTTCTATTTTAATTTCTATTTCCTTTTCTTCTTTTTCGTCTTCTTCTTCTTCTTCTTCTTCTTCTTCTTATTATTATTATTATTATTATTATTATTATTATTATTATTATTATTATTATTATCTGAGCCAGCGTGTAAGCAGAGTAAACTACCCTAAGAATTTATTTTTGTTCTCGTCGAACATTTCTCTGTCTGCCTGTCTCTCTCTCTCTCATTACTTCTCTCCTCTCCCATCTTCCTCCCTTCACACTATCTCAGTCAGTCCATACTACGCTCTTTCTTTCCTTCCCTCCTGCCATCTCTCTCTCTCCCTCCACCCTCCCTTCTCCCTCCCACCTCCCTCCCACCCTCCCATCTCCCTCCCACATCCCTCCTTCCCTCCCATCTACCTCCCACCCTCCCATCTCCGTCCCACCCTTCCATCTCCCTCCTTCCCTCCTTCACTAGCCGTCTCCGATGCATAATACCCGAGAGTGAGAGAACACAGAATCACATCTGCTAATTGGGATCGAAGATTACTGAATGTAACCTGAACATGTATTGAGTCAAGCGAATGAGCGAGAGCAGGAGAGAGAGAAAGAGAAAGAGAGAGAGAGAGAGAGAGAGAGAGAGAGAGAGAGAGAGAGAGAGAGAGAGAGAGAGAGAGAGATTAAAAGAAAGGTCAAGCAAAAGAAACAAGTACAGGAAGTAGCAGAGTGGAAAACTTAGATATAAACACAGGTTTTGATAAATACATAATTTATGGAAGTTTCTTACACACACAAAAAAAGAATCACATACATACCAAGTTTAGAACATTTCGGACGGAAAGGGGAAAAGAATCCCATGTACACAACTTATCATAGATTGAACAAGTTCAGAAGTTCAATACACAAATAACCCGCACATAAAAGAGAGAAGCTTACGACGACGTTTCGGTCCGACTTGGACCATTGACAAAGTCACACTAACCAGAGGTAAAAAGCAAACAAGTTCAGGTAAGATCCCAATGGGATGAGCGGGGAAGACGGGACAGATGAAGAATAGCTCTGGAGAGGAGTGTTCTTAGTCAGAGAAACAGAGCCAGGGCTTAACCCAGCAGCTAAGGCGATCGTGGTGCAGACTTGAGAACAGGAATAGCAGGGACTGTTGCATTGGACTTGTGGTAGTTGAAGTCTTGAATCTTGAGTAGCTGGCAGCAGGCTAGGTCACGATGGAAATATAAACACAAATGCAGCACAATGCGATCCCCCATCGACCACGCTTCGCCCACACAGTGGGCTTTTTCAAGTCACACTGTGTGGGCGAAACGTAGTCAATAAAGGATCACACCACACTGCATTTGTGTTTATATTTCCATTGTGTCGGTATTTTATACCATTTATTTCCAGGCTAGGTCACATCAGAGGGTAGAACACATATGGGAGTTATAGGAGTAACTGAGGAGGCAGGTTAGCAATGGAGCCATTTTCGAACTTTTTGAAGCTACTTCTAGATAGGTGGTATAGTTTAGCCTTGTTACTGAAGGTGAAACGTAGAGGCTTGATGAACTCAAGAACTTGGGTGAGTGAGAAGTGAAGCGGTGATTCACATGCATACTTGACTGTTCCAGCACCGAGGCTTTTGTAGAGTTCAGTACAGGTCATGGTGTCAGTATTTGAAGGAGAAGTGTAAAAGGTAAGGTTTTCCCATGAGGGTTTACTGGAGTCGTCGTTATCTTCCTCTTTTGGAGTGGATTCATTGGGAGAATCTACAATGGTGGTAGCCGGTGACTGAGGGTCGACAGGAGCAGCTGTAAGGTGTAATGGTTGTGTAACAGCAGGCTGGGAGAGGTGGAAGACGGTGGTTGAGGCAACATGATCAACGTTGTCAGCGGTGGAAGTGGTTATAGAAGTTGCAGGAGCAGTTGCTTGGGCAGGAGACAGGTCTGCAGGTGCAGTAAAGTTCAGGACGTTGGGAAGGATCTTGAGTATGTCTGCTGAAGGTGTGGAGTCCGGAAAATTGAAGGCAGGCATGTTGTTCAGACGGAATAGTTCGTTAATAGTGGTGTTGAAAGTGCCGGGGTTTGCTGCATTTGCAAGGTGTGCATACACCATGCAGTACAGCACCTTTGAGGAATCTCCGTCTGGGAGTGGAGAGAGGGAGTTGCTGGGCGATGGTGCCTGTAGATTAGCGTGTAGAGTCTTGGTGGTGTCGGTTTGTGGTTTGGTTATTGCAGCGTGTGTCGGTGAATTGGAGGTGTTCTTCAGAACTTTAGTTTTCTTCAGTATGATGACCGAACGTTTCGACTTCAAGAATGGAGACGGGGATAGAGTGAATTGTTGTGTTTGTAGGGTCCTGATTGAAGAGTCGTCCATAAGTTTTGATGCTTCCGTGTCGTCTGTGCAGACGACAATGAAGGAGTCCTTCAGAGAGTGGATTGCCGTAAATTTGACCTGCAGGCGGGTCTTAACGACATTAGCTAAAGCTAACTTCGAGGAGTCATTTATTGCACCATTCACAGGCTTGATTTTCACACGATTCGACAGCATTGTGAAAAGGATGTGATGTTTGTAGAATATAAATTCTACAACCCGGCGGGGTCGAAGAGAGTCTTCTTGACTGTACTGACGATGTGTTCAGTCCATCAATCTTGAACAGAATCGTAACCAGAGGTGGAGCAGGACGGCTATATATAGGCAGGAAGAGGTGGTGGTAGTAGTAGTAGTAGTAGTAGTAGTAGTAGAACAAGAATTGTACAATTCTTGTACTACTACCACTACTACTACTACTACTACCACCACCACCTCTTCCTGCCTATATATAACCGTCCTGCTCCACCTCTGGTTAGTGTGACTTTGTCAATGGTCCAAGTCGGACCGAAACATCGTCGTAAGCTTCTCTCTTTCATGTGCGGGTTATTTGTGTATCGTTCCAGTCACTGTATTGTGCCTTTTTTGTTATTCAGAAGTTCAAGAACGTTTAAATTGTAAAAATTATATTGGTAACCTCCAGGTATCTCTGCACATGATCAACGCTGCCCCGAACACATGGTCAACGCTGCCCCGAACACATGGTCAACGCTGCCCCGAACACATGGTCAACGCTGCCCCGAACACATGGTCAACGCTGCCCCGAACACATGGTCAACGCTGCCCCGAACACATGGTCAACGCTGCATCAAACATATGATCAACGCTGCCCCCGAATACATGGTCAACGCTGCCCCGAACACATGGTCAACGCTGCATCAAACACATGATCAACGCTGCATCAAACATATGATCAACGCTGCATCAAACACATGATCAACGCTGCCCCGAACACATGGTCAACGCTGCCCCGAACACATGGTCAACGCTGCATCAAACATATGATCAACGCTGCCCCGAACACATGGTCAACGCTGCATCAAACATATGATCAACGCTGCCCCGAACACATGGTCAACGCTGCATCAAACATATGATCAACGCTGCCCCGAACACATGGTCAACGCTGCATCAAACATATGATCAACGCTGCCCCGAACACATGGTCAGCGCTGCATCAAACATATGATCAACGCTGCCCCGAACACATGGTCAACGCTGCATCAAACATATGATCAACGCTGCCCCGAACACATGGTCAGCGCTGCATCAAACATATGATCAACGCTGCCCCGAACACATGGTCAACGCTGCATCAAACACATGATCAACGCTGCATCAAACACATGATCAACGCTGCATCAAACATGTGGTCAACGCTGCCTCTAGCACATGGTGAACGATGCCTCGAACACATGATGAACGCTGCCTCGAACACATGGTGAACGATGCCTCGAACACATGATCAACGCTGCCCCAACACATGGTCAACGCTGCTTCGAACGCATGGTCAACGCTACCTCGAACACATTATCAACGCTGCCTCGAACACATGATCAAAGCTGCCCCGAACACATGATCAACGCTGCATCGAACACATGATCAACGCTGCATCAAACACATGATCAACACTGCATCAAACACATGATCAACACTGCCTCGAACACATAATCAACGCTGCCTTGAACATCAAGGTACGAACCTCAGTTGATATTACACCGACCAAACAATAAGCAGATTTGCCTTTTCCCGAAACACTGCACTGGATGACAGGTGATGGGAAGGAAGGTCTGACAGGCTGGCTTGCGGTCCGTCGTAAACAAAGACTCTGTAATTCCTTGAATTTCACCGCAGGAGAAATTTACAAACTGGATACTAAGTACTGCCGAGAGTACTCATTCTCAATAAGCAAAGATTTAAACTCACTATAAACCAAGTTATGAAAAATACGAAGACATAAATAATTATTTTGAAAATAAAACAGACGAATCAAAAGGCAAAAAAATAAAAAATAAATAATTAGAATTTTAATCCTATAGAAATATCTGATAGCGAGTCTCAAAGTTCACGTACTAGAGGACTGCCCGATAAATTACTATTGTTTTTATTGTTATTATTATTATTATTATTATTATTATTATTATTATTATTATTATTATTATTATTATTATTATGATTATTATCATTATATTCATAGAGAAGCGATAAACTCTTAGGAGTCTTGTACTGGAGTTAACCAGCTTTGTGCCACGGCAGGGAACAGTCACGAATTCTTTGCGTCAAGAACTCTTCACCAGCGCCAAGGTACCTTCAGGAAGAGACATCAAGTCTCGGAAAAATCCAGGGACAAATTTCTGGTGTAGCGAGAAAGCGCCCAATGCGGTGTGAAAGAAGCTAAATATAGCAGCGTAAAGTTTGAATTAGACCTCTAGAGCCGTTCGGCAGAGGGACAAGTCAGGAAACTGTGCGACAAAATGAGGTAACTTGGCAAGTAAACACTGGGGGCGAACACTCCAGGTGGCGAAGTGAAAAGCAGCAAGAGAAGGATAAATGAACGGAAGCAATTACGAAGTTGTGTACAGAGTGAGGAGGGAGAAGAGAGTTGCAATGATTTTGGATGGGAAGGGATGACATTTCTCTAAACCTCATATTATATAGCGGTAGGAAACGGAGAGAGAGAGATGGAGGGGAATGGGGGTCTGGCAGCGACGGCGAAGAGAGACGCTATATATAGCAGGAAAGTACCCAGGTTGACGAGCAGGAAAGCGCCACCAGGGTAGAGGAATTTTGCTAACTGTCAACTTGAGAGAGAGAGAAGCCTTGACATACCACCCACCTCCTGCTGTATAGTATATGCTCTTTATTTCCTTTCTTGGTACGGTGGTGTAGTTGTCTTAGGGATCGTGGTGAGGGTGATAATGGGCTGGTGGTGAGGGTGGGGTGAGCTTGTGTGGGTGGTGAAGGGAAGGGGGTGTAGTTGTGAGGGGTGAGGTGGTGGTGCTGTTGGCGTTGGTGTTGGTGACGGTACTAGTGGAAGTAGTGGAGGTAATGTTATCCGAGTTTTTTTTTTTTTTTTTTTTTTACACAGGGTTTGACAAGGTTAAGGATCTCTAGCTTTATTGACAAGCTATTTACAGGTTAAGGATCCCTAGCTTTATTGGCAAGCTAAGAGCTCATTTGAAAGCATTTTTATTATTATGAGACATACAAGTAGGGAACAGGATGAAGTTGGAGCCATCTGTGGGCCAGCATTTTCATTTGATCAACTGACTTTATCTCGTTGACATCATAATGCTGTACGAATGTGTTCCATACTCGAGTCATCCTGGGTATATATGATCTCAGATGGAGTGATGTTCTGGAGAAGGGTATAGCCAGAGTGAAGTTGCTGCTTTCTGCCCGTCTTGTGGCATAAAAGCTTGTTTCACGCTGTCCTCGAAGTGGATCCAAGTGTGGTAATTTGACAATATTGGCCTTGTACATAACAGTAAGGCCACCCACATCCCTCCTATGTTGAAGGCTCTGCTGAAATGACAGATCTATCCAGGATGGGTCCAGGCGAGAGATGAGACGTCTTGCTCTGTTCTCTACTCTGTCAAGCAGTCGAAGATGAGAGGGGGGGAGCAGGAAAACCAAGAAAGTGGAGCATACTCAAGGTGTGAGCGTACTCGTGCCTCTCACAGGATCTTGCAACCCTTACTGTCAAGCAGATGAGAGATACGGCGAAGTGCTGTAAGCTTCCTGGCTGCCTTGTTTGCAAGATTTACAACATGGTTCTTCACGGTTAGTTTGGAGTAAAATTTCACCCCAAGGATATCAACTTCTTCTCCAGGTGCCAACACCCTCCCATTCATCCTTACTACTGCACCAGCATTACCATCATGGTACCTAGAGACGATCATTATTTGCGTTTTCTCAGGTGCAAATGTACTTGCCATCTTTTTCCCCAAGCTGATATAGCTCTTAGCTGGTGATTGATGTAGCTTAGAGCAGCTGGCATTTCTTCTCTTGGATAAGTAAATGTCAGTGTACAGTCGTCTGCATATGCATGTGATTCTGGGATGAGATGAAGAAGGTCGTTGAAGTAGACATTCCATGACAATGGTCCCAGCACGCTTCCTTGTGGAACACTTGCCCCAATAGGATGTCTCTCTCTCTCTCTCTCTCTCTCTCTCTCTCTCGCTCTCTCTCTCTCTCTCTTTCACTCTGTCAACACTGACAGCAAGACAAGCATGCTTGAACATTTGATATGAAAGGCGTAAAAGTTACTTTAATATCTGCTAACCCAGTTGCAACTACTACAAACTACTGTTGCTACTACTACTACTTCTACAATTACTACTAGTACAAATAATAATGAGTAATACTAATAATAATAATAATAATAATAATCATGCTCATACCTGGAGGTTATTCTGGGAATCAACGCCCCCGCGTCCCGGTCCATGACCAGGCCTCCCGTTGGATCAGGGTCTGATCAAGCAGGCTGTTACTGCTGGCCGCACACAGTCCAACGTACGAGCCACAGCCTGGCTGATCCGGCACTGACTTTAGGTATCTCTCTTGAAGGCAGCCAGGGGTTTATTGGTAATTCCCCTAATGCTTGGTGGGAGGCTGTTGAACAGTCTTGGGCCCCGGACACTTATGGTGTTTTTTCTTAGTGTGCGAATGGCGCCCCTACTTTTAATTGGGGGTAATTTGCATCGTAGGGAGTGATTTCTGTGTGCAGATTCGGGACCATTCCTTCCAGGATTTTCCAAGTATAGATTATGATATATCTCTCTCTCCTGCGTTCCAACGAGTACAAGTCAAGTGCTTCCAAGCGATCCCAGAAGTTAAGGTGCTTGACAGAACTTATACGTGCAGTAAAAGATCTCTGTACACTCTCTAGATCTGCAATTTCACTTGCCTTGAATGGAGATGTTAATGTACAGCAGTATTCCAGCCTAGAGAGAACAAGTGATTTGGAAAGGATCATCATTGGCTTGGCATCTCTCGTTTTGAACGTTCTCATTATCCATCCTATCATTTTCTTTACACTTGTGATCATGGGACTGTTGTGATCCTTAAAAGTGAGATCCTCAGACATTACTACTCCCAGGTCCCTTACATTATTTTCCCGCTCTATTGTATGGCCAGAGTTTGTAGTATACTCTGTTCTAGTTATTATCCCCTCCAGTTTTCCACAACGGAGTAGTTGGAATTTGTCCTCATTGAACATCTTATTGTTTTCCGTTGCCCACTGGAAAACTTTGTTTATGTCTTCTTGGAGGTTAACCGCGTTCTCAGCAGATGACAGCCTCATGCAGATCCTAGTATCAGCCACAAAGGATGATACGGTGCTGTGGTGTATATCTCTGTCTATATTTGATATGAAGATGAAGAATAAGATGGGGCGAGTACTGTGCCTTGTGGAACAGAGCTCTTCACTATGGCAGCCTCTGATTTAACTCTGTTGACCACTACTCTTTGTGTTCGATTTGTTAGGAAGTTGAAGATCCATCTCCCCACTTTCCCAGTTATTCCTTTAGCATGTAATTTGTGCACTATTACGCCATGATCGCATTTGTCAAACGCTTTTGCAGTCTGTGTATATTATATCTGCATTCTGATTTTCTTCCAGTGCGTCCAAGGCCATATCATAGTGATCCAGTAGTTGTGCGAGGCAGGAGCGAACTGCCCTGAATCCATGTTGCCCTGGATTGTGCAGATTTTGGGAATCCAGGTGTTTTGCAATCCTGCTTCTTAGCACTCTTTCAAAGATTTTTATGATGTGGGATGTCAGAGCTATTGGTCTATAGTTCTTAGCTA
Source organism: Cherax quadricarinatus (assembly GCF_038502225.1). Lineage (NCBI taxonomy): Eukaryota > Metazoa > Arthropoda > Malacostraca > Decapoda > Parastacidae > Cherax > Cherax quadricarinatus. Next base: position 35,765,529 of record NC_091294.1, on the reverse strand, counting down.
ATGCTTTGCTGCCACCTTTATGGAGTGGGGCTATATCCGTTCTTTTAAGTGACTGTGGAATTTCACCCATGTCCAAGCTCCTCCTCCATAGTGCACTTAGGGCACTCGAGAGGAGTTTCTTGCAGTTCTTAATGAATACAGAGTTCCACGAGTCTGAGTCCGGGGCTGAGTGCATAGGCATGTTGTCAATGGCTTTTTCGAAGTCTATTGGAGTTAGGGTAATGTCGGAAATCTGGCATACATTTATGGAGTTACGAGGCTCATTCATGAAGAAATCATTTGGGTCGTCGATCCTCAGACTGATGAGTGGCTCACTAAACACAGAGTCGTACTGGGATTTCAATATTTCACTTATTTCCTTGTTGTCATCTGTGTAAGTCCCATCCTGTCTGAGTAAGGGCCCGATACTAGATGTGGTATTTGCCTTGTTTTGGCATATGAAAAGAAATATTTCGAATTTCTTTCAATTTCATTAATAGCTTTAAGCTCCTCCTGTCTCTCCTGGTTCCTGTAAGAGTAATTTAACTTAAGTTCGATAGTTTCCACTTCCCTGGTCAGCGCCTACTTTCGTGTATCAGATATTCTAGCACTCCTGAGGAGCTCAGTGACTCTTCGTCGTCTTCTGTAGAGGGAGCGTCTTTCTCCAGTTTACTCCTGCTCTTCTTTCTTAGGGGAATATGCCTAGAACATGCTTCAGCTGCCAGGAAGTTGATCCTTTCAAGGCACTGGTTTTGATCCATGTCATTTAAGGATATCTTCCGAACATGTTTCGTTTAGGACATGGTTTACCTGGTCCCAGTTGATGTTCTTGTTGTTGAAGTTGTATTTTGTGAAGATACCTGCACAGGTACATCCATTCTGCTGATCAGGACCCCTATGCATGTACGTCTGGACTTCGATTAGGTTGTTTATTCAACCGCATTGTTTTTGTTAGCGGCCCCAAAAATAAACAAACCCCTCACGGCCTGGCTGATCCAGCACTTGGATGAAGCATATACGTTGCAGTGGTCTACATCCCTGTCTGCATTTTTCCCCAAGTCTATTCCACTTCTAGTCTGTACCGGTAATTTCATACTGTTTCCTTGAGGAGTTGTATCACATTTCAGACAGGTCTTTGTATCTGGTTACTTCAAATCTTTATGGTATCTCTGAGGTGTGAATGAAATCTTAAAATTCACATTAACTATGGGAGAGAAGACGACTTAGTCACAAGCTGCAGAACACTCTATTTCTTGAAGCAACATTTCGTTCCTGTAGAGCTTTTCCAAGTCTTGATTTGGACTATTTCTACACAGAGTGAAACGTTGTTTGAATATTAGATTGATTGGCATATTGTGTTTCTGTGTTCCATTCTATGGAGAGGCGAAGAGATAAGAATTGGCTTGAGACTCTCTCCTCGTATGGTTAATTTATTAATAAATCTGAAGGAATTTGTCGCACTTCTCTACAAACTCACTAGTTCATCTTCGCTTTTTATGCAGTTCAGGGACTTAAACATATAAACACTGACGTGGTTTAAACATTAAGTTAAACTATAAGCATGATGCTAATAGTTTCTTGTGCCTTTTTACTCGAAAATCTTGCAGTGAATACTAGATTATGTTTCCTAAGCTGCTCGCAGGTAGAAGTTGATTTGTACATGTATATTCTAGGACGCTGCCCATTTACACTTAATTTCCCCTCTAATATTAATAAAAAAGACAGACTTGAACTCTGAACAGGGAACTTGCTTCAGATTTACAACATTCGGAGACACCCGTACAAAACCAATTGTACTGATATGAATGATCACTATTTTTCCCCTAAAACAAAAAAAAAACAAACAAAAAAAAGCTCAATGAAGATGGTTTCATGAATGATTTTCATTGGGTTTCGCAGTCAAAACCAAAAAAATATCCCTATTTTCTGCAGGAGAAAGAAGGACCTCTCGAAGAAAACTCAATTCTGGAATGGATTTACCCCAGTTAAAAGTTAGCAGCGTGAGAGAATTGGCCGAAGAGTACAGAGTAACTTTGTGGGAAGATATCTTCCTTTCGTGCCTCAAAATTTTATTAGATAAAATAATTTTTATGGCACCTAAAGACTCATTTGCGCCCATCCCTCGTTATCAGAATACTACTGCTACTACTACTACTATTACTATTATTATTATTATTACTAATATTGTTACTGCTACTATTTCTACTACTACTACTACTACTACTACTACTACTACTACTACTACTACTACTACTACTACTACTATTAATATTATTGTTATTATTATTAATACTGTTACTGCTACTATTTCTACTACTACTACTACGTATATGTACCATTCATAATGCTACTAATGCTACTACTACTACTGCTGCTGCTACTACTACTACTACTACTACTACTACTACTACTACTACTAATAATAATAATAATAATAATAATAATAATAATAATATTACACTATGTAAATCAATATAGGAAAGCAAAATAATAGAAGCTTAATTGAGAACTAATCATCCAGAAAAACAGTCCATATAATTCTGTTAAACTATTTTTGCTGGTAATTGTGCTGATCCGCAAGAATATAAAGGATTCAGTTCAAGAGTTTGCTATGTCTGAGATAATTAGTTCCGCTAATTACCTGGATTACCGTGTCTCGTTTAATTGGAGTAAAGGATTTCATGTACGGTTTTTATGCGATTTATGCGTGTAAAGGTCGACCGGGTTAATTGTAGTTCCTTGTAAGGTTGAGTGTCCTGGCCCTCTGTATTGTTGAAGGAGATGGAATTTGGTTAATATAATCATTATGAAATATTAACACACACACACACACACCATTGAAGAGGCGAGGTCAGGAGCTGTGACTCGATTCCCCACTGCAACCACAACTAGGTGAGTTCAACTAGGTGAGTATACACACACACATACACACACACACACACACACACACACACACCACACACACACACACACACATTAAAAACCAGTGGGGTTTTGAGAAAATGGAAGGAATGGATGGCATGGGCGAAAGGGACTACTTAGTAGGAACAATCCAGTCTGAGGGACATAAGGTGATAATTGCAGTAATGTACAACCCACCACAGAACTGCAGGAGGCCAAGAGAAGAATACGATGAGAGCAACAGAGCAATGATCGACACACTAGCCGAGGTGGCCAGGAGAGCACACATGGGGGGAGCAAAGTTACTAGTTATGGGTGATTTCAATCACAAGGAGATTGACTGGGAAAACCTGGAGCCCCATGGGGGTCCCGAAACATGGAGAGCCAAGATGATGGATGTGGTACTGGAGAACCTCATGCATCAACATGTTAGAGACACTACCAGAGAGAGAGGAGAGGATGAACCAGCAAGGTTGGACCTTGTATTCACCATGAGTAGTTCGGACATCGAGGGTATCATGTATGAAAGGCCCCTGGGAGCTAGTGATCATGTGGTTCTGTGCTTCGACTACATAGTTGAGCTCCAAGTGGAGAGAGTAGCAGGAATAGGCTGGGAAAAACCAAATTACAAAAGGGGGAACTACTCAGGCATGAGGAACTTCCTTCAAGACATTCAGTGGGAGAGGGAACTGACAGGAAAACCAGTACAAGAAATGATGTACTATGTAGCAACAAAATGCAAGGAGGCAGAGGAGAGGTTTGTTCCCAAGGGAAACAGAAATAATGGGAAGAACAGAACGAGTCCTTGGTTCACCCAAAGGTGTAGGGAGGCAAAAACTAGGTGTACTAGTGAATGGAGAAGGTACAGAAGGCAGAGAACTCAGGAAAGTAAAGAAATCAGCTGAAGAGCCAGAAACGAATATGCACAGATAAGAAGGGAGGCTCAGAGACAATATGAAAATGACATAGCATCAAAAGTAAAGACTTACCCGAAGCTGTTGTACAGCCACATCAGGAGGAAAACAACAGTCAAGGACCAGGTAATCAGACTGAGGAAGGGTGATGGGGAATTCACAAGAAACGACCGAGAGGTATGTCAGGAGCTCAACACAAGATTTAAAGAGGTATTTACAGTGGAAACCAGTAGGACTCCAAGAAATCAGAACAGGGGGGCACACCAGCAAGTGCTAGATGAGGTACATATAACCATGGAGGAGGTGAAGAAGCTGCTATGCGAACTTGACACCTCAAAGGCGGTGGGACCAGACAACATCTCTCCATGGGTCCTTAAAGAGGGAGCAGAGATATTGTGTGAGCCATTAACAAAGATCTTCAACACATCATTTGAAACTGGGGAACTCCCTGAGGTATGGAAAATGGCAAATGTAGTCCCAGTTTTTAAAAAGGGAGACAGACATGAGGCACTAAACTACAGACCTGTATCACTAACGTGTATAGTATGCAAGGTCATGGAGAAGATCATCAGGAGGAGAGTGGTGGGGCACCTGGAAAGAAACAAGTGTATAATTGACAACCAGCACGGTTTCAGGGAAGGAAAATCCTGTGTCACAAACCTACTAGAGTTTTATGACAAGGTGACAGAAGTAAGACAAGAGAGAGAGGGGTGGATCGACTGCGTATTTTTGGACTGCAAAAAGGCCTTCGACACAGTTCCTCACAAGAGGTTACTGCAAAAGCTAGAGGACCAGGCACACATAACAGGAAAGGCACTGCAATGAATCAGAGAATATCTGACAGGGAGGCAACAACGAGTCATGGTACGCGACGAGGTGTCAGAGTGGGCGCCTGTGACAAGCGGGGTTCCACAGGGGTCAGTCCTAGGACCTGTGCTGTTCTTGGTATACGTGAACGACATAACGGAAGGGATAGACTCAGAAGTTTCCTTGTTTGCAGATGATGTGAAGTTAATGAGAAGAATCAAATCGGACGAGGATCAGGCAGGACTACAAAGAGACCTGGACAGGCTACAAGCCTGGTCCAGCAACTGGCTCCTTGAATTTAACCCTGCCAAATGCAAAGTCATGAAGATTGGGGAAGGGCAAAGAAGACCGCACACACAATATAGTTTAGATGGCCAAAGACTGCAAACCTCACTCAAGGAAAAAGATCTGGGGGTGAGTATAACACCGAACATATCTCCTGAGGCCCACATCAATCAGATAACTGCTGCAGCATACGGGCGCCTGGCAAACCTACGGATAGCGTTCCTATACCTCAGTAAGGATTCGTTTAAGACTCTGTATACCATCTACGTCAGGCCCATACTGGAGTATGCAGCACCAGTTTGGAATCCACACCTAGTCAAGCACGTCAAGAAATTAGAGAAAGTGCAAAGGTTTGCAACAAGACTAGTCCCAGAGCTACGGGGGTTGTCCTATGAAGAAAGGTTGAGGGAAATCGGCCTGACGACACTGGAGGCCAGGAGGGTCAGGGGAGACATGATAACGACATATAAAATACTGCGCGGAATAGACGAGGTGGACAAAGACGGGATGTTCCAGAGATGGGACACAGACACAAGAGGTCACAATTGGAAGTTGAAGACTCAGATGAATCAAAGGGATGTTAGGAAGTATTTCTTCAGTCATAGAGTAGTCAGGCCATGGAATAGCCTAGAAGGTGATGTGGTAGAGGCAGGAACCATACATAGTTTTAAGGCGAGGTATGATAGAGCTCATGGGGCAGGGAGAGAGAGGACCTAGTAGCAATCAGCGAAGAGGCGGGGCCAGGAGCTGTGACTCGACCCCTGCAACCACAAATAGGTGAGTACAAATAGATGAGTACACACACACACATTAGGTTAGGAAAAAAGGGCAAGAAGACCGTATACGGACTGAAGGTTCGGGGGTGGAGAGGCTGTAGACCTCACTCAAGGAGGAAGAAAAAGGGTCGACCATAGCATCAAACAAATCCCCAGAGGCACACATCAACCAGATAACGTCTGCAGCCAATTCTCGTACCCTTTCTGGGCCCCTAGCTCCCTCGGAGTGCTCCTCTTTCTTAGTCTTTGACTACCTCCACAACTACTACTATACTACCTCCACCATTACCTCTCTTGTTCCGTTCCTGTCTATTAGCCTATATACACTCCCTCCTTCTCTCCTTTTTGTTATTGTGACAATGCTCGTAGGCAAATATAAGAGTAGCCTTGATGAATCTCAATAAAGAGTCCTCTAGGCCCTTTATACAATATGCGTTAGGCGTTGGAGTATGTAACACCCGCAAGGTACCCACACATCACAGCACATGTTACGAAACTAGAGAAAATGCTGAGGCATGCAACGGCGCTAACGGGTTTGAGCAAAATGTGTTATCCCAGGTTCTCTACACATATGCTGCTTTGTATGATAATCTATGTAACTGTATTTGTCTATACCTGAATAAACTTTCTTACTTAAAATCTAATGAAACGGAAGCTGACATTAGAATACAAAAGAGCAAGGGGCGACACGATGACAACACAAAATAATTAGAGGAATTGAGAGGGTAGGTATAGACTATTTGAGAAGCGGGAAACAAGCACACTTCTGAGTCACATGGATGTTAATTATTATTATTATTATTATTATCATCAAACAGAAGCGCTAAGCCACAAGGGCTATACAGCCATGGATGTTAAGACGTATTTCTTCAACCTCAGGGCGGTCAGTGGCCAATATCCTGGATGAAAAAGTAGCGAGTGCTAAGCTTCATGCACGAGAACAGGCTCTGGTGGCCTGGTGGCTAACGCTTCACACGGCGAGGGTCTGGGTTCGATTCCCAGCCAGAGTAGAAACATTGGGCTTGTTTCTTTCCGCCTGTTGTCTATGTTCCCCATCAGTAAAATGGGTACCTGGGTGTTAGTCGACTGGTGTGGGTCGCATCCTGGGACACTGACCTAATTTGCCCGACATGCGGAGCACAATAAGCGGCTTTTTTATATAGTAGTATGTCATTGTTGTCAGCTAGGCCTGTATACCTTGTACTTGTAGTAAATAAAGATATTATTATATTATTATTATTATGAAGCCCTGTCAAGAGACAAGTTGTAAGAGCAGGGCCACAAGCTCTTCAACCACGTATAGGTAACTAAATATGCGTAAGTACAGAGTAGAATGAACTGCAAGTAGACTGTAAGTAGATTGCAAGTATAGTGTAGGTTGACAAGTGGGATCAGGGGCTAGGGTTAGACCCAGGCATCCTATACTAGGTGAGTACAACTTGGAGAGTGCAAGTTGGCGAGTACAACTCACAACCTACCATGGACAAAGCACATACAATTATCGCGTTTAATGAACTTATTATGACACTAAAATCATTATATTCATATAAAAACCTAATTAAATTGTATGGAATTATCTAAAATTACGAAGTAGGGCTGTCATTACAGGCATGTAAATATTTGTAAAATATAATATAAATCGCTAAACATAGCTGAGAGGAGAATGTTTACGGCAGCCCGGGCGAGAACTGCCCATAAACATCCTGGATTACTTTACTGCAAAATAAATCTTGCCTATTCTGCAAGAAATATACGAGGTTATATGACACACAGAGACGAATATAGAACGCACAACCTTGTATAATATTCACAGGTGCATAACATATTTACAGGTGTATCTAATAACATAAATTTGTGCAGAAAAATTTCAATGTTCGCATTTCCTCAAGTCAAATATCTAAACTAATGGAAATCCTTAAAACCCTTCAGCTTGTACAACCTGCAGCATTAATATATATATATATATATATATATATATATATATATATATATATATATATATATATATATATATATATATATATATATATATGTTTAGAATTCGCAAAACAGGCAAAAGATTCACAAACACTAATCTTTGGTCGAAGGAGACTCGAACCTACGAACCTTGGGACAGCACTGCGTATCTTGTCAGGCAGTGAAAAGCAATGAGTTATTTTCTTCGAACTCAATAATAAAATTTAAAGAATGAGCTAAACTATTTAATTTAACAAGAAATTATAGATATAAATAATTATATATATATATATATATATATATATATATATATATATATATATATATATATATATATATATATATATATATATATATATATATATATATATATATATTAACACATCAGATGCTTCCCACCATGACAGGGTGACCCGAAAAGGAGTAAACACTTATATCATCATTCACTACAGCAATGTCTTGCCAGAGGCGTGCCTACACTACATTTAAAAAACTGCAACATGTCAACACCAGTGTCTACACATCTTCCTGGTGCAGGCACTCTACCCGGTTTCCCTGAATCTCTTCATAAATGTTACTTTGCTCAAAGCTGTCAACATGACTTGAGCTAGAGTTCGTCACGGCCACGCTAGCTGGAGATTAGTCTGTAAAAACTTGCAATTATGGTCACAGATGTGCCTATACTAACCTTCCTATGGTGTATAAATGCACCTAGTTGGATGAATTTTATTGTGGCTAGCTGGCCCAGTGGCTAACACGATGGTCTGGAGTTTTGAGACACTGATCGCGGGTTCTAACCCCACCCGTTGTATGGTTTGCTTGCAATTGTGTCATTACAATTTCGTGAGTCCTCTTGGGTAATAGGGGGTGGGGAAGACAAGACACAAAATTGCCTGTTGTTTTTATCTTATAGCAAGCAATGCCTGATATACGAGAAAGTAGGTACTAAAACTTGTCAATGTCTCGAGGGTATTGGATCATCACACGTGGCCGCACTATAATTGGATACAGACGTATGTTCATGTATCTTCCATGGCGTACACATTTTGAAAATGAAAGCAAAAAAATGAGTATCCCTGTTCTCTGAATTACACTGCAGCAGTACAGTATAGCTTATTCACAAGGATTGCATATATCACACAAATAAATCTTGCTTGGATACATGTAATTTTTTAAATAGAGTGCTAGAAATATTCGCTGATTAGGTCATTCTTTCTCCAAATTGGTATCTTTTATTTTCCCGTTATTTTTTTCCGTTCTGTGCAAATGTGCAGTCTCTCGGAGGCAATTTGCTAAAATCTGGCGGCCCACAATTCTGTACCCCATTTACCTCCGGCCCCCCCCTTTCCCATAACGTACGCTTATATTGCTATATTCGCTCAGTCTCTCTCCGTTCTATTAGTTCCGTCTTCCTCGTTGTATCCATTTAGTCCCCTCTCCGTTATGTTCGTTCCACCCTTCTCCGATGCGTCCGTTCCGTCCCTCTATACTGTGTTCATTGAGTCACTCTTATCTATATTCGTTTCGTTCCTGTTCCCTATGGTCCGTCGTGTCCGCCCCGTCCCTCACTGTTTTGCTCACTGTGAAACAGGAGTTTCCACTCAGCCTAATGATGACCTCCAGCTCAATTTTCACACTACATATTCAACAATTCAGCGCTGGGAGTTCAGGTATAAGTTTACGTTTAAATGTCTGTTGATTTACTATTTCATTCTGTTCACTTGTATATAAATCTGTAAATCTTTCTTTATGTTTGCCTATTTCTCTGAAGGCAGGAAGTGAGGCAGACAAGGACGTAGATAGCGAATCAGACAAGGAAAGAGAAACGCAGACAAGGAGAGAATGAAAAATGAAATTGATAAAGTAATATATGCAATAGAGTCACAGAGAGGCGGCCTTAAGATGGAAATCTTCCACTCAAGATCTTTCACACATCTTCGTGTGTCATCAAGTGGTATGCAATGTGGCAATGGCAGCAACAGGTGGACTGAGGGGAAGCTTCCTCAGAGTAAAGATAGCTCTTCACCACTCAGCCACAAAATAATTTCTTGATTATGGGTGAAATCACGAAAGGGCTTAGAATTCTACTATTTTTTTCACAGTGGTTGATATATATATATATATATATATATATATATATATATATATATATATATATATATATATATATATATATATATATATATATATTTATATATATATATATGCACCACACAGAAATAAGTGGGAATATACAGAGAAAGATCGCGGTCAGCAGGACTCGATACTGCTACTGAGACGGACAGGATTTCCAGGCAGCTCTCTCGGCCACAAATGCCACGTAAGCTGGGCAGCCTGGTTCACAAGCCATGTTTCTTTTCCAGCCCATGCACGTCAGTGAGCCTCAAGCATGGATACAAGCAATTTCAATCTCCTCCTGTATGTTCTGACTTCACAAGCGATTTTTGTGTCCGAGTGGATAAGAGCGCCTGGGAATCTTGTCCACCTCAGTAACAGTGTCGAGTCCGGCTGACTGCGATCTTTTTCTGTATATACCCGCTTGTTTCTGCGTGGTGCATTGGTATAAAAATCGCTTGTGAGGTCAGAACATACATGTCGTGCCGAATAGGTAAATCTGGTCAATTAGTAAGACCTCATTTAAAATTAAATCCTTTCTAAAACTTTTTCTTTTACGTTTAAAGATATATTTTTTTCATTTATGTTAATGTAAAAAAAATAATAATTTTGTACGAAAGCTTACCTAACCTTATTATAACAAGCGCAATTTAATTTAGCCTAATCCAGTTAAATATATTTTAGCTAAGTTTACAATAATTTAATAATAAACAAACACAATGAAATATATATTTTTGTCAGGTTCAGAATGATTTTTGCGAAATTTTCGCCTGCCTTATTCGGCAAGAAGAGCGTTGTTATTTAAGCCATAATCTCAAGTTTTACCTATTTGGCCATATATATATATATATATTATATATATATATATATATATATATATATATATATATATATATATATATATATATATATATATATATATATATATATATCTTCTTTCTTCTTTCAACAAACCAGCCGTATCCCACCAAGGCAGGGTGGCCCAGAAAGAAAAAAAAAGTTTCTCTTTTTAAATTTAGTAATATATACAGGAGGTGTGGTGTTACTAGCACCTTGTTCCCTGCATTTTAGTCGCCTCTTATGAGGCGACTATATATATATATATATATATATATATATATATATATATATATATATATATATATATATATATATATATATATATATATATATATATATATATATATATATATATATGTTGAAAGGTTTCTATATGCATGGCTTTCTTTATCAATTTATTATTTTTCATTCTCTACTTGTCTGTGTTTCTGATTCCCTGTCTGATTGGTTATCTACATCCCTGTCTTCCTGCCTCCCTGCCTATCTGCATACTTGCTTCTTGCCTCTTGCCTTCCTACCTCCGTGCCTGCCTATTTCCCTGCCTGCTCGCCTACCTATTTCCCTGTCTACCTGCCTATCTCTGAATCTTTTCCAACTCATCTACTCACCCATCCATGAATCCGGATGACATAGCGTTATGTACACAAGTTTGCAGATAGCAACACGAGCTGCCAAAGCAGCTTTTATTGTGATAACGTTCGCTTTGTGTAGAGCTTGACAACGTTTCGCCTTTTGTTCAGTCATGAAGCCATACACACAACAAGACTGTAGCAATTAGAGCTTACTCTTCATATTTTTCTTATCACTGTAACCATAATTATGTGTCTATTAATACTCGTTTCACTATCCCTAAAACTATTCTTAATTAGGCGACCTATTTTTAATTATCTACAGAGTATCAGTGGATTTATATAAACTATTCAATTATGTAGAGAATGTTCTTGCTTTGCTAATTTGTTGAACTATCCGCAAGTTGTTTCCTACTCAACTACCATCATGAATTTAGCCATGTTTATATTTCCATCTATTATATTAACTCTTCCACCCAAAGATATTAACACATTTTTAACGATTTTGCCATCACTTACCGCATTTCCTTTTAAGCCATTCGCAGATACTTATACGCATTAGTCTGTTTAACGTATATTTCCATGACCATATATATATATATATCCATCTGTTCATTGTGTCTGTCCATGGTAAGCTCCTCAACTTCGTTATCAGCTCTTCAGCTTCGTTCTCGTCTGTTCAGCCTCGCTCTCATCTCCTCGGAGTCGAGTATCGGGTTTGGGTTGGCGGTTGCAGAGTCCTGTGTAAACACGATAACATTGTGCATGCAAATATACATCTGGATTGTTTCTCTGTTGCCAGCCACGGGACGGGAGTGTGTAGGTGTGTGTGTGTGTGTTCTCCCTCTCTCCCTGCTCTCACTTCTCTCTCCCTCCCTGCTCTCCCTCTCTCACTCATTCTTTTTCACACACACACATACAAACAATTAAAAATGCGTACTCGCCTAATTGTACTTACCTAATTGTGGTTGCAGGGTTATAGACTCAAACCATACCACGGACGGATATAGAACCCGCGATCAGAGTCTCAAAACTCCAGACCGTCGCGTTAGCCACTGGACCAGCTAGTCACAATAAGATTCGTCCAACTAGGTATATTTCTACACCATAGGAAGGTTAGCATAGGCACCACTCTGATCGCGGGTTCTATCCCCACCCGTGGTATGGTTTGTTTGCAATCGTGTCATTACGATTTCGTGAGTCAAGTATAGACTCAGTTCCTGGCCCCACCTCTTCACTGAGGCTGGTGTGGCTGTGAATATTTTCTCTATACATACATACATACATACATATATATATATATATATATATATATATATATATATATATATATATATATATATATATATATATATATATATATATATATATATATATATATATATATATATATATATATATATATATATATATATATATATATATATATATATATATATATATATATATATATATATAATTCCTAAATTTCTCCCCAAGATGACGGTTCATATATCTTTACCATTCTCCTTCTCTTTTAATTCTTTCACCTTCTCTATGTCCTACCCCTCTCATTCTATTATTCTCCCTCCCTCTTCCTCCTTCTCCTCATTCCCTCCTACCTCTATCACCCTCTCTTCCCTCTTTTCCCCTTCTCCCTCCATCACACCGCTTCTCCCGATATCACCCTCTCTCTCTTCCTCCTCCTCTTCCTCCTCTTCCTCCTCTTCTCCCTCAATCACATTCTCTTCCCAGAATGACAGTTCATACGTAGCAGCTGCCGCCCTTCAATTACTGCTGAACTATAGTGACGGTGTGGTTATTACCAACGTCAATATTGACTTTTATTACGCCCTGCCCAGCTACCCCTTTTTTCAGCAACAGGAACGTATTTTTTTTTATCTCCCTACATGGAGAAATTTGGAGCGTATTGCTCAGAGGACCAGTGGAGGGATAGACCTGTTTTGTTGTTTATTGTTATTATTATTATTATTATTATTATTGTTATTATTATTATTATTGTTGTTGTTGTTGTTGTTGTTGTTGTTGTTGTTGTTGTTGTTGTTGTTGTTGTTGTTTTTATTATTATTATTATTATTATTATTATTATTATTATTATTATTATTATTATTATTATTATTATTATTATTGTTGTTGTTGTTGTTGTTGTTGTTGTTGTTTTTGTTGTTATTATTATTATTATAATTTTTATTATTACTATTATTATAGGTAGGCGCTAAACTCTTAACAGTCATACAGCGCCTTGGGAACGGGACATTATCAAGTTTGATACAAGGTAAAAAAGGTCAGCATTAACTCCACAGATAACGAATACTTCACCTGCATCCGGTTACTCCCATTTAGAAGATAAATATGATATAAGAATGGAAATCATAAGAGAGAAGCGCGCACAATGTTCACTTTGCTAAAAGGAATCACCTACATCCTAGCTACTCTCTAATTAATTAGCAAACGGTGAATTTTGCCTGCTATTTACTCTTAATTGCCCGAGTATATCGTTAATTGCACGAGGGGTCTCATTAATTACCCGAAGGCCTCATTATTTGATCTCAAATGTCCAGTAAGGTAGGTCACTCACAGAGTCAATTTCGTGTCTCTGTTCTTCGCTTTCTAAGGTTTGTACCAGTATTCACTCAATATCATATTACTAAGTGTATACAGTACCAACAAGTTGAATAATATGACACATGTGTAACACTTGGGTATCTTCGTTACCAGAACTTTTCTCCTGCACAACAATCTTCTTCAAGCGAATATATCACTGGAAACAGTAAAATTAGTAATTGTGATGTGATCAGTCCGGCAACCTTTGTAGGTTGAAGAATGAGTCACGACTACGACAACTACTACTACAACTAACACATCTCTTTGGGTAGGACCTACTTCCACTGGGAAATCCCGTGGCTATGCCCTCGTCTGCTGCACGTCCCATTTCCGCCTGACGTTACTATATAAGGGCCAGGCGCCTTGCTTCTGCTTCAGAATCTCCACGACTACGGTGCTCTTCGCACCAACTCCAAGGTTGAGGGACTGATTACCTCATCTTCTGTACATAGTTCTACTGTCTTCAATTTATGTCCTGGAATTTGTATTGATAAAGCCACTGGATGGCGAAACGTCTACAATAAAGATACCCAGATGTTGCACATGTGTCTTAATTTCATCTTGTAGGTATTGTATACCATTCTTGTACAACCAGTTCCCTGAATTGAGTCTGAATACCTTCCATTCAACAGGCACTGTATAATCCCTATGGGTTTAGTGCTCCCCAATGATTATGATAACAGACCTCACTCCATTCCCCATAAATACCGACATCGTGTTCTCTGAGTGGCCATACTGTCAAAACTCCGCTTGAATTTTCTACTTTCCTTATACCGAGATGCTTTCCTATGTCTGTAAATCTAGTGTGAATCAGTGTGACTTTGCCAGTAGGTCATGAACGTAGTTTTTCCTGCCTGCGGCACACAAAACTTTACTTGAAGAACAGCAGCAGTGATAATAGAACAAATGATATAGCAGTTATGTCTATAAACTGAAAAAAGAGCGAAGAGTCCAAACGTGGAAGATATCGTTGATCTTTTATTTCCAACCATAGCAACGGAAGAATCGTATTGCTATAAGGTTTCAGTTATGATCCTACTGTATATCGACCCTCTCGGGATCAACTGGATTAATCAGGTCATTTTTTTACGGCAAATTATATATTGCTGCAGTTTCATGTAAATATTACTGCTCATTTTCTGATATGGACATTTTCTCTCTCTCTTATAAAGTGTCAGTAAAAGGATCTTAAGAAAAATGGCTATTTTAATTGTTCAGCAATATACTCTGTTAGAAAAAACAGCATGTTTGATCCACAGATGCAAGAGTTTCCCCTAGCCCCTCCATTCTACTAAGCGCCCCCCCCCAGTAAAAATAGCCCCTCCATTCCACTAAGCGCCCCCCCCAGTAAAAATATCCTGACGCCTCCCCTGCCTACTAAAGGTCATGAGCTGATCACGTCAAAACTATAACTTCTATTATCTCCAGTGTTATATTTACCTGTGTGTATCTCAAGGAACCTGCTATGCAGGCAAAACTTTTCGGAAGTATTGATATTCAAGTGTTTGTGTGTGTACTCTCCTAGTTGTGGTTGCAGGGGTCGATTCATAGGTCGTGGCCCCTCTGTGTGTGTGTGTGTGTGTGTGTGTGTGTGTGTGTGTGTGTGTGTGTGTGTGTGTGTGTGTGTGTGTGTGTGTGTGTGTGTGTGTGTGTGTTTGTATATGTTTGTATGTATGTGTGTGTGTGTGTGTGTGTACTCACCTATTTGTACTCACCTATTTGTGGTTGCAGGGGTCGAGTCTTAGCTCCTGGCCCCGCCTCTTCACCGGTTGCTACTGTGTGTGTGTGTGTGTGTGTGTGTGTGTGTGTGTGTGTATGTGTGTGTTTGTATTTGTTTGTATGTGTGTATGTAAGCGTGTGTGTTTCAGAAATTCCAGATAGAGGGCGCCACCAAAGATGAAACAGTCCGGTTCGAAAATGGGTAAATGCACAGGCCACCTTGGAAATAAATTAAGGTGTAAATTAACAGGAGTGTCACACAAACAGCTCAGTAATTACACCTCTCCCTCTCAGCAACAGATTAACTCCAACAACGCTACCAAAATATACATAGTTTAAGACTTATTTTTCTTTATAAACATCTGTTTCTGCTATTACTACCACTATCACAACTACTTTACTACCACTGTTACTACTACTATTACAACTATCACTACTATCACTTCTACTAGTAATACTTCTACTATTAATGCTACTTCTGTTATAACTGCTGCTGCCACTGCCTGAACCTACGCACCTCGGGTACTGACAGTGCGCCTACCAGACTTGCAGGAGTGTTGGCAAAACAAATCTCAGCACCTGGGCACTACAGAAGTTCTATCAAAAGGTCACTGAACGACCTGCACCTCTCTCTCTCTCTTCCAGCTTAAGGATGTCTTCAACATTATTGAGCGGTGTATCGGTTTTATTCACTTTTCATATGGCGACTCTAGGTACTGGCAATTCTTTGAGATGGTCATGGGCTCACCCATTAATGCTCACTTTACTAACCTGTATCTGGGGCATCTGGAAGACGAGGCAGTTAAAAGGCACATTCCTAGTGGGGTCATGTGGCTACATTACGTGGACGGCATCCTTGTTGTAATGCCCAAGTGACTTGACATCACGGAACTACAAAAGAAAATCATATCTTGAACCTTCAACGATGTTAACCATGGAGAGTAAACATGATATTCGCCTTCCTTTTCTTGACGTACTTCTTTATACGAACGGCATTAAATTGTATTTCATGGTTTTTAGAAAGCCCACAGAGATGGCCTATTACACTTGTTGTTACACTATGAATCGAGGATAAAGGGAGAAGTCATCATAAGATTCTGTTTGAGAGCATACTCAAAGAGGAACGTAACGACATACACCAGACTTTTTCGAAAGATGAACATAAACACATGTCAGTTAACAGTTACAGGAGAAAAACTGAAACAATTATCAGGTCTATCAGAGGCAAAAACTAGACAGGTTCATCGTATTTCCAGCGAGTCATTCTTTTCAGACAATTTCTCCAGCCTTCTTGCCAAGAGTAAAACCCGAGTAACCAGTATCAATTCCAGCATTACAAAGAACTTGGTAACCAAGGAAAAATGGCCACACAATTTAGAGCTAGACTCTGCATCATCCCATGTGGTTGATGCAACGAAGTAATAATGGGGGAAATAGAAACTTGCGACAACGTATCAGATAATACAAGAAAAGTTAATTACAACACAAACTGCGTTTTACACCCAGTTTTCCACAGATCATCTCTTGAACTTCCAGGCCGCCACCCTAGCCACCAGAGAAACTAACCAGCACCGAAAACGTTTTAGAATCTTCTCTCTCTCTCTTACCTCTATCAACACAATCCCACAATATTCTGGCTCATCTTGCTCAAACCCGACACAACCATCAAGTATCCCGCGCTGCAACTTGCAACATCTGACCTTCTTCTCACTGTATATACTTAGTGCATTTTATTTCTTTGTATTCAGTTGAAAAAGCTCCTGACTGGCGTAACGTCTCCATAATAACTCTCCTAATACCGCTTTTGTGCCCTGTATACAGCTTAATGAAAGTTTACATATGTGAGAGGAAGAACGATGGAGAATTGCTACAGAACTGAGACACATACCGGAGTTAGTCAGGCTCACACAACAGTAATAGTGACAATGATAGATAAACTAATTAGAACTCTGCCAAATTGTTTTTTTTTTTATAATCAAGGGACAACACAAACACTAACAGTATTAAAACGTAGTTTATTAAAACGTAGTTTACATGTAATACAATATTGTTAAGCACAGAAGAAAGCCACTTAGGATGCATGTGCATTTCGGCCATTAAGCGCCTAAAGAAGAAAATACACAGGTTTCTAGTGGGGTAACGTTTCGCTTCATGTAGAGCTCTACACATAGTGAAACGTCGTAACAAAAAAAACATGAATTGCAATTTGTGTCTTTTCATTACAATTCCTGGAGATAATCAAATTTAATGTGAGGGGATGATAGGGTAGCTCAGGTTCCTTGGAACACGAGACCTACACCCGTTTTCCTTGTTGGGCCAAAATAACAATAATTCTCTCTCTTCTCTCCTCAGGTACGTTGGTCATCACAGTGTTACCAGCTGGGAGACAACACTGCATAAGAGATCACACTCTGGTGAGGACTTGGCAAAACTGTGTTAACATTTCCCATCAGTGTTGATAATCAGATGTACGAAATCGTGTGCGAACTTGCGTACGAGTTCACGTGCAGACGAATGTACAAAAAAAAAAAACACACACAAACACACGTACGTGCTCACGCACGGTCTTGAGTATCAACATATAAACTCTTGTTCGGACTTATTTGTGGACTTACTGACACTCATGTTCAGAAAGCATACAGATTCACGTACGGACCCATGCAGAGAAAATAAACATATTCATATACGGACTTACGTACTAAATCACATACGGACTCATGAACAAGCTCTCATACTAATTCTCGAAGAGGCTCATTTGGGTACTCAAGTGTTAGTTTGCAGATACATGTAGGTACTCGTTAAAGAACTTTCAGTCACCAACGAACTTCCTCCCTCACTCACGGCCGAACGTACGAACATACGGACTCACGTACGGGCTGACACGTACGGAACCACGCCCGTACGCTCCAACAACTGTGGGGGGAGGGGACACAATAAGCCTATTAGCGAGGGTTTTTTCAGGAACGACGAGACTGATTCGGTTAATTAACTACTTGAGGGAATACGCCTTTAAAAGTTAGCTTTGCTTTAATCTTCAGATTAGAGCCATTTTTCGTATAATGCAATCTGTCCTCCAATTAGAGAGTTCGTTTTCCTTTGAATTACTATTCCCTCATTTGTACGTGATCAAAACTTCAGGTAGATTCGAATATTTGCTATTGCTAGTTATGTTTGATTAGCTATGGTTAGAATGGGCTAGGTTAGACAAAGTTAGGTTAGGCTAGGTTAACTTTTATCGGGCTATGTAGACATTTAATTAATCGACAATAACGTAATGATTTAAATGGCATTACGATCACTGGTAATTTTAAAAGGCCTGTTACACCAACGTAAGCGCAGTCCATAGGGCCATCTAGAGAATAAGCAGCAAAGTATACACCATATACGTACTAGGATTTTGATTAATTATCAATATATATTTCCACAACTAAACGTGTTTACACATTAACACCATGTATAGTGAGCTTAAAACGGCAAAACACAATATCAAATAATTACATTTCCTTCAATTACATGACCACTGCTGCTAAAAAAAGAACCATACCACATACTGATCGCGGGTTCTATCCCCGCCCTTGGTATGGTTTGTTTGCATTCGTGTCATTTCGATTTCGTGAGTCATGTTGACGTCTTTGATGGGACTTGAGCTAGAGCTCGTCACGGCCACGCTAGCTGGAGATTCTTCTGTAAAAACTTGCATTTGTGGTCACAGTGGTGCCTGTGCTAACCTTCCTATGGTGTAGAAATACACCTAGTTGGACGAATCTTATTGTGGCTAGCTGGTCCAGTGGTTAACGCGACGGTCTGGAGTTTTGAGACTGATCGCGGGTTCTATCTCAGCCCGTGGTATGGTTTGTTTGCAATCATGTCATTACGATTTCGTGAGTCACTGCTGCCATGACTACTACTACTACTACCACTACTACTGCTACTACTACTACTATTACTATTACTCCTTCAGTACATGTCAAACCTGACCACTACTTCCACAAACTTCAAATTAAATTATATCTACTCTAGCGAACCCCACACACTCTTATGCAACAACCACTTTATTGCACCACTACTTCTATCGTTCTTGTTCCCCATAAATCTCCTTTCTTATATCTCTGCATTAGAATGATAAAAACCGTGGTAGGCGAAACATCTCCCAAATCTTATTCACCAGATTATAGGTATTATTATTATTATCACGACGTTTCGCCTAATGTTCACCTCATAAAATTATACTACATTCCTTAATAATAATGGCCAACACTATGTTAGGTAAGGTTCGTCAGGAAACAGGACGAGTGTTTTCTGACGCCGGTCTTAGTTGATGATCCACCATGGAAGCTTTAGGAAATCTGACCAAGGTCTTCCGCTGGTTTACCGGTCCACCCCCTTTAAAAATTAAGGTCGTGGTTATAACCATTTGGCCAACACTGATTTGCTGAGAGATACGTTACGTCAGGAGACAGGAGAGGTGTAGGTGAGATATGAGTTTCTTAATTGAGGCCTAGTGTAGAAAAAAAAAGTGAGGTATCTAGGAACCCGAGCACTGCGAAATCTGCTGTAGATTTTATGCGATGAATTGTTTTGAAACCATGGGAATCTTGTAGGAAGAGTGATGGACTGAACACATCGATTCCAGGTTGAGGGACTGATTACCTCAAACTCCTCCTCTCCTTACCCATTTCTACTTTGTATTGGACTGATGAAGCCACTGTGTGGCGAAACGTTTCTTCAATAAAGATTCCCATGTGGTACATAAGTGTCTGTAGTTTTTTACTTCGAATATAAGTGTCGCTATAATAAAGACAACTTTACAGCTTTTAAAATTCTCTACTATATTGTAGTATCCTGTAAACAAAACCAGACACCCTCTCGATCCTCCAAGAGGAATAGTAGACACTAGCAGGAGAATTATTCACTCCTTTGGCAATATTGCTCTTACAATTACATGTGCTCTTCAAGAGTCATCATGGAGGTGAAAAAAAGTGACTCTGAAACGATCTAGGATATCATGTGTCCATGTCTTTCCAACACTTCCATTTGCTTAGATGGAGAATACACTATTCCTTATTTCGGTTGTGGGATACTGTATGCCGGTGAGATGGTCTGTAGTCTCGACACACGAGTCCAAAAGCAAACATTTGTGTGTAGAGTTGGGAGTAGTGCTGCACCTCTGTAACATTGACAGTTGCAAGTGCTTCGAGGCTGTCATCATTCAGGTCTCAGACACGATCGAACTAAACCTTACTGTCTCCATGGAATCCCTGTGTCAGCAAACACTTGTCTAGCTTTCTGACGAATCAAATGCTGTCTCCTCTTACCTCTGCAGATGCTCACACCCTCTTCACTACTTGCCTACCTCACTCTTCTACACCGCGACTCAGCATACCGGATCTCACCTTGCTTTTTGTGTGTGTTTTCTATTTATTACCACTATAGCTACTAATACTGTTAGCACTACTACTGCTGCTACACTATAATAATTATAATAATATTATTATCATTATTATTAATAAATAATAATAATAATAATAATAATAATAATAATAAAAAAAAAAAAATAATAATAATAATAATAATAATAATAATAATAATAATAAAAATAATAATAATAATAATAATAATAATAATAATAATAATAATAATAATAATAATAATAATGTCTGTTTATTGCAAATAAGCCATTAACCCAAAATTACATCAAACAATACTTTAATCCCTGAAAAAAAGATTAATGTGAACGCTGTTTATGTTTTTCATTGAACAAAAATATATCTTTTTTTTCTGTTGTATAAGGGATTACAAGTTAATAAATCATTTCATAGTAATTATGAACAAAAATCGTATTAAACCACATTCATCAGTATAACAATTCAAGGAAAAAATATTTGCATTTATACATTATCTACTGAATATAACAACGACAACTTAAGGAAAAGGACTTTTTTGGAAGATATTCGAAACAGTCTCCAGTAAGCTTAGTTTCAGGGGCTTTTTAATAATAAACAGCAAGAGGAAACCGAGGATATCATAAAGGGAATTTCTACTTGTTCCATTACAAGGACGAAATAAATACACACAGACGTGTATACTTCTCAGTGTATATTCAGGGAGAGTTAACTTTAACCTGTATTTTGGGTGTTAAATTATTCATGAGTGGTGAAGAACAGGTTATATGCAGCCTTAATGACTCTAGTGTAGGCGAAAGGCTTTAAGACTAATTTATTTAACCTTGGCTGCTCAAGGCTCTTTGTGTTTATTATGAGGATTATTTCTCTGTTGATGCGCATGTACTGAGAACAGCAATTTATATGCACTGGTAGGGATCTGTGTCTCAGTGTTTACATTTAGGGTTTGTTCCAATCAAACCAATCTCTCTCTCTCTCTCTCTCTCTCTCTCTCTCTCTCTCTCTCTCTCTCTCTCTCTCTCTCTCTCTCTCTCTCTCTCTCTCTCTCTCTCTCTCTCTCTCTCTCTCTGTTTGCCACTTATTCAGCGCCTTTCCTCCTAAAGCATTCCTTCCAAGACAAAAAAAAAACTTAACCCAGCACCAGACACAAGAAAATACTACAGGAACTCTGATGGAATGTTTCAGGAATATATTTCACGTCAGTATTTTATTCAGTTTAATTTGGCCGAAATAATAACCGTGCAAACGGCTTGGTAAATTTTGTAATAACATTTTCAGAGTTGAAAACCCGAGGTAAAAACAAACACACATATTAGCATATTCTTTATGTTACTACACATAGTCCGTCTTCACTCCATCCGTCACTCACTCTCCTTCCCAGTCCTTTCACCACCCTCCAACTCCCTCTCATTTCTCACCTACCCCCGGCTTTCTCCCTTCCTCCTTATCCCACTCACTCGCAGTATCCACCCTTCCTCCCTTCCTTTCTCCCTCCCCCTTCCTTCCCTTCCTCCTACCCACGACTTTCTCACCATCAAACCAAAAGTTTTCTCGTTGTGCAAGAATTACTTCCCACGTGACCATGCTGCTGTTGACGTGTGAAGAGAGGGAGAGAGAGAGAGAGAGAGAGAGAGAGAGAGAGAGAGAGAGAGAGAGAGAGAGAGAGAGAGAGAGAGAGAGAGAGAGAGAGAGAGAGAGAGAGAGAGAGAGAGATAAAGCAGGAAGCAGCAACTTCACTCTGGCAGTAACCTTCTCCAGAACATCACTTCATCTGAGATCATTTATTCCCAGGATGACTCGACTCTGGAACACGTTCGTATAGCATTATGATGTCAACGAGATAAAGTTAGTTGATCAGATGAAAATACTGGCCCACAGATGGCTCCAGCTTCATCCTGTTCCCTACTTGAATGTTTCATAATAATAAAAATGCTTTCAAATGAGCTGATGTAGGTAACAGCTCTTAACTTGTCAAAAAAGTTAGGAATCCTTAACCTATAAATAGTCTGTCAATAAAGTTAGGGATCCTTAACCTTGTCAAACCCTGTGTAAAGAGAGAGAGAGAGAGAGAGAGAGAGAGAGAGAGATAGAGAGAGAGAGAGAGAGAGAGAGAGAGAGCTTGGGGAAATAGATGGCAAGTACATTTGCACCTGAGAAAACGCAAATGATCATCGTCTCTAGGCACCATGATGGTAATGCTGGTGCAGTAGTAAGGATGAATGGGAGGGTGTTGGCACCTGGAGAAGAAGTTGATATCCTTGGGGTGAAATTTGACTCCAAACTAACCATGAAGAACCATGTTGTAAATCTTGCAAACAAGGCAGCCAGGAAGCTTACAGCACTTCGCCGTATCTCGCATCTGCTTGACAGTAGGGGTTGCAAGATTCTGTACGAGGCACAAGTACGCTCGAACCTTGAGTATGCTCCACTTTCTTGGTTTTCCTGCCCCCTCCCCTCTCATCTGCGACTGCTTGACAGAGTAGAGAACAGAGCAAGACGTCTCATCTCTCCCCTGGACCCATCCTGGATAGATCTGTTATTTCAGCAGAGCCTTCAACATAGGAGGGATGTGGGTGGCCTTACTGTTATGTACAAGGCCAATATTGTCAAAGTACCACACCTGGATCCTCTTCGAGGACAGCGTGAAACAAGCTTTTATGCCACAAGACGGGCAGAAAGCAGCAACTTCACTCTGGCTGTACCCTTCTCCAGAACATCACTCCATCTGAGATCATATATACCCAGGATGACTCGAGTATGGAACACATTCGTACAGCATAATGATGTCAACGAGATAAAATCAGTTTATCACATGAAAATGCTGGCCCACAGATGGCTCCAACTTCATCCTGTTCCCTACTTGTATGTCTCATAACAATAAAAATGCTTTCATATGAGCTGATGTAGGTAACAGCTCTTAGCTTGCCAATAAAGTTAGGAATCCTTAACCTGTAAATAGCTTGTCAATAAAGCTAGGGATCCTTAGCCTTGTCAAACCCTGTGTAAAAGAGAGAGAGAGAGAGAGAGAGAGAGAGAGAGAGTGGGAGTTTAGCATACATGATTTTATGTTGCGTTCTTATGTCTGGGATTCAGAGTATTACACCTCAGCTTTCAGGTTTGTGAGTAGAGGTGTTTGACGGACTGCACTCTGAACCATTGTACTGTATACTATTTTATGACGTGTTAAACCTAGATGGTCCATCCAGGGCAAATAAAAGTGGAGGCTCGATCCTTAGTCGCCAGTGGTGGAGTTCTGTATGATCAGCCAGAGAGATGGCACTTCCTGTGGAATAGACTCCAGCGCCCTTGGGCAATAGAAGGCAATCATATTAAATCCGATGGAAAAGAAGGCAGGTCCAGTTCCATGAATCAAGAGCCCCTGTCACCGGAGTCAGATCAGCTCCCTTGAAGGGAACAAAGAATGTAGAGTGTTCTTTCACGAGCCCTTTTTCGATACCCTCCAAACCAGTCTCCTGAAAGTAAGGGAGTCATCCAAATTGTACTGTATTACATGAAACACTAAACCCGCGTGAGTCATTTAACGCAAAGAGTGATGGAGGCTCGACCCTCAGTCTGCTAATCGCGGCTCACCCTCTGCCCGGCCAGGATGTCAGTGATGGTACGAAGCAATTTCCTTCACACATCTCTTGTCAGGCATCAGTATGCACCAACCAGCTTAATAATTAGGAGAGAAAAATGTCTTCCTAGTCCCGCCAATTAGAAGCATTAGTGCTTCTTCCTCAAGTAAAACCAGCTTAACGTCAGGAGCGGAAGTCAACCTGACTGGACTGTAGCGATTATGAGAACAAAGACGTTAATCAGAAAAATATTAAGGTTTAATGTGTATATATATATATATATATATATATATATATATATATATATATATATATATATATATATATATATATATATATATATATATATATATATATATATGAAAGGAATTCGCGAGAGCATGCGAAATATATATATATATATATATATATATATATATATATATATATATATATATATATATATATATATATATATATATGAAAGGAATTCGCGAGAGCATGCGAAATATATATATATATATATATATATATATATATATATATATATATATATATATATATATATATATATATATATATATATATATGAGCAAGGGGCTAGTAACCTCTTCTCCTGTATATATTACTAAATGTAAAAGGAGAAACTTTCGTTTTTCCTTTTGGGCCACCCCGCCTCGGTGGGATACGGCCGGTGTGTTGAAAGAAGAAAAGATATATATATATGCATATATATATGTCGTGCCGAATAGGCAGAACTTGCGATCTTGGCTTAAATAGCAACGTTCATCTTGCCATATAGGACAAGCGAAAATTTGTGTATGCAATAATTTCGCCAAAATCATTCTGAACCTAACGAAAAAATATATTTCTTATGTACTTATCTGGATTAGGGTAAATTAAATTGCGCGTGTATTAATAATGTTAGGTAAGTTTTTTTAAGGTTCTTTTTGGTACAAAATTATTAATGTTTACATTAACATAAATAAAAAAAATATATCTTTAAACATATAAGAGATAATTTTAGAAAGGACTTAATTTTAAATAATTTCTTGCTAATTGCCCAGTTTTACCTATTCGGCACGACATTTATATGCATAAGTGCGTATGTGACCGAAGAGGGTAGATACTGTTAGTATGTTTCGGGTAGCTGTAGTTCGATTGTCAGGGTTAAAAGTTCTCTCTCTAGACTGACCGTATGTCGCGCCATCTATTGAAGGAATACTCTTGAATTTTCCGTCTCGTCACCTGCCGTCTATACTCCTTACTCCTCTACTCTGTTCTCACTTTTTCTTTCTTCAGGGTAAGCGATTTTGGTCTCCTCACTTCACCTGACGCCTTGCAGTCCACGTGTGTGTTAGTTTTCTGGTGTTGAGGTTTTCTTGTGTTTTGAAGTCTTTAAGTAGACTTCCTTACTGCGTTAAGTGTTGTCATAAGTGATGTCATAAGCTTTAGTCATCAACTTTGTATGTTTATCTTTTTTTCCCCAGTTCTCGGTTCATATGAAGGCTTGGTCTCCCTGAGAGAGTTGGATGGGAACGGAATTTTTCTATCTTCTCCTCTAAGGAGAAGATAGAAAAAGCTACATTTATAGTAGTTTCATCACCTAATGGACAACATCAGCATTTGATGCGCTGTATAAGCCATGCGGTTTAGCGCTTCTTTTTTATAATAATAATAATCAGCATTTGAGCCTGACATACGTATCCACAGATATATTTTTGCTACTCTGGTTGAGGATAAATTTTATTTTTATGTATAGCATTGTTAGTCATTTTATTTTTAAAATTAGGTTAATTAAATATTACTTAATTTTTACTTAATTTACTTGACCATTTTTTAAATTTCTGGAGAAGTTATTTTTTTCCATTAATGAAGCTTCTAATAGGAAAGTGTCACAGACAGCACTGCTGTGTCGTGTCTGCATCAGAAGCCACCGTCTAAGGGTGGTGAGAATAAATTTACTACAGAAGCTGTGGGAGAGGAAAGTCGAGTCACAGATGGCGGCCTCTGACGGAGAGACAACACAGTTGTGTTTGTCTGTGACACTTTACGATTAGAACCTTTGTAGCTCAGCGGTAGTGTGCATACTTCGCTTAATGGCTGCTTCAGCCCTGATGGTAATTAGTTAATATCCTTGCTGGTAATGGGAGCAAACGTACTGTTTGTCTCAGGTGTAGGAGACGTGACATGTTTACTGTGTTTAGGACAGTGAAGCCTTATGGTCACTGCCCAGTCCGAGAGAAATATCCATCGTATCCTGTAACCCTGAACCTCAAAGCACGCAAGAAGCCTAATAGGTGTGCCTCAAAACCCCTGAAGAGGCAGAGGATTTAGAATGCAATCACTTTCAAGAGTCATGAAAAAGACCTAGAAGCTATGCCTCAACATCGGCATGTGGTCCAAAAGCTGTAGATCAACACCCTCAAGTGGTCCAAAAGCTGTAGATCAGCACCCTCAAGTGGTCCAAAAGCTGTAGATCAACACCCGCAAGTGGTCCAAAAGTTGTAGATCAACACCTTCCAGAGACTCAAGAGTTACATTTTAACCTTTCGAGAAGCGTAGCAGATGTAGCTTAACACTAAACAGACCTTCTTGAGGCCATAACTTTATTAGCGTTATTGTTACCTAGTCAGGGCAGATACCCTTACACTGGTCTTTGTCATCAGATGACGCATTGGCGGACGAGGAGGAGGAGGAGGTTACCTGGAAGTTACCTGGAGGTTATTTTATTAGATCGTGATATTGTTACGCAGTCCGACGTCAGGCACTGACTTCAGAGCTCTCTCTTACCCAGGGGTTTATTACACTGGTGGGAGGCTTTGAACAGTGGGCCCCGGACACATGGTGTTTTCTCTTAGTGTACCAATGGCGACGCATTTTGGCTGCCCAGACTTTCGAGAAGCAGATTTGGGAGCCTCCAGAAAATGTCCAGTGATACGATGGTGGATTTGCTAATATTATTATGACAGACCACGACAGAAGCGACCACCAGCTTACCAGTTCTGGACACTGGAAGACAGGAAGTTCTCTCGTATGAAGTAAAGTATAAAAGAAAATGGAGCAATGCTGGAGGACTCTCCCAGCACTACGGAGGCCTCAAACTTAGTTTCCTGGACAGCCGTCTTTTTCAATGGTATTTCAAATTTAGGAATAAAGATATTCGGAAATGGCTTAACATTTATGTTAGAAGAGGTGAAGGTGATTCCCTTATCCTTCCTTTCATGTATGTTCCCGCACCCTACCAACACTTCAGGGTTACTGAAATTTTATTCAATGAGTTTCAGTATTCCTGTGTCGAAACACTGATTATTATTTATCCTAGTAAACACAAGGTATATATGTTTATAAAACCTACGTTTGATATAATTTGCTTTCCCACTATAATGTTTATCACAGCTGCCACACGGAATCTTTGTAGGTGGTAGCATTCTTATGGTATTACCCCTCAGGGAAGATTCCTTGATGTTGGTGAGGGGCTCTTGATTTAGGGAATTGGGTCTGTGCTCCAGTTCCCCGAATTAAGCCTGAATGCCTTCCACATCCCCCCCAGGCGCTGTATAATCCTACGGGTTTAGCGCTTCCCCCTTGATTATAATAATAATAATAATCTAATAGTATTAGAACTGTTGCATGAATTTCTCACTAAAATGGGAGAGAATATTGTTTGCAGACTAAAGGGTGTTTATGTAAAAAAAAAATATTTTCTGGTTTCAAAGTTTTTTCTTTTGTTGTCATAAATTTACCTATAATGAAACTGTTTTTGAATTGGTGAGTGTGGAAAGACAAGGCGTGAAGATATAATGGGTTACTTTTCTAAAAATTTGCGTAAGTTTACGACTTCTATATACTCGGGTGCCCAGAAACTTGAAATTTATTATTCTCTTTGTATTAGAGCTTAATTAAGCCGATTTTAGATGTGTTGTACAATAAAAGAAATGCATCGTGCAACCCCCTCAAAGAAGGTATAGTACTTAGTTTTGATTATAATCAAAGAAGGTTCCTTGATGATGGTGAGGGGGCTCTTAATCCAAGGAATTAGACCAATTCGCCAATTCCTTGAATCAAGCCTGCTTTTCAATCCTAGGCTTAGCGCTTCTTTTTGATAATAATAATAATAATAATTTTCAATCCTAGAGGCACTGTATGACCCCCTATAGATTTAGCGCTCCTCTATGAATTTAATAATAAAAATAATGTACAACGAACTTGGCATACTTACAGTCGCTAAGTGACATGAAGGTCAACAAAAGTGTTACGAAGTTCATTCTAAAAATATTGTAAGAATATGTTAACGAAAACAGTTCCCAACAAGAGACCTCTGTGTTGAGCGTAAGAACAAGCAATAAGAGCGTGAGATAATGGAACACTGCAGTCGACCAGCTGACCCATGCTAACTAGGTCCTACTCATAACCACCTATTCCCGTTTACTCCGGTTGGAGCCCCGCACACAACAAATGCAACAAGCACTCCAATTAACTCTTACTGCCATGTTGCACGCACAAGATTTATTTATGTAACAATTCCTTTCTGGTCTCTGTAGCGAGCAACTGCTCAGCAACACAGCCGCGGCTCCATGTGTTATCCTGCATCATACTGATAGCATATAATAAAAGTAAGATAAATTAGATGTAAGTGCATCGCTTGGATATCTTTATTGAGGAAACGTTTCGTCAGACAGTGAATTCATCAGTCCTATACAAAGAAGAAAGACGATCAGTAGGAGTTTCAGGTAATCAGTCCCTCAGCCTGGAGTCGATATAATCAATCTTGAAAAGATTGATGGACTGATTACATCGATCACAGGCTGAGGGACTGATCACCTCAAACTCCTTCTGAACTTCGCCACTCTTCTTTGGATACAACTGATGAAGCCACTGTGTGGTGAAACGTTTCCTCAGTAAAGATACCCAAGTGTTGCACATGTCTAATTTATCAACTTGTTGGCTCTCGGAACAATTTATCTACAATAAAAGTCAGGAATAAGGAGTGCTGCAGCAAGCCTAACAAGCCCTGGCTTGGAAGGTCTTACCAGTTTAGCGCTTTCTTTGATAATAATAATAATAATAATGATAATAATAATAATAACAATTGGAAGGCCTTACATTTTCTCTCAAATATTTATCTAACATTTTTCAACAAACTCAGGATGCTCACTTTAATGAAACTCTCCACTCAAACGACAGAAAATAAAAGATACTTGGTCATACACCACATACTTTGATATTATACTGATGAATATTGCTGAGCAACAAATCTACACCTACGTAGTATGTTGCAAGGTGCCACTCTGCAACACTTCAACAGTTCCTTCTGCAATTATATAATTTTACTCCTTTGGTGTTATGTAATATTAAAAGATGTGAACTCTGAGCTGTATAGCCCATGTGGCTTAGCGCTTCTTTTGATTATAATAATAATAATAATAATAATAATAATAATAATAATAATAATAATAATAATGTGAACTCTGAATTAGGTGTTAGCCATATGTACAGGATTTATCTTGGAACTACTTTTTTTAAAAATAATGAAGAATTAGATAAATATAATATTAATTTGGAAAATTCTAAATAGGATTGCTTGATCACGTTAAGTCATCCGTCGTTATTGTAAGTATTACAGTGAGAAAATCACGAAGGAAAGCATTTGCCATTGAGTAGGTCTATAACTTGGCGACTCTGGAGCCAAATAGTGTTCGAGTTTTGTATTTATGAATCCCAAGTCGTAAAACTTTAGGCAATTGCTTAGAACTTGGTGAGAATCTCTTGGTGAGAATCTCCATAGTCAGGGATTCGTGGAGACAATATCCTCACTTGACTCTGCTGGGTGAATCTCAGCACCTGTGTGCCACAGCATTAGGAATAATATTAGGAGAGAAGCAAATAATGAAACGGAATGTTGTAGAAATGCAATTAGAAGCCCGAATAGATCTATAGCCCACTATGACAACATGAACGTAGATAAGTACGTTTATCGAACAAATTGCAATGTGAACAGACTGATTGATGTTGTAATGGCCAGGCTTAGGTTTGGTTACAAGTACTTCTGGCAGTTTGGCAGACACACGGATAATCAACCCAAATGAAACGTGGCTAGCCCTATGGTCACTGTCTTAAACACTGTGATTATTGTCCACTTATTGTGGAATATGGAGATACGGTATAATAACCTGTGTGACATGTCAAGATATCTTATTAATGAAAACAAGATACCGGATATATTAAGCAAATTTCCTAAATTTGCTTGAAACATATAAGAGAACCGTAGACATAAATCCAAATATACTCCTGTTAACCCAGGTGACTATTTACCACTGTGTGAACAGGAACAGTAGAGTGCACGGAAACATGTTCCATTGTTTCGACTCACCAGAATTGTATCCGAGTCCTTCGGTTGTGAGCCTACTAGGTTACCGCTGACCTACGGATATGAAAGAGCTCAAACTGAAGAGCCAGTAGCATGAGGCGAGAACACGTCAATACAACGTCAACGAGGCGAGTACATTACTATAGATATTTTACTTTATTTTCAAATTAATCTTGATCTGTTTTTATCAGTTCCATCTTCATTGTTCTGGAAAAAAAATGTGATGGGTAGGAATAAGGAAAATATTACATACACTTCTTCTTTGTATTCATCTAATATTTTCGCATTTTCTTTGATGGTTCTTGTTTAATGGTTATTGATATGCAGTGTTCATCGCTTTATTGTCTATTTTGTTCTGTTTAGCAGATTTTCCTTCTGATCTAACACACAGGGCCAGGAGCTAGGGCTTGACCCCTGCAACCACAAATATGTGAGTACACATAGAAACACATAAACACCCATATAATCGTACACAGAAGTTACCTCATAAAAGCACATGATAGGACACACTCAGACCAACACCGGGAAGACACCAGCGCGAACACACGGTGAATGTGGACACATGCACACACACCCAGAAATATTCTCGCTCTTAGACCTATACACGCACGTACACAAAAAATCACACAGAAATACAGACACACTGATACACACACATATATACACACACACCGACGCTGGACTGGCCCACCACTGTGGACGAGAACCACACGACTCCCCAACCCACAGGACCACACAATCTTGTGGGTTTAGGCGTCATGTGGTTCTCACTCACAATGGCGGGCCAGTGCAGCATGGGTGTGTGTGTATGTGTGTGTGTATCAGTGTGTCTGTATTTCTGTGTGATTTTTGTATACGTGCGTGTATAGGTGTAAGAGCTGCTTAGCGAGCTAGATACCTCAAAGGCGATGTGGCCGAATAACATCTCTTCATGAGTCCTGAGAGAGGGAGCAGAAGTGCTATGTGTGCAACTAACAACTTTCAACACATCTATCGAAACATGGCGACTACCTGAAGTATGGAAGACAGCAAATGTAGTCCTAATTTTTAAAAAAGGAAACAAGTGTTACCAACATGTATCATATACACAGTAATGGAGAAGTTATAACAGAGAAGGCAATGCAACGGATCAGGGAATACCTGTCGGGAAGACATCAGCGAGTTATGGTACGTGACGAGGTGTCAGAGTGGGCGCCTGTGACGATAGGGGATGCACTGGCGTCAGTCCAAGGACCGTTGCTGTTTCTGGTGTATGTGAAAGACATGATGGAAGGAATAGACTCAGAAGTGTCCCTGTTTGCAGATGATGTGAAGTTGACGAGAATTCAATCAGACGAAGACCAGGCGAAACTACAGAGGGATCTGGACAGGCTTGAGAACTGGTCCGGAAACTGGCTCCTGGAGTTCAACCCCACCAAGTGCAAAGTCATGAAAATTGGGGAAGGGCAAAGAAGACCGCAGCCGGAGTACAGTCTAGGGGGCCAGTAACTACAAACCTTGGGATGAGTATAACACCGGGCACATCTCCTGAGGTGAGCATCAACCAAATAACTGCTGCAGCATATGGGCGCCTAGCAAACCTAAGAATAGCATTCCGACATCTCAATAAGGAATCGTTCAGGACCCTGTACACCGTGTATGTCAGGCCTATATTGAAGTATGGAACACTAGTTTGGAAACCATACCTAGCCAACCACGTAAAGAAACTAGAGAAAGTTCAAAGGTTTGCAACAAGACTAATCTCGGAGCTAAAGGGCATGTCCTACGAGGAGAGGTTAAGGGAAATCAACCTGACGACACTGGAGGACAGGAGAGATAGGGGGATATGAAAATGACATAAAATTCTGAGAGGAATTGACAAGGTGGACAGAGACAGGATGTTCCAGGGATGGGACAGAGCAATAAGGAATCACAGTTTGAAGATGAAGACTCAGATGAATCACAGGGATGTTAGGAAGTATTTCTTCAGTCCCAGAGTTGTCAGGAAGTGGAACAGTCTGGGAAGTGATGAAGTGAAGACAGGACCCATACATAACTTTAAGAAGAGGTATGATAAAGCTCTTAGTGCATGAAGAATGACATAGTATCGGCCAGTGAAGAGGCAGGGCCAGGAGCTGTGAATCGACCCCAGCTACCACGGTTAAGCGAGTACAACTACGTGAGTACACACACACACACACACACACACACACACACACACACACACACACACACACACACACACACACACACACACACACACACACACACACACACACACACACACACACACACACACACACACACACACACACACACACAGGGACAACAGAGAAGGCACTACAATGGATCAGGGAATACTTGTCAGGAAGACAGCAGCGAGTCATGGTACGGGGCGAGGTGTCAGAATGGGCACCTGTGACCAGCGGGGTCCCACAGGGGTCAGTCCCAGGACCAGTGCTGTTTCTGGTATTTGTGAACGACATGACGGAAGGAATAGACTCTGAGGTGTCCCTGTTTGCAGATGACGTGAAGTTGATGAGAAGAATTCACTCTATCGAAGACCAGGCAGAACTACAAAGGGATCTGGACAGGTTGCAGACCTGGTCCAGCAATTGGCTCCTGGAGTTCAATCCCACCAAGTGCAAAGTCATGGAGACTGGGGAAGGGCAAAGAAGACCGCAGACCGAGTACAGTCTAGGGGGCCAGAGACTACATACCTCACTCAAGGAAAAAGATCTTAGGGTGAGTATAACACCAGGCACATCTCCTGAAGCGCACATCAACCAAATAACGGCTGTAGCATATGGGCGCCTAGCAAACCTCAGAAAAGCGTTCCGACACCTTAATAAGGAATCGTTCAGGACCCTGTACACAGTGTACGTTAGGCCCATATTGGAGTATGCGACACCAGTTTGGAACCCACACCTAGCCAAGCACGTAAAGAAACTAGACAAAGTGCAAAGGTTTGCAACAAGACTAGTCCCAGAGCTAAGAGGTATGTCCTACGAGGAGAGGTTAAGGGAAATCAACCTGACGACACTGGAGGACAGGAGAGATAGGGGGGACATGATAACGGCATACAAAATCCTGAGAGGAATTGACAAGGTGGACAAAGACAGGATGTTCCAGAGATTGGACACAGTAACAAAGAGACACAGTTGGAAGCTGAAGACACAGATGAATTACAGGGATGTTAGGAAGTATTTCTTCAGCCACAGAGTAGTCAGTAAGTGGAATAGTTTGGGAAGCGATGTAGTGGAGGCAGGATCCATACATAGCTTTAAGCAGAGATATGATAAAGCTCACGGTTCAGGGAGAGTGACCTAGTAGCGGCCAGTGAAGAGGCGGGGCCAGGAGCTTGGACTCGACCCCTGCAACCTCAACTAGGTGAGTACAACTAGGTGAGTACACACACACACACACACACACACCAGTATTGTGGTATGCAATAAGTGGTCTGGAGTTTGCAATTATACTGGCCCTGCCAAAGCTTGTGGTAGTAAGGGGACTAACCCCGATCTTTAGGGCCTGAAGGAAGAAGAAAACACACGCACACTGTATATATATATATATATATATATATATATATATATATATATATATATATATATATATATATATATATATATATATATTATATATATATATATAGTTATATATATATATATATATAGTTATATATATATATATATATAGTTATATATATATATATATATAGTTATATATATATATATATATATATATATGCAATAAGATCACAGTAAACATGTGATTTCAAAATATGCAAAACAACCACTCTGAAAGAATAGAGAAATTCCAAGCGCTTTCGTGACTACTCACATTATCAAGGAACTATGAAAGAGAAGCATCCAAGGAAGCTATATAAGGGGTCCGGCCAGCACCTCACTATAAGATCCCAAAACGGTTAAACACGTGACGCGCGGCGAGCCAACTTGGATAGGTCCTTTGCACAACTCACCCCCAAGCTATTCTACCCAAAAAAATTTAAAAATTATTTGTCCAGTGTATTATTAAATTCTTCCCAAATTCTATTAATTATAAATGGATCTAATTTATATAAACCAAAGGAAATATTCATATTATTGTCAAAACTGCTTTTTATGAAACAAGATTCAATTATATTCCTGTCGACCATGGACTTGCTTGATACTACTTTCTCAACTTTTTGAAAATCAATTGGATGGTTAAAATCTCTTACATGAATAAATAGAGCATTGGAATCTTGTCCAGTTCTAATGCTATATTTATGTTGTTTTAATCTTAGTTCGAGATTTTTACCAGTTTGACCGTAATAAACTTTATCGCAAATTTTACAAGGAATCTTATAGACACATCCATCAGCATTTTGGGGGGAATTCTTTATCAAAAGTTTTTTTACTGTATCAAGATTTTTGAATACAACTTTAATATTAAAAGTCTTAAGAAGAGAAGGCATATCAACCAAGTTTTCATGGTAAGGGAGAACCAACATATTTTTAGTTGAATAAGGCTGGTTGCCCATTTTTGGATTATAAAAAGTGTTTCTAGCAACTTTAAAAGATTTATCAATTACATTTCTTGGGTATTTTAAATCATTACCTATTTCATAAATTTTGGATATTTCCTCATCTATGAACTCAGGACTACAAATTCGTAAAGCTCTCAAAAACATTGATGAGAAAACAGACAGTTTGACTCTATCTTGATGCGAGGAATAATAGTGGACATAGGAACAGTTATTTGTAGGTTTTCTGTAAATTTTAAATTTGAATTCATTAATACCCTTAATAATTAAAACATCTAGAAAAGGCAATGAGTTATTTTCTTCAAACTCAACAGTAAAGTTTATAGAATGGGCTAAGCTATTTAATTTTCCAAGAAAATGGTGTATATCTACACCAGCGTTGCTATTTAAGCTAAGATCGCAAGTTCTGCCTATTCGGCACGACATACAAATATATATATATATATATATATATATATATATATATATATATATATATATATATATATATATATATATATATATATACATATATATATATATATATATATATATATATATATATATATATATATATATATATATATATATATATATATATATATATATATCGTGCCGAATATGTAAAACTGGTCAATTAGTAAGAACTCATTTAAAATTAAGTTCTTTCTAAAATTTTCTCCTATACATTTAAAGATATATTTTTTTCATTAATGTCGATGTAAATAATTTTAATTTTGCACCAAAAGAATCTTAGAAAACTTACCTAACCTTATTATAACAAGAACAATTTGTTTTAGCCTAACCCAACTAAATATATTTTAGATTTGTTTACAATAATTTAATATTAAACAAACGCAGTGAAATATATTTTATTCGTTAGGTTCAGAATGATTTTGACGAAATTATTGCATACACAAATTTTCACTTGTCCTATATGGCAAGATGAGCGTTGCCATTTAAGCCAAGATCGCAAGTTCTGCCTATTCGGCACGACATATATATATATATATATATATATATATATATATATATATATATATATATATATATATATATATATATATATATATATATATATATATATATATATATATGTAACTGTTCCTATGTACACTATTATTCTTCACATCAAGATAGAGTTAAATGCTTTTGAGATCTTTACGTATTTGTAGTACAGAGTTTATGGATGAAGATATATCCAAAATTTATGAAATAGCTAATGATTTAAAATGCCCAAGAAAATGTAATTGATAAATCTTTTAAAATTACTAGAAATATTTTTTACAGTCCAAAAAGGGACAACCAACCTTATTCAATTAAGAATATGTTAGTTCTCCCTTACCGTTAAAATTTGGTTGATATGCCTTCTTCTTCTTCTTAAGACTTTTAATATCAAAGTTGTATTTAAAAATCTTGATACCGTAAAAAAAACTTATGATAAAGAATTTCCCCCAATATGCTGACGGATGTGTCTATAAGATTCCTTGTAAAATTTGCGGTAAAGTTTATTACGGTCAAACTGGTAAAAGTCTCGAACTAAGATTAAAACAACATAAATATAGCATTAGAGCTGGACAAGATTCTAATGTTCTATTTTTTCGTGTGAGAGATTTTAACCCTCCAATTGATTTTCAAAGGGTTGAGAAAGTTTTGTCAAGCAAATTCATGGTCGACATAAATATAATTGAATCATGTTTCATAAAAAGCAGTTTTGAAAATAATATAAATATTTCCTTTGGTTTATATAAATTGGATTCATTTATAATCAATGAAATTTGGGAAGAATTTAATTATATATTAACAATAAATCTTAATTCTTGGGTAGAGTATTAGGTGTGTTTCACAGAGTCAGGTTCCGTCAGGAGTGTGTGAGGTGTTGCTTTGTTGTGGGATGTGATGGAGAGGTGTAGTCTTGACCCTTTATATGCCTTCCTTTGATGTATTGTTTTCATAGTTCCTTGATAATGTAAGAAGTCCCGAAAGCGCCTGGAATTTCGCTATTCTCTCATATTGGTTGTTTTGCATATATATATATATATATATATATATATATATATATATATATATATATATATATATATATATATATATATATATATATATATTATCATTAATAAAAAAAATATATCTTTAAACGTAAAAGAGAAAATTTAAGAGAGGACTTAATTTTAAATGAGTTCTTGCTAATTCACGTTTTACATATTCGGCACGACATATATATATATATATATATATATATATATATATATATATATATATATATATATATATATATATATATATATATATATATATATATATATTATATATATATATATATATATATATATATATATATATATATATATATATATATATATATATATATATATATATATATATATATATATATATATATATATATATATATGCAAAACAACCAATATGAGAGAATAGTGAAATTCCAGGCGCTTTCGGGTCTTCTTACATTATCAATGAACTATGAAAACAATACATTAAAGGAAGGCATATAAAGGGTCAAGACTACACCTCACCATCACATCCCACAACAAAGCAACACCTCACACACTCCTGACGGAAACTGACTCTGTGAAACACACCTAATACTCTACCCAAGAATTAAGATTTATTGTTAATGTATCATTAAATTCTTCCCAAATTTTATTGATTATAAATGAATCCAATTTATATAACCAAAAGAAATATTTATATTATTTTCAAAACTGCTTTTTATGAAACATGATTCAATTATATTTATGTCGACCATGAAAATCAATTGGATGGTTAAAATCTCTCACACGAAAAAATAGAGCATTAGAATCTTGTCCAGTTCTAATGCTATATTTATGTTGTTTTAATCTTAGTTCGAGACTTTTACCAGTTTGACCGTAATAAACTTTACCGCAAATTTTACAAGGAATCTTATAGACACATCCGTCAGCATATTGGGGGAAATTCTTTATCAAAAGTTTTTTTTACTGTATCAAGATTTTTAAATACAACTTTGATATTAAAAGTCTTAAGAAGAAGAAGAAGGCATATCAACTAAGTTTTCACGGTAAGGGAGAACCAACATATTCTTAAATGAATAAGGTTGGTTGTCCATTTTTGGACTGTAAAAAATATTTCTAGCAATTTTAAAAGATTTATCAATTACGTTTTCTTGGGCATTTTAAATCATTAGCTATTTCATAAATTTTGGATATATCTTCATCCATAAACTCTGTACTACAAATACGTAAAGCTCTCAAAAGCATTTAACTCTATCTTGATGCGAAGAATAATAGTGTACATAGGAACAGTTATTCGTAGGTTTTCTGTAAATTTTTAATTTAAAGTCATTGTTACCCTTGATAATTAAAACATCTAGAAAAGGCAATGAGTTATTCTCTTCGATAATGTGAGAAGTCACGAAAGCGCTTGGAATTTTACTATTCTTTCACAGTTCTTGTTTTGCATATTCTGATATCACGTGTTTACTGTGATATATATATATATATATATACACACATATATATATATATATATATATATATATATATATATATATATATATATATTTATATATATATATATATATATATATATATATATATATATATATATATATATATATGTATATACATATATATATATATATATATATATATATATATATATATATATATATATATATATATATATATATATATATATATATATATATATA
Organism: Cherax quadricarinatus; assembly: GCF_038502225.1. NCBI lineage: Eukaryota > Metazoa > Arthropoda > Malacostraca > Decapoda > Parastacidae > Cherax > Cherax quadricarinatus. The sequence continues at coordinate 35,726,537 of NC_091294.1, read as the reverse complement.
TATATATATATATATATATATATATATATGAAGCTTGGTAATGACTTTTGACATCTTTCAACTGCTATGAAATGGTATCTGTTAGAATATTCTAGTTTTCTTAAACTAGACACTAGACTTAAGAACTTTGTTGAAAGAACTTCTTACTAAATACAGTTTAATCTGTCATCACCATATTTCCTAAATTTAGCGATTCTGTGAGCCAAATTCTCCAGAAATTATTTCCCATAATTAACCCTTCTTACTTGTAATCCTAAATCTTCCAAAGCATTTTTTTCATCTTTAGTTAAGAATTTCATTAGAGAAAATAATAACTTCTTTACGAGGGTTTAATGTCTTTGAAAAATCGATAATAATAATTTTTGAAGTTTTCTTTGATAAATCAAATAATGACAGTTAAATTTTATCTCTCTCACACACTTCAAACATTTTAGAAGTTATCTCTTACATTTCACTAAACATTTCGATATTTATTTTTCCCATTTTATCTAACATTTCACTATGAATCTTTCCCATTTTATCTAACATCTCGCGATGTATTAGAAAACATTTCGCCATGTTTTCTAACATTTCTAACATTAGAAAACATTTCGCAATGTTTTCTAACATTTCGATACCTCTCTTTCCCATTTTATTAAACATTTCGGTATATAGTATCTTTCCCATTTTATCAAATATTTCAGTTTATATCATTTCCATTTCATTAAACATTTCGGTATCTATGTTTCCCATTTTATCAAACATTTCGGTATCTATCTTTCCCATTTTATCAAACATTTCAAGAAATTTCTTACATCTCATCATCAAACGTTTCAAGATTTATTGCTCCTGTTTCATCAAAAGTAACTTCTCCTGCTACTCAACGCACCTTTAACAGGGAAAACCTTAATTTATAAACAGGTCCTTACAGCGTATTGCGTGCCGCCTGCGTTATGTATATTTCACATGATTAGTTACCATTTAATACGAATTGCATAGGTTTCTCGACGCGAGCAATCAACATTACCTGACACTCAGAGAACACTCTGATAATGTGTATGCATATATGTATACATGTAAATAATAGTTTAAATGTGTAGCGAGTATTGATATGCAAAAATGAATACGTAGTAACGCATATTATGTTTTTTTTTTTTTTTTTTTTTTGTGTGTGTATATGTACTCACCTATTTGTAGCTGCAGGGGTCGATTCATAGCTCCCCGCCTCTTCACTGATTGCTACTAGGTCCTCTCTCTTCCTGCTCCGTGTGTGTATGTGTGTGTGCTTGTACATATATATATATATATATATATATATATATATATATATATATATATATATATATATATATATATATATATATACTCTAGGTAGTAAGTTGGTAGACAGCAACCGCCCAGGGAGGTACTACCGTCCTGCCAAGTGAGTTTAAAACGAAAGCCTGTAATTGTTTTACTTGATGGTAGGATTGCTGGTGTTCTTTTTTCTGTCTCATAAACATGCAAGATTTCAGGTACGTCTTGCTACTTCTACTTACACTTAGGTCACACTACACATGCATGTACAAGCATATATATATGTATATATACACATCCCTCTGGGTTTTCTTCTATTTTCTTTCTAGTTCTTGTTCTTGTTTATTTCCTCTTACCTCCGTGGGGAAGTGGAACAGAGTTCTTCCTCCGTAAGCCATGCGTGTTGTAAGAGGCGACTAAAATGCCGGGAGCAAGGGGCTAGTAACCCCTTCTACCGTATAAATTACTAAATTTAAAAAGAGAAACTTTCGTTTGTTGAATATATATATATATATATATATATATATATATATATATATATATATATATATATATATATATATATATATATATATATATATATATATATATATATATATATATATATAATGTGTGTGTGTGCTGAATTAAGTCCTTTCTAAAGTTTCCTCTTATACGTTTAAAGATATATTTTGTCATTTATGTTAATGTAAAAATTAATAATTGTATACCAAAAAAATCTTAGAAAACTTATCCAACCTTATTATAGTTTAAATAAGTTTTCTATGGTTCTTTTTGTACTAAATTATAAATTTTTACATTACCATAAATGAAAAAATAATATATAACGTATAAGAGAAATTTTAAAAAAAGATTTAATTTTAAATGAGTTCTTGCTAATTGGCTATTTATATCTATTGAACATGACGTATAGTATTAGTACATATAACATATAGTAGACAGATTCCATGTTCGTCCCTTCCTCCTATTTCATCGTTTCTGATGAAATAATTAGATGCATGATCAGGTGTGAGATGCACGTGGTTGCTATCAGCACCAGTTTGACGATTTTTCTCTTAGGCTTTTGCAGCTTTCTCATTGAGTTTCACAGCAAGTAAAGGCACGTTGTCTTTTATGAGTCTGGAACCTCTGTCTTTGCGCAGAAATGAGTCCCAGATGAGCCATTTTTTTTTCTCAATATACCCCAATGTAACATTTTTATCAGGACCATTAAGTGATGGAAATAGTGAATGTCCTCGAGAGTCTTTTGATGTCCTTTTAAATCTCTCTCTCTTTCTCTTTCTCTCTCTCTCTTCTTCTTCTCTCTTCTTCTTCTCTTCTTCTTCTTCTTCTTTCTCTTCTCTCTTCTCTCTCTCTCTCTTTCTCTCTCTCTTTCTCTCTCAGTGAGTGATCCAGCTACACATTATTTTTTTCCGATAATATTTCAGTAATAGCCCTTGAATGAAATATAATGACATATTCATCAAATTAATCTAAATGAGATTATCAGCCAGAAAACTGGTCCTCTCCACCCTTCCCTGAGGCCGAGTTTGTGAAAAATGGTTGCAGATTTTTTAGTTGAAAATAGGAGGGCTTCACGACGTGGAGTATAGATAAAATGTAGAGAGAAAGAGAGAGAGAGAGAGAGAGAGAGAGAGAGAGAGAGAGAGAGAGAGAGAGAGAGAGAGAGAGAGAGAGAGAGAGAGAGAGAGAGAGAGGTAGAGAGAGAGAGAGAGAGAGAGAGAGAGAGAGTGAGAGAGAAGAGAGAGAGAGAGAGAGAGAGAGAAAGAGAGAGAGAGAGAGAGAGAGAGGGAGAGAGAGAGAGAGAGAGAGAGAGAGAGAGAGAGAATATAGGCAAACAGAAGCTATCATTAAGCATATGTTGTTTACATACATATAGACAGACACGAATACATACATGCATACATATCTGCATATATATATTAAATATATAAACACTCACAAATACACAAACACACACATATGCATGCACACGGGCGTATGCAAGATTGTACGAATAGGAATGTAAGTATATATACATGTACCAATGCTACCATGATAACAACGCATGCAATCAAACACACACACACACAGCTTTAAGACGAGGTATGATAAAGCTCATGGAGCAGGGAGAGAGAGGACCTAGTAGCATTCAGTGAAGAGGCGGGGCCAGGAGCTGAGTCTCCACCCCTGCAGCCACAATTAGCTGAGTACAATTAGGTGAGGTGAGCACACACACACACACACACACACACACACACACACACACACACACACACACTAGCATACATTCTCACACACGCATATACATATCCACACATCGCCTATAATTTGGCACAATATATCTACTAGCCATTTGGATAAAGTGTAGGCAACTGAGCCTATGGAGCTAATTATAGGTTCGGTTTTATTACCTGGTTTATGTGTTTTGATTAATACAAACTTACATGGTAAAGATGGGTTGATGGCCGTGAATTTTTTGTATTCGTCTTTGACTTCCAGAAGTTCTTTTATCGTTTTGTTAAAGTTACAATTTACTAAATCTAAGGGATCTTTCTGAGTTTTCAATAAGTATCTGTATCATTCAAGAGATTAATCATTTTACCTTGTAAATCAGTTTTTTTTTTTTTCAAAATTACTGTTGGTTTCATTTTGTCTGGTTTAGTAAGATACAAATTTTCATTATTTTCAAGAATTTCATTTGACTTGAAAAATCTCCAAGAGCAATTAAAAATATTTTGTTTTATCCTGTAATAACAAACTATTATTCTCTTATGTATATTGATTTCATCAATGGATAAATTAGCCAGTTTTTCCAAACTGGAAAAAAGCTTTCGAAGTTTTCACATCACTGACTTTTCTAGAGCAGCGGTTGCGTTTCTATCTAATATTTCATCAAATTATAAAGTTGTTGATAAATTTATATATATATATATATATATATATATATATATATATATATATATATATATATATATATATATATATATATATATATATATATATATATATATATATATATATATATATATATAGTGTGTGCATGAAACATGGGGATACCTTCGAAGGATCGAACAGCGACACAGTAGCGCGTATGAGATACGCTGGGACGGCGAAAGACGAGTTGGCAAGGAATGGGTTATATTCTCTAGTTAGAATTGATGGGATACCTAACAGGATTTTCGAGAACGCCTTTTTTTATGAGAAATGCTGGGATAGAGGGGCACGGATTGTCGAAACATGGGAAAGTGTTTCTCTCATGAGAAACGCTGGGATGAAGGAGAGGTGTCGTTGGTGCATAGGATGTATCTTACTGGATGCGGCTGCCAAATAACGCTAGTTCTTGTACCTAACGCATATTTCTGCTACAGTGCTCCAATTTGAAAGCTCGTTCTAGTTTACATCACTTGTGTCTCGGCGCATCTATTTCATAAAGTCTGCTACTCAGTATTTTTTTTTTCTTTTTTCAAAATTCGTTGCCCTGTAGTTTCCAAGGTTTGTTGGTCTGTAGTTCTGAAAGTTTTCTTGGATACAGTTTTCAAAGCATGATGCTCTCTAGTTTCAGAAGTATAGTGCTCTGTTATTTGAAAATTTGGGGTTCTCTAGGTTACTAAGGCGTAACATTGTTTTTGAATGACAGAATTGTAACTAATTTAAACGTTTGGCATCTTAGGCTACTTTAAGCGTTCCAGGGAAAACTAATACATGTATTTGGATGTTTTTGTGTGTAGAATGTAATTAGGTGTTCAGGTCATTTAAAATGAAATATCTGACGATGAGTGCGAGTTTCTTGTTCAATGAATTATCCCGAGGTGAGTTGAGAAAGATGAGAGAGAGAGAGAGAGAGAGAGAGAGAGAGAGAGAGAGAGAGAGAGAGAGAGAGAGAGAGAGAGAGAGAGAGAGAGAGAGAGAGAGGGAGAGAGAAAGAAAGAAAGAGAGAGAGAGAGAGAGAGAGAGAGAGAGAGATAGAGAGAGAGAGAGAGAGAGAGAGAGAGAGAGAGAGAGAGAGAGAGAGAGAGAGAGAGAGAGAGAGAGAGAGAGAGAGAGAGAGAGAGAGAAGGGGAGCGATGGGAATAAAAGATAGTATATATCTGGCTATAAGAAAAAATAGCACTCAGTGGGAAAGCAACAAATCAGTCGCAAAGATTAAAAAAAAAAAGAATATAAAAAGAAAATACATAAAACAGATGCTACATTTAAAACATACCAGTCACAGTAGGAGAGAAAGTTTGTTAGGGGGACGAGTTAGGAACATTAAAGACTGGATATTAATGCAATTACACATCGAAAAAGAAATTCTATCATCACTGGGCTGCAGTGCAACAGAGAGGTAAATTTTGGAAGCCTGCCACAGTTTACGAACAGTTTAACAGTTTAACCATTAAAAACTTGTATAAACGCCACGACTTTTACTGTCACCGATTTAATAGTACCCCCAAAGTTATTATTAATTTATGAGTACAAGTTTTAAATGCTAAACACACGAATACGCGTGCACGCACACACACACACACACACACACACACACACACACACACACACACACACACACACACACACACACACACACACACACACACACACACACACACACACACAAATAATGGGAAGACCAGAACGAACCCTTGGTTTATCCAAAGGTGTAGGGAGGCAAAATCTAAGTGCGCTGGAGAATGTAAAAAGTACAGAAGACAAAGAACCCAGAGATTAGTCAAAGAGCCAGAAACAAGTATGCACAGATAAAGAGGGAGGTCCAGCGACAGTACGAAAAGTGCATATCATGGAAAGTCAAGTCTGACCCAAAGATGTGGTATAGGCACACCAGGAGGAAGACAACAGTCAATGACAAGGTAATCAGGCTGAGGAAAGTAACTAAGGAGCTCACATGAAACGACCAAGAAGTATGTGAGGAGCTCAACGTGAGACTGAAGGAAGTATTTACAGTGGGGACAGAATGTATTCCGGAAAGTCAGAACAGGAGGGTACACCAACCTAGGATATGCCAGCAAGTGCTGGAAGAAATACAACCGAGGAGGAGGTGAAGAAGCAGTGGGACATGACAATATCTCTCCGTGGGTTCTTAGAGAGGGAGCAGAGATACTGTGTTTGCCACTAACAACAATTCTCAAAATATGAATTGAAACCTGATGTATGGAAGACGGCAAATGTATTCCCCATTTTTAAGTAAGGAGACAGACACGAGGCACTAAACTACAGATCAGTGTCACTGACATGTATAATACGCAAAGTCATGGAAAAGATTATCAGGAGGAGAGTGGTGGAGAACCTAGAACGAAACAAGCTTATACACGACAACCAGCACGGATTTAGGGAAGGAAAACCCAGTGTCACATACCTACTGGAGTTTTATGACAAGATAATGGAAGTATGACACGAGAGAGAGAGAGGGGTGGGCAGGTTGCATTTTCTTGGCTGCAAGAAGGCTTTCGACACAGTTACTCACAAGAGTTTAGTGCCAAAGCTAGAGGATCAGGCACACCTAATAGGAAGGGCACTGCAATGGATCAGAGAATACCTGACAGGGAGGCAACAACGAGTCATGGTACAAGATGAGGTATAACAATGGGCGAATGTGACGAGTGGGGATCCACAGGGGTCAGTCCTAGAACCAGTGCTGTTTTTGGTATATGTGAATGACATGACGGAAGGGATAGACTCAGAAGTATCCCTGTTTGCAGATGAAGTGAAGTTAATGAGGAGAATTAAATTTGATGAAGATCAGGCAGGTCTAGAATCAGACTTGGACAGGCTGGAAAACTGGTCCATCAACTGCGTCCTCGAATTTAACCCCGGCAAATGCAAAATAATGAAGATCGGGGAAGGGCTAAGAAGACCGCAGACAGAGTATAGGCTAGGTGGCCAAAGACTGCAAACCTTACTCAAGGAAAAAGATCTTTGGGTAAGTATAGTACCGAACACATCTCCTGAGGCACACATCAACCAGATAACTGCTGCAGCATATGGGCGCCTGGCATACCTGAGAATAGTTCCGATACTTCAGGAATCTTCAAGACTCTGTACACCGTGTACGTCAGGCCCATACAAAGGCTAGTTCCAGAGCTAAGGGGAATGTCCTACGAAGAAAGGTTAAGGGAAATCAGTCTGACGACACTGGAGGACAAGAGGGTTAGGGAACACATGATAACGACATACAAAATACTTCGAGGATTTGACAAGGCGGACAGAGACAGGATGGGACACAGAAAAAGGAGTCACAATTGGAAGTTGAACACTCAGATAAGTCAAAGGGACGTTAGAGAGTATTTCCTTAATCATAGAATTGTCAGGAAGTGGAATAGTCTGGCAAGTGGCGTAGTGGAGGCAGGAACCATACATAGTTTTAAGACGAGGTTGGATAAAGTTCATGGAGCAGGGAGAGAGTGGACCTAGTAGCGATCATTGAAAAGGCGCTGCCAGAAGCTATGAATCGACCCCTGCAACCACAAATAGGTGAGTACACACACACACACACACACACACACACACACACACACACACACACACACACACACACACACACACACACACACACACACACACACATACCAGTGAAGAGATGGGACCAGGAACTATGACTCGACCCTTGCAATGACAATTATGTGAGTACACACACACACAGACACACACACACACACACACACACACACACATTAAATGATGTTACTCCCATCTTAGAGTATGCAGCACCAGTATGAAACCCTCATGTATAGAAGCTGGAAAAAGTGCAAAGGTTTACATGGAAACTAGTCCAAGAGCTGGGGAGTATGAGCTATGAGGAGAGGCTAGAGGAGCTAAACCTGACGACACCAGAAAACAGAAAGGCCAGAAGTGACATGATTATGACGTACAAAAAATAAGAGGAATTTACAGGGTGGATAGTGAGAGTTTAAAACTCAAATCTTAGGTACACGAGGTCAGAGGTGCAACTTAAATGCACAGATGAGCCATAGGTATGTTAAGATATACTTCTTTAGCATTATAGTGGTCAGAAAGTGGAACGACCTAGACAGCAAAACGATGGAGGCAGAATCCATACATAGTTTCAAGAATAAGCATGATAGGGCTCACGATTAGGCGAGTACACACACACACACACAGAGGCGGGGCCAGGAGCTGTGAATCGACCCCTGCAACCACAATTAGGTGAGTACACAAATACATATAGTCCAAGTGTCTATCGACAAGTGACTTTGACATTTGGTATCTAAAACACAACCCATTCTCCCCAGAGTCATCTTACCATGGCCTACGTATATCTCCTACAGTTGAAGTTCTCCATCAGAATGCGTATGTACCAATAGTTCCTTCAGAATTGCATTTATCTTCTGAGTTTCGACAGATACCGGTCTCTGAGCAGAATATTATTGACAATCAACTCTTACTGTGCTGAATTATTGTTTCCTCGCTTTGTAACAGCGAGGCGTAGATAGCGGATTAGAAGATAGTGAAGGCGGGGAAGAGATAGCGATAAAGAGGAGTTAAGGAAAAGAAGAGATCAGAGAGAAGGGAAGCTATTGATAGTAGTAAGGGAATGAAGCATTGAGAAGGGAGAGAGGGAGATTGATTAAATATTGATAAGCACAGTATAAAGAAAGCCGGGCTTACAGACAAACAGGCAGGCATACGCAACAAACAGCACAAACTAACAGGTGGAGTTAATAAGACGTAACTGAGCTGGGCGAGTTAGCGTCCGACGAAGGCTCAAGTTAGTCGTCTGAAGCTGAAGTTAACTTGCTGGAACTGCTGGATTCTGAGGCTGTTCAGTGCAGTGCTGGTGGGAGATGAATGAGGGTGAGGGGTGAGGTGTGTGGAGAAGGGTGAGGGTGAGGAGAGTAAAGTCGGGGTGATAAAGGGTGAAGGGGGCTAACAGGGAGGAGGAGGAGGAGGAGGAGGGGAATGTTTAGGGTGAATAAGAAGAGGTGGAAGAGGGATGAGGAAAAGTAGATGGAAGTGAGTTGGGGAAAATTTAGGGTTAGTTATTAAATAATACAAACGCTAAATCCGTACGGATCATACAGCATCGGGAAAGTGAGAATGGGAAGAGAGGGTATTTTGAGTGGGTTCAAGATAAGGTAGTGGGTTGTTGAAATTGTTGGATGAGGTGATAATTATCATTCTATTTATGGTATTTAATGCCGACAGGTTGATGAATAAAACACTTTAGCAACACTTGAATATCTTTGTTGCTGGAACGTTTCGCCCTCACAACAGACTTCTTCAGCTGAGTACAAGAGAACACAATACAGAAGCGGTAGAAGAGAGACGGGGCTAGTCTAGCATCCCCGAACTTCTGCCCTCGAAGTAGCCTATAGTGTACTTATCTGTTATGGGCTTTTCTTCAAACAGGTGGAGAGTGCATAATGAAAGGACACGGACCGAATCGTAGGCGAATATTCAATTGACGTTTGCTGCTACAACGGTCATGTCGACTGCTTATCTCTCTATATAAATAAAACCCACACTCCTGGTGTGGGTTTTATTTCTCACCCTATGGCTGAGGGCTCATAGGGTTCTGAGAGGTTAACTCTGTTTCCTTTCTCAGCTTCACAGTGAAGAAAGACGAGTTTAGAAAAGAGGCTAAAAATTCACTTATCGCCCATACCTCTGACCAAAAGATGGCGCTGGCAAGCAAGGGAAAAATAAAAATGCTGGGAAATCCCATGTTGTCAGTCATGTTAGAAGTTAACATATTTAAGGATAATGACGGCGTTTTCTTCAAAATAACGGGGTTGGGGATGGGATGGCTTATGTGAGGCTGAATTAAATGGGTTGAATTTGGGTTGTGTGGATTAAAGGTGGATAAAAAAAATGTGGGAATTTGGGTGAGAAATGTGTGAAATAGATGGAGTGGAGAGAGAAAAAGATTGAATTGAAAAGGATTAAAGGCGTAAGCCAAACACGATAACAAAAGAAGAACATTCATTAGCACAACATGTGTCCCACCAATCCTCGAATCAGCAACTCCAGCGTGGAGCCCAGATTTAAACTCAATTTTAGACATTCCAAAGCGCTGCTGCAAGGCTGGTACCAGAACAATGGGGCAACAGCTACGAAGAAAAAGACTGCGTAGGCTTAAATCCACGACAATCTAAAATAATAACTGAGAAATATGGGGGTTATAATAATAACATACATGATACTTACAAAGTTCATAAATACTCTCAGTTCAGCACAAACTTAGCGAGGAGAGAGAGAGAAAGAGAACCTGAGTTCACAGATGTCCTAATGACTTCAACAGCAACAGGGAAGTGGAACACACTAGAGAACTACACAGCAGGAACGGAAACAATAAACGACTTCAAGAGGAAGATACAATGACGTATGATGAAGTCATCCAAGAAGAAGCTTCGAGTCAGGCGTCGGAACCGAGGCTTAAAAACTCCATAACACAACTCTCCCAAACTCAGCGACCTCTTATATACAACTTTGCGAATCCAGAGACAGACAGTAATATAAGACTTCGCTCTAAATCGTATTTCCAAGTCAATAGTGCGATCTTCCTCTCTAGATCCTCACTCTCTCTCTCCCCAAGGACCTTAATTACCACAAGCTCTGCCAATTAGTGAGTAGTTGGCTCCATATCGGCTTTATTATAATTAATGTTGATGGAACATGGACAGCTACTGTAGGTCGGTCTGCGTAGATGCAAACCGATCCCACAATGTGTGTCTATATGTGTGCAAATACATATTATAAATCACCTTCAATATTCCTCTGATGACTAATAATATGCTAACAGATTCCGAAGGATTTTAAACAATTTCAGTGAGCATATGTCTTGCTGCTCGTATACTGCCACGAGACTACCGAAACTAACTTTTGATTAATTGCCCAAATTAACACAGAGGATTCCACAGCACAACATGATTGATATAACCCAACTGGGGACAGCAGAAAAAGAACGATATGGACAGTGATAAATGAACCAAGGAAAGGGGAGTGACACAGATCGAACAAAGTCTACCATAATAAAATATGACTGGAACACCATGAGTAAGTGAACATACAAAGGATAACTCAGAACAGCTGATGTGTAAGAACATTTCAGACCTTTGGATGGTCTAGAAATATTTATTTGCTGTGATACAAAGACTCTATGTAAACAACTCATGTTATTAGAGGTGTACAACGTATTGTTCACATATATTCAAATGCTGGGTAAAAATGGTGCATGGAATGGCGTTTGCCGAAAAGAAGAAATAAAAAGATAAGACGAATTTGCCAAGACAACGTTTCGCTCCGTGAAGATATTTATTAAACAATGAAGCGAACACGAAGCGAACCGGTATACCACTACGAGTTTGTTCTAAAACTCGTGTCCTTGTCTAAAGTAGGGCCACTGGTATTTATGCTATGGGACACTGTCTAAATCTAATGATATTCATTCCAAAAATGATTAATGAACCTAAAAGCTAATTAAATGTATTTTCCCCACTTAGCTTTGATGTAAAACATATGTGTGTTCCTTTTATGAACTGTATTTTACCCCCGCCTGATTTTCGTGTCAAATTTATTTGCTGTTATTTAGATTTAAAAAACTAAAATTGTATTATCACCGAATTGATTTTATAGACTCAGAGTTAATTCAAGTCCTGAAAGAGAACACTGCAGTACGTTTATTATTATTATTATTATTATTATTATTATTATTATTATTATTATTATTATTATTAGTAGTAGTAGTAGTAGTAGTAGTAGTAGTAGTAGTAGTAGTAGCAGCAGTAGTAGTATTGATATGTAAATTACCAATAACGTTTATGCTGTTCATAATGTATTTCTTCCAAGCTTTGTTCTGTTCATAGAGTAGTGAGCCACAAGAGTCCCAGACTTCACAATGTGTAGAGAGCAAAATACACTTGACTTCACCGGCTCACCCTGTGCGTAATCTCACCTTTACCGTGTTTTTAATTCTTCAGTCGTTTTTGCAAAATGAAGTATTAGTAGTAGTATTATATGAGAAAACATTTACAGAGCAGTTTCCAGTTCTTTGAACGTACTTAAAGTTTTAGGTTCAGTATGCATGTAAATTAAAGAGCAGGCGCTCAATACTCCTTGGTTTCGTACTATATAGAAAGGGGCAAGTGGTTAAGGACCTTGCCCGGTGTAACGAGCATAAAGTCGCAATGGAGCTGGACTTTGCCCCGTCTGAAGAGAATAACGTCAGTATCCTTGGACCTTAGGGTCCACTGTAGCGAACGTACGACAGCAGCAAACGCTCACAGCGAACCAGACGTGCCCTGTGAGTCTCTGTGAAGCATTAATCTGATTAATGTGAGTCAGATTGAGCGCTGGTGCGAGAAACGAGGGGATATCTGTACAAGGTAGCTCAACTAAGAGGGTTCACTTCCCAAAGCTCCACTTGTTGAATATAATGAAGGCATGGCTGAACGAGGATATGAAAGGTAAGACTGTAGGCGTATATATTTTCGTCACATTTAGCTCCAAGAGCTAAATGTAATGAAAACATGACTGTAGGAGGATATACAGGGCACACGGGACACTTTCTAAAATTCTCTGAGCTTAATATACCGAAGTAATGAACTTGCTGAAGCTCACTCCTGAGAGAGAAGTGGAATAAAATAAAATTTTGCTCTGTAGTACTTGCCTTTATACTCGCTTGTTGACTTGTTGCCTCATTTACTACGGTAACCATTAATTTACAGGTTACTGTTTAAAAAATAACTACTTATTATATACATAATCTGCTCCAGGTAATTTTTTTTTTTATAACAAAAACCCAGCCCCTCTTATAAATTATGTATTTGGTGTGTTAACATTTCAGAAGATTCTTCCTGGTTCTCAAATTTTGTGAAGTTCAAGTTTGGGTTACTGTTCATTAAATAGCACTGGTTACTGTCCATTAAGTGCTTGGAAGACGACGCTCTATCTGATTCTTTGATGTCTACAGGTAGACATCGGTAATCACACAACTTAGAAGGGCTACATGTGAGCCTCCGATACTTCGAAGTGTGTGATTTGATGCTAGTGAAGAACTTATGACACTTCCTCTGATCCCAACCTGATAACCTCCCCGTCCTCTGTGCGCCTTATAGCCGCTACAGGTGTAGCACTTCCCAGAGAATAAGTAATTTTGAGACTCCTTATCTATCCAACCGAATCTGGAGACGCCGTTTCCAGAAAACGTCTTCTCTGGTCAAAAGAGATAGTATATAGAGTATTCTGACGACGTTTCGTTGAGTGGTGAGTCTGATCAAGCCATTCCTTGATCAAGCTCTACACACAAACATAGTCAAAGACTTGTTTTTTACTATACATTTGGGCACCTCCAGTCCGTGCAGAGCCTTGTGTCAGTGGTAGGGTATGTGTCCTCAGAGAGATGGATGGTAAGATAGGTGTTCTCAAGGATCTGGACGATACGTGTGTCTTCAGGGAACTGGATGGTATAGTAGGTGTCCCCAGAGAGTGAGAAGATGTGTATCTTCGGGGAGTGGGATGACGTGTGTCATCGGAGAGTGAGACGACGTGTCTTCGGAGAGTGAGATGACGTGTGTCTTCGGTGAGATGGACGATATGATGTGTGTTTTCAGGAAACTGGATGTATTCAGCATCATTCTCCAGGTCCAAGATCATCTCTCAGTCATCTGATAAACTTGTATCTGATTTTATTACGCTGATAATTTCAGTGCATTCTTCCTCGCTGGTGTCATCTTTACATGATGGGAAGGACAGGAGCAGTCCAGCGTTATTACACACAGATCCATATGAACCGTCAGATTCGTAGTACACACTTAATAAATCACAGAACTCAAAAGTCATTGGTTCAAGCCGCACCGCGATTTGTTTGTAATCGTGTTAATATTACAATTTCGTGAGTACATACAGGATTGTGTACACCAAGATGCGTTTGTAGAGTCAGGTATGGTGGAGTGAGTGCACGCAGAGTCTCGAAAGTCACCCTGCACGCTCTTCTGCTCTTTTCAACAGCGTCTAATGAAGTGGTGAAGGAAATTCCTCTCAAATACCTTAGAAAGTTTGTTGGCGCTTCAGACACCACATCCACACAGCACCAGCCAAGCCACCCTCCACCACTCGGTATCGGCTCCCTGTTTAGATTCAAGCTCCCTTCATCATCTCCAGCTCCCGGTATCCTTTCTCCATTTCTCGATCCCAACTAAAGCTCCAGCGCAAGATCACGGAGACAGCTTCAGATCCCAGACCATGTTATGTGAAATCTCAATAATAACTTAACCAGGGCCAACCAGACTGTGTGTCCGAACATCAACAATGAAGCATGAGCTGCACGGAATAGCATGTTGTCAAGAAGTATGATCACAAAGATGCACATTGATGAACGAATATTTTTGGTGAGAATAACGTTTCACTCTGTGCGGAGCTTTGTCAAGACTTGATAGAGCTCTAGACAGAACAGAATGCTGTCCTCACTACAGCTTGTCCTGCATTACGAGTCTCTACATGTCAACATAACATATACTCTGTGAGCCGTGACTGCATATCACTCTAGAGATTATCTCTTCTAAGTCTCCAATTCCATTATTTATAGTAAATCTTTTATATGAGGAAGTCCTTACCCTGTTAGTTTAATTATTTAAAAATGTCATTAACCCTTTATCAGGCCTGGAATGGGGTAATTACCCTTTTCCAGGCCTGGTAAAGGGGTAATTACCCTTTACCAGGCCTGAGTGTAGAGATGTAGAAGATAATAGGTTTTGATTTTTGCATTAGGATACGTTCGACTGAATCAGTTTGGGTCATGCAGCTCAACTGGTGAATAGAAGGCAATCAGATTTGATTCGAGGAAAAGGAGGGTAGCTCCAGGTCCTTGGAACGTGAGTACCTCGCCAGTCATACATAAGAAGAACGTTCTAAATGTTATAGCTTGCAGGAAGTACTTCAGCATAATACTGTCATCTCCAGGGAGGACTGAACCATAATGCCATCATCTCCAAGGAGGACTGCAATATAATGCTATTATATCCAGGGAGGACTGCAACATAATGCTGTCATCTCCAGGGAGGACTGCAATATCATACTATCATCTCAAGGGAGGACTGCAATATAATGCTATCATCTCGAGGCAGGACTGCAATATAATGTTATCATCTCAAGGAAGGGCTGCAGTATAATGCTATCATCTCAGGGTATGGCTGCAGTATAATGCTATCATCCCAAGGAGGACTGCAACACAATGCTATCATCTCAAGGGAGGACTACAATATAATGCTATCATATCCAAGGAGGACTGCAACACAATGTTATCACCCCCAGGGAGGACTGCAACACAATGTTATCACCCCCAGGGAGGACTGCAACATAATGCTATCTTCAGAGAGGATTGCAACATAATATTATCATCTCCAGGGAGAAGTGCAACATATTGCTATCATCTCCATGGAGGATTGTGGGACTACCTGTAAGTTTCTGTTTATGATACGTGTGAAAGTCTGACAGTTCAGGGGCGTGATTTACAAATTGCGGGGCGTGACTTACAGACAGCGGGCGTAACTTACAGATCGCGGGCGTGACTTACAGATCGCGGGCAAGACTTACAGAGAGCGAACGTGGCCGTAATTTTCGGGCGAGATTCACAGGTCGCAGGAATGACTAACGAGTCACTGATGTGTAGTGCAATTTGTCGATTCAATCTACAAGTTGCAGCCACAACTTAAGGCCAAGCTAAATCCACAGGGGTTATTCAGCTGCTGGGAGGAATTGGATGTAAGCAAGTTTGATCCCGGGAAAGGTAAGGATAGCTCCAATTTATTTGATCAAGAACCCTTCACAAGCATCAAGGTAAAAAGGACATCCAGCAAGGAAGCAAAAATGACTTTACTCAAAATCCCCCTTACCCCCCTCCCCCCCACAATCGCCTCAAAAAATCCACCCTCTACCTATCCACCAATTCTCACCACAAAAAAAAAAAACATACCTCGCTTACCCTGTAATTTATTCATGGGAGTTTTATCCCCCCCCTCTCTGCAACACAGTTCCAGGAAACTGTTAGTGTCCTCGAAAAAAAAAAAATGTGTGAGTTGCAGCGCCAGACTTGTTAATCCAATTTTCTGTGTACTCCCACAAGGATCCTTACGTCTGATTCACCTATGTCTTGTGTGTTTTAATAGGTCTTATGGACATTAATACAACACGAAGGAAAAATGAACACGAACGTAGTCAATTAAGAATAGCATTATACGCATATGTATTTATTTTTCCAATAAATCATGTGATTAATTTATTGGTTGGTTAATAGTGTAAAAGCTTGTCTACTACACTATGTATATAGTGTTCCAGACACAGCTTTTTAACTTTTTATATTCTTTCTAGACAACATTACTTTAATCCCTAAAACAGTCATTAAAGTTTACTCTCAGGGTACCTAGTGTTAATTTCATTTTAATATATTTTCTAATAAGATTTGAATATATATATATATATATATAAAATATATATATATATATATATATATATATATATATATATATATATATATACATACATATATATACAATATATATATATATATATATATATATATATATATATATATATATATATAGATACAAATATATAAATATATATATAAATATATATAAAGATATATATATATATATATATATATATATATATATATATATATATATATATATATATATATATATATATATATATATATATATATATCGGTTTCTTTACACGCAGGTTTTCATGTTTTTTTTTATTTAAAAATAATAATAACAATAATAAATATAATAATAATAATAATAACAATAATAAATATAATAATAATAATAATAATAATAATAATAATAATAATAATAATAATAAGAAGAAGAAGAAGAAGAAGAAGAAGAAGAAGAAGAAGAAGCAGAAGAAGAAGAATATCCACTGGTTATATACTCCGAGAAGTTTGTTATTCACAGTGTACAGTTGCTGTATGATGGCCCCAATAACCATCAAAAAATTTATAATAAAAATAATATTAATATTACATATCACATATATTTTAATGAGTATATCACTATGTGCATGCATTAAGAGCAGCCCTGTGTATACACTTGGAGGGATGTATTTTTCAGTAGGAATGCACATAATTAGTTTAATCCTTATATTATAGATTAAGGTAACATTAACAAGTTTAGAATAGTTGACTTAAATCCTTAATTGACTCTTGTAAAGTCAATAACATTTAAATCTATTAAATCAACTAACTACTGTTACTGTTACAACAATTACTACTAGTAGCAGTAATAATAACATTTTTTTCCACGAACCGGCCGTATCCCACCGAGGCAGGGTGACCTGACAAGAAAAAACGAAAGTTTCTTTTTTTAGTAACATGAAAGCTTTTATTTTTAGAAACACGAAAGCTTTTCTTTTAAAATTTAGTAATTTATACAGGAGAAGGGGTTACCAGCCCCTTGCTCTTGGAAATTTAGTCGCCTTTTACGACACGCATGGCTTACGGAGGACGAGTTCTGTTCCACTTGCCATGGAGATAAATAAAGAAGAACATGAACCGTTAAGAAAATGCAAATGTGTGTGTAAATTATTATTATTATTATTAAATTAATTTTTACTTGTTTTTACCCATTTTAGGATTATAATTTTTTTCAGGGGAAAAACTTATAATAAATAAAAAAAATCCTTTTTTGCTTATAACAAAATATCACAATATAACTAATGGAGCACAAATTGCTTTTCCTTTATAATTGAGTAATTAAAAATGCGAGCTGCCTGGCGCACCATGTTTATGATCTTTGGAAAATATGATCACACAGTCTCTTAATCATTGCTGCATAATTATCTCCACATGGGGAATTATCTTTTTTCAGATAATTGCTCCGACTCTGCGGAATAAAATGAAAATCTAAATTTCTTGGTAAAATCGATGTATATTTGCTCGTGGGGATGGATGGGGGAGGCAAAATGGTGTATTCTGTTTGGCTATTGCTGGTTTTATCATAAATATGGGTGAAATATTTGTTAGTGTTATCAAAAGTAGTTATTTTCGGTAATTATTTTCCCTGTTGTTGTTGCTACCCCCGAGAATACTGATAAAAATCAAAATTAGTGTCTTTTTTCCCTGATGTGGTTAGTTTATAGTGGGTATCTATTGTGGCGACGTATTGCCCATCGGTGGCAATCAATCTAATATGGGGAATAATACTGCAGGTGGCAAAAGACTGCTGGGCAGAACACCTTTCTAGGCTGAGGGACTGATCACCTCAAAAATCTCCACGTCATCCACTATCAAAAGCTGATTCAATTAGACTGATGGACTGATCACCTCATGATGCTTCATATATTTTATTGTCTGAATTGGAGTAATAAAATCACTGATTCGAGAAACGTTTCCGCACTAAAGACACATAACTCTTGTGCATGTATTTTATTCAACTGGTTTCGACTGGCATAGAGTTGAAATGACTTTCTCTCCTTGTGAAAGATACTTTTGCGACAGGTGGTGGAGCAGCTGTTTGTGGTGTTGGCACTGGAACTGGGGCTACTATTGTTGCTGCTGCTGCTACTGCTGCGGTGTTATTGCGGCTGGTTGGTGGTAGTGGTGTTGCTGCTGTGTTGGTTGCTCTTGTCACTGGTGCTCGTGCTTCTGTTGTTGTTGTTGTTGTGGTTGGTGGTGGTGGTGGTAGCGGTGGTGGTGGTGGTTACTGGTGGTGGATGAAGGTCGCGCTGGTGGCGGTGCTGCTGCTGCTGTGTGTTCACACTGGTGTTCGTGCTTCAAATTCTGCTGCTGGGTGGTGGTGTTGTTCCGGCGGCGGCTGAGAGGACGACGACAGTTCTGCTGTTCGTGAAACTTAATACTTAGAACAATACTTAGAACAGGGGTGTCACTAGCACGTTAAGAGACCATACAATAAGTGTCAGGGGCCCGAGACTGTTCAACTGCCTCCCAGCACACATAAGGGGGATTACCAACAGACCCCTGGCAGTCTTCAAGCTGGCACTGGACAAACACCTAAAGTCAGTTCCTGATCAGCCGGGCTGTGGCTCGTACGTTGGTTTGCGTGCAGCCAGCAGCAACAGCCTGGTTGATCAGGCTCTGATCCACCAGGAGGCCTGGTCACAGACCGGGCCGCGGGGGCGTTGACCCCCGGAACTCTCCCCAGGTAAACTCCAGGTAAACAGGATACACAGAGTATAAACAGTGGGTGGAGTCAGGTGCTGCAGGAGCTGTGAGGGGAGTTTACGTGACGGCAATGATCTTAAGTAGAATATATCTGACCAATATTTTCGTGATTATGAAGCTGCCTGAATTTTGAGCGATGATGATGGCGATGAGAGGGGATTCCAAACATGGACTGAGACTTAGGAATGATGTAGGCATTGATTCGATCGTCCCTTCGGCAAGCGTATCATTGTCGCTGATCTGCCGTAGGCTCCTAGACATATCTCCCACGATTTGACAAAGCTCCTGGAAAGCGAGACGTTGCCACAATAAAATGTCACATTAATTGCATCTGTGTCCATTTACCTAGCATATTAAACTATAGACTATATACTAGAGGCAGCATAAGGAAGGCAGTATCCTAGAAATTCTGATAAAAAAAATTAGCTGAAAATAATATATTGCTCTACCCCCTTTGACTACAGCGCAATTAGAATCATTTGAAAGATAAATATAACTAGAAAAAGACCCGCTGCAAGAACAAATTGATCTGCCCAACACGCAGCTTTTGTTTATTAGAAGAAAAAAAACTTTAACATGTTTACAAAGAATGATTTACTGTCTGAGCAAGGCGGAACTCTTGAAACAAGAAAAGACAATAGTCTGTGTAAATAATAAAATATCTTTAAGACAACGACACACACACACACACACACAGGGAGACATCTCCCCGTGGGTCCTTAGAGAGGGAGCAGAGATGCTGTGTGTGCCACTAACCACGATCTTCAACACATCCCTCGAAACTGGGCAACCACCTGAGGCATGGAAGACGGCAAATGCAGTTCCCATTTTTAAGAAAGGAGACAGAAACGAAGCACGACACTATTGACCAGTATCACTGACGTGTATAGTATGCAGAGTCATTGAGAAGATTATCAAGAGGAGAGTGGTGGAGCACCTGCAACGGAACAAGATTATAAAAGGCAACCAGCAAGGATTCATGGAAGGCAAATCCTGTGTCACAAACTTCCTGGAGTTTTATGACAAGGTAACAGAAGTAAGTCACGAGAGAGAGGGATGAGTTGACTGCATTTTCTTGGACTGCAAGAAGGTCTTCGACACAGTTCCTCACAAGAAGCTAGAGGATCAGGAACATATAACAGGAAGGGAGGCAACAACTAGTCATGGTACGAGATGAGGTATCACAATGGGCGGCCGTGACGAGCGGGGTTCCATTGGGGTCAGTCCTGGGACCAGTGCTGTTTTTGGTATATGCGAATGACATGACGAAAGGGATAGACTCAGAGGTGTCCCTGTTTGCAGATGATGAGAGGTTAATGAGAAGAATTAAATCAGATGAGGATCAGGCAGGGCTCCAAAGAGACCTGGACAGGCTGGACACGTGGTCCAGCAACTGGCTCCTAGAATTTAACCCCGCCAAATACAAAGTCATGAAGATCGGGGAAGGGCAAAGAAGACCGCAGACAGAGTATAGGCTAGGTGGCCAAAGACTGCAAACTTCGCTCAAGGAAAAAGATCTTGGGGTGAGTATAATAACGAGTAAGTCTCCGGAAGCACACAACCTGATAACTGCTGCGGCATATGGGCGCCTGGCAAACCTGAGAATAGCGTTCCGATACCTCAGTAAGGAATCGTTCAAGACACTGTACACCGTGGAGCACCAATTTGGAACCCACACCAGGTAAAGCACGTCAAGAAATTAGAGAAAGTGCAAAAGTTTGCAACAAAGCTAGTTCCAGAGTTAAGGGGAATGTCCTACGAAGAAAGGTTAAGGGAAATAAGCCTGACGACACTAGTGGACAGGAGGGATAGGGGAGACATGATATCGACGTACGAAATATAGCGAGGAGACAGGATGTTCCAGAGATGATACACAGAAACAAAGGGTCACATTTGGAAGTTGAGTCAAAGGGATGTTAGGAAGTATTTTTTCAGTCACAGAGTTGTTAGAAAGTGGAATAGTCTGGAAAGTGGGGTAGTGGGTGCAGAAACTATGCATAGTTTTAAGAAGAGGTATGATGAAGCTCATCCCCTGCAACCACAAATAGGTGAGAACAAATAGGTGAATACACACACACACACACACACACACACACACACACATATATATATATATATATATATATATATATATATATATATATATATATATATATATATATATATATATATATATATATATATACAGACATTCCAGTTCTAAAACAGAGCACGTAATACACTGTTCAGTATCTGACTGACTTCCCATTATAATAAGACAAGCCGAGCAATTAAGTCTAAATACAACCCCTCACTTAAAAATAAATTATACAGAATATTGCATGATCCCTTGCTTCATTCTTGTTTTTATCTGATTCAGTAGGAGAACTGGCGACCAAAGCTCCTCCTCCTTTCATTTAAAAGAAGACTTATTCCTCAAAGAGACTGTCAGGAGAATGCAATCATTGGCGTAGCATGTCGAATACACCAATAATACTTTAGTGATACAGAGTAATTTCACGTACGTGCTGGCCAGCCATGGAAGAGTTGTGCAGATACTACTCAAAGGTCACTAGCATGTTACACTTTGAAAACCAATAAACAACTTTGGCCGTTGGTAGGTAAGACACATAGGCAACAGTTAGGCAACTTTATTCCGAAACGTTTCGCCTACACAGTAGGCTTCTTCAGTCGAATACAGAAAATAGGCAGGAACAGCAGAGATGTGAAGACGATGTAATTAGTCCATCACCCTTGAAGTCGTAGAATTTGAGGTTGTCAGTCCCTCAGCATGGAGACTGGAGGGACTGACAACCTCAAATTCTACGACTTCAAGGGTCATGGACTGATTACATCGTCTTCACATCTCTGCTGTTCCTGCCTATTTTCTGTATTCGACTGAAGAAGCCTACTGTGTAGGCGAAACGTTTCGGAATAAAGTTGCCTAACTGTTGCCTATGTGTCTTACCTACCAACCTGTCGGTATTGTATACCATCTGATGTTCAACTTTGGCCGTAAGTCCAGCGTTACATGACAACATGGCCGAGTGGACTAAGGTGTTGTGAAACTGACCTGCTATCCCGGCAGGCCGATAATAACACACGTCTTAATCCACACGTTAATGAGATTAAATATTTGTAAAATGTATCGCTGGCTATGGATTGCTGAGGAGTTAAAGTAAAGTTTAACAAACTGGTACTTACACAGTAAAAGTATGATAGGTATTTGTGGAAAGTTTGTAGCTAATCGCACGAAGGATTCATAAAATAACTCAGTAAATTGATAAATAATCGTCCACCGAAAACATATCTAAAAAACGAAGATGTACCAGCGTTTAGGGTTTGAAGCTAATCTGAAGAGGCATTCTCCAGTCATTACGGAAATAAGTACATTTGAAGTTTAAGCTAGGGAAGAGAGAATACTCATGGCACTTATAAACTGAATAAGGTAGATCTCAATCACTCTGAATACGACAAAGTGTTAGGAATTCTGGCAAGGAGTAATATGAAGCCAAGACAAGAGTGCATAATTGTCAGCGATAAACCTAATAGAATACAGGAGAATCCTCAGGCTATACTTCAACTTATATATATATATATATATATATATATATATATATATATATATATATATATATATATATATATATATATATATATATATATATATATATATATATATATATATATATATATATACGCAAAACAACCGCTGTGAAAGAGTAGTGAAATTCCAAGTGTTTTCGTGACTACTCACATTGTCATAGTTCCTTGACAACGTGAGTAGTCACGAAAGCGCTTGGAATTTCTCTATTCTTTCACAGTGGTTGTTTTGCATATTCTGAAATCACCTGTTCGCTGTGATTTTATTGCATATATATATATATATATATATATATATATATATATATATATATATCTATATATATATATATATATATATATATATATATATATATATATATATATATATATATATATATATATATATATATATATATATATATATATATATATATATATATATATATAATTATGGTGATAGTAATAACTATTTAGATGTACTGAGAAATATTCACCTCTCGGTGTATTATATACCCGTGACAAACATGAATGTATTGTTAATATTCCTATATTATCTATGTTAGTATTTTGCAATTATTTAACTTTATTTATTATTATTATTATTATTATTTTAAAAATATCCGTAATAAGCAATATATCCATGAAAGCAATAAAATTTGGCAAAAAAAAAGTCTTTAATAAATAATAAATTCTGTTGTGAGAACATCCCGTAACCTTTATCTGTAAATATTTATTTTTTTAAAGGGAAATTTGAGGATTTTTATTTTAAAATAGTCGCCTCCCCTCCTTTACAAAAAAATAATTATGTGATTATATAAATATATATCATATCCGTTCATAATTTATGCCAACATTACTTCTTTCATTTAGCAATGTGTCTGGAAAGAGGAAATATTGCTTGAAGATATAGCAAATGCATATGTGAGCGTCTGTATCGGTTATTCTGTCTGTCTGACCGTCTGTCCACCTGTTTGGTAGATTATCTGTTTATTTGACTGGTTATCTGTCTGTCCAACTGTCTAGTTGGCCATCTGTTTATTTCTCTGTCGGTCCGTCATTGTTGTAGGATGCGCAGAATTTTTTTTTTTTTATCAGAAGTGAAATAAAATAGCTGTCAGAGTAATTAACAGCGGTGTTTCAGCATATGCAACCAATTTTTGTATGATTTGGTACCAGTGTTTGAGTACTTAGCAACATGACAATGGGACTTGCCAATATTGCACCATGGATTGGTTCAAACGTTTGTGCAATTGGAAATAATGCATCACAGTTTAACAACAGTTACTGAACATTTGGCACCATTGTACTGTTTGAAATTTTTCGTATTGTATAGCAAAAGCGTTGCCTAAAAATAATGTGTTGGTGCATAACATTAGATTTTTGTAGTAAAATCGGTAATAAGAAAATGAATGAAGTCCTTTGCATAAAGGATGTATGCAGCAAGATGTGTATATCTCAAAATGTATGTATTTCTGTGATTCAAATATATCTTGTAAGTGTTACAAGCAGCCTTAATGACTCTCGTGTAGCCGACAGGCTTTAAACTCAATTAACCAAGGAAGCAATAGTCGCCACTGCTTCCATCTCTCATCATTAGTAAAACGGCATAGTTGAAAGGCATTTCACCTTTTTCTTATCTCTACAACAGTTCGCTCAAATTGATTTAGCAACTCTTTAATTCTACCTTTCCTGATACCATTTCCTCCTGCGTTCAGGAAGGTAATAGAATTTTTCCAATTTCCGGCCAGAATATTGTCTGTCTTGTCTAGAAACTCAAACCGGGTGAGTGAAAGATATATCTTCCTCATTTTTCTGTTTATTCTTAAAAAAAAAAAAAACTTCAACATATATAATAAAAAATAAAATCCATATATCACTAAATCACCAACAATATATTTATAAAACATCAACTATATATCACTGAAACACTATCGATATATTGCTAAATCACCATTTATATATCACTAAAATTATCATCCCTGTATCAGTAAAGGCATCATTCACATAGTTAACTGATGCATCATCTACAACAAGATCATTCTTATCATTTTATCTACTACTGACTTTACTTGAAAGTAAATTAATTGTCCGACTTTGGTTCATTTTATATCCTTGTAATTATCATTGTTTACAGTGTGATGTAATAGTTTAGAACACTGACAAGTTGAAGAATGAGACACTTGCACAAGATTTGAGAAACTTTATTGAGGAAACGTTTCTCCAGCCAGAGGCTTCTTCAGTCCAATGCAGAGAATAATGAAAGATGAGGAGAATGAGGTAATCAGTCCCTCAGCCTGGAGTCGTTGTGTTCAGTCCATCAGTCTTGAAAATATAGTTTGTCGCTTTTCCTTTACTTCATTATTTATGAGCTTTCCATTCTGACGTCATGAATTTAATTTACAAACATTGCCGGTTTTTTCCATTGTCTGGAAAAGGCCCTCTAATTTCACGTCAGATGGCAATTTTGCCTGGAAACAATATATGAAAAAGTCTGTCCTCTCCTTCTAGTGTTCTCTGGGAAGTTCAGCATATCAGAGGACCTTACAGAAGGATGCGAGTACATAGTCATGGTGGTAATGATATTGGTGCTTATGGTGGTGGTAGTGATGGTAGTGGTGGTTATGGTGGTGAGGTAGGAGTGGTTATGGTTGTGGAGGGTGGTTGTAGTTTTCGTTGTTGAGGGGGTGGTAGTTATGTTGTGGAGGGTGGCTGTAGTCATGGTTGTGTGGGTAGTGGTGGCTTTAGTTGTTGGGGAAATGGTAGTTATGACTGTGGGGGTGGTTATGGTGGTTAGCGCAGTGATGGTTATGGTTGTGGTGGGGGTGATTACGGCGAGGTGCACAACTGGCCAGGCTGTGAGGTCGATCGACCGTCAGGGTGGTGACAGTCGATAGATCCAGCATAGATTACTGAAGAGTAAAAGTCACAATACTATGACTAGGCGAGCTCAAATCTAACTCACAATTCGGAAAAGAAAACGTCGGAAGATGTTTCCTCTTCGAATTATGGATTTTGTAGTAAGAAGACCTAAACTTGTCTTCCAATCCTGAGATATGGCTCATTTTAAAGGCCGGAGTTACGTTATCAGGTTCGAAGCCTGTCTACTCAAAGGCCACTAAAGTCACAATTCACCCATGTATTATCAAGAATGATTTAATCCCTATCGACTGAGAGTAATCTTGAAATATGTATATAAGTGAAGGAGAGAATTCTACGATATCTATATCCAGTCCATGTCCGAGATATTTTAATGGTCAATTGCTAATTATATTTAAACTCGATTAATTCCTGAGCTGTTTAGATACAATGTATTATATTTTGTTAATTGTTTTAATTAATAAAAACTTGTAAATATAATTTTACGTCACGTAAATTAGCAAAACAGTTTTAATGAAAGGCGAGCAAGCAAGAATTTATATAAACATTAATTTTAGCCTCTCCTTCTAGCTTTAATGTGAACCATGTTTATATTTCTATTTATATCCTCTTGTACATCAACTGGTTCGTTCTCTCGTACATAATTGTTTTGGTAATAAAATCTGCCTAGTAATATTTTCCATGTACAATTTATCAGTATATATTTTGAGATTTATTCGGATTTAAGACCAATTAATATAAAGTACATTAATGTATATTGCAAATTTAAGTTGGTATGTATGGAGACCATTTAAATCTGTAGGAGAAGGAAGGCGGGGTAGGGGTCGTCCTCGAAAAGGTTGGAAGGAAGGGGTAAGGGAGGTTTTGTGGGCGAGGGGCTTGGACCTCCAGCAGGCGAGAATGAGCGTGTTCGATATGAGTGAATGGAGACGAATGGTATTTGGGACCTGACGACATGTTGGAGTGTGAGCAGGGTAATATTTAGTGAAGGGATTCAGGGAAACCGGTTAATTTTATATAGCCGGACTTGAGTCCTGGAAATGGGAAGTACAATGCCTGCACTTTAAAGGAGGGGTTTTGGGATATTAGCAGTTTGGAGGGATATGCTGTGTATCTTTATACGTATATGCTTCTAAACTGTTGTATTCTGAGCACCTCTGCAAAAACAGTGATTATGTGTGAGTGAGGTGAAAGTGTTGAATGATGATGAAAGTATTTTCTTTTTGGGGATTTTCTTTCTTTTTGGGTCACCCTGCCTCGGTGGGAGACGGCCGACATGTTGAAAAAAAAATGTAAGATATATTAATTATCCAATGAAAGTGGTAACAAACCTCTTCCAAGGTTGTTGTGGTATAACCTGAGAACAAGTCTTCAGATCTGCTTTAATTAAACTTTCAGCGCGTATTCAGCGCTTTCAGCATATGTTCAGCACATGTTCAGCACTTTCAACATATGTTTGTTTCCTATTTAGCGAAAGGCTCGAATAATTACTAGACTGTGTAGGTGGCAATTTTTCTATTTTATATATGAAAATAAGGCAATAACTTGAGAACGCTTTCCCTGATCGAATACAAACTTTTTTTCATACCCGTGTATCCTTCTTAGAAGAATGTGTGGATTGTTAGTTGAATTTGTAAGTGACTATTTTAATAATATTATTTAAAAAAAATATTTTCGTAAATACAGATTCTGAAAGGATTCAGTCTAATCCTCCTCGCGCACTAAAAATAATAAAAAAAAATACTATAAATTTAGCCTCATTTTGTATATTTCCCAGATTGTTAAAATAAAAATAAATTATTTTTGTGAATTAACTGGAGAATACCTCCTCCGATGGGCTTCAAACTTATTTAGAGAATACTTCGGATTGCCTTTGTGCTGCTTTATTAAATAAATTTCAATAATTTCTGAATGCAATAACAGTTTTACTTTATATTTTTATCACAAACTTGAAAGATCATATCTCTATTGATCTAACTTTTTAAAGGGTGGATCAGTAAACTAGCGAGAGGCCTCCATGTGGACTAAAAGCCTTACATTCTCTTTAAGTAGGTTTCAGTTCAGTGTAAATCACACTGCTTAATGTGAATTACTTATACTCAATCTTAAAGGGACTTATATGTAGCTAGTCCGAACGTGACAATATCCTAGTACAGGCCAGGTCCGGACATATCCCCTCCCCATATCGCCGTTGGACTGATAATTAATATGAGGAGAGGGGCTCCTCTGATGTACCAATATCGAAGTTGCTCAAGAGAGCTTGAACTGTAATTGAAGACCTTATTAATTCAATTTCACTGAAGTTCACTGGTGATTGGGAGATCTTGGATCATCTAATGTTCAGTTACATAATAAACAACATATGCGCTAATGCCATACATATTACTAAGAATATATACATACTGACTATATCTTAAAACAGGATACATAACAAGGGGTTGCCAGGCTCACTCTCTGGTTGGTGATGTTCTCCCTAGAAGACTGATTCCAATGTTCTCCCCATTATTCCTATCTCCATCAAGGTTTCACTAGACAAATACATTGAAATAAAGAGGGATACTTTCCTGGACTCTGAAGGAGGGGTGTTAATGTTGCAGTTTAAAAATTGTAGTGTATAGCACCCTTCTAGCAAGACAGTGATGGAGTGAATGATGGTGAAAGTTTTTCTTTTCCGGGCCACCCTGCGTTGGTGGGAATCGGCCAGTGTGTTAATAAAAAAAAATGCTTTCCTGGAAAGTGCTTTAAATTGAAGGTGAAGACGTGGAATCCAGTTTGGAGTTCGATGAAGACCACCTGACGTTATCATCTGACGCTATTATTTTGGTAAATCCACGAATTATAGACTGTTGCTCTTCTCGTGGTAATTTCCCGCACATGAATTTAACATTTTAATACTGAAAAAGCACAATCAAGGCCTTTAAACCCCTAAAATGACTCAGCACTGACAATGGATTGCTACAGTTTCACTACTGCCCGATGAGCAAAGGTTAGCGAAGGGAAGCCACTGCTCCCAATACATACAGTAACTTAAGCCTATGATTGATTACAATTTTGCTCCTAGACCCATTAAACGTCTATTTCCTTATAGAAAACTAAAAATTAAATCACAATGAATACGTCTGCTGTCAAATTCAAGTGTAGCGCGAGCACAGTTGAAAATAAAATTGTAATATGGTTTCGTTAACTTATTAGGACAATAATTTTGTCACCCTCATTCTAAGATTAACACATAAAAATGTTCTCGTATAAACCTTCTGAAATTCATCGATGTGTGACGAAAATATGGCCTTACATTGTGTGAAAGTAAATGGATAATTTATCCCATGTAAATTAAGAAGTAATAAATGTTTCTCTAATTGAGTACAATTGAAAAACTGATGAATAGTACTCTGATGAATAGTACTCTGATGAATAGTACTCTGAAAAAAATATTCTGCGCATCCTCGGTCAGGTAAGGCTCCAGTGGCAGTCATCATATGCCTAAGATCAAAACCTAACCTGAAAAATAATAAAAATTTACCCTCTATGCAGTTTTTAATTTTGACAAGTTTTAAATACTGAACATTATATATATATATATATATATATATATATATATATATATATATATATATATATATATATATATATATATATATATATATATATATATATATATATATATATATATATATATATATATATATATGTATGTTTATTAAAACTGCAGCCAACCGGGATTAGATACTGCGACACATTCTCCTGCCTCAAGAAACAGAACAACGTTCACATCGCCTTAATCACTTAACATGAATCATGCACCGAGTAGAGCTAGGTGTTGTTCATGATCCGAGGACACTCCAAGTGTCCTAGGATCATGATTTTTAAATGCAACTTTAATTTTAAAATTCTTAAGTAGAGAAAGTATATCAAGAAGGCTTTCATGGAAAGGAAGAACCAACATATTCTTTGTTGTATAGGATTGTTTGTCCTTTTTAGAATTGTAAAATGTATTTCTAGCAATTATAAAGGGTTTATCAATTAAGTATTTTGGGTATTTCAGATCATTAGCTATTTCATAAATCTTCAAGATTTCTTCGTCTATGAACTTTGGGCTGCAAATACTCAAAGCTTTCAAAAACATGGATGAGAATACAGAAAGTTTAACTCTATCATGATGTGAAGAATAAAAGTACATATAAGAATAGTTTGTTTTCTGTGTGTTTTAAATAAAACTCATCGTTCCCCTTAATAATTAAGACATCTTAAAGCGGCAATGAGTTCTTTGTTCATACTAATCAGTGTAATTTTTGGAATAGTTCACATCAGTATTCTTAGGAATACAAGGATATGGTTTATACCTGAATTCTTAAGCATTAGACACAAAACATCATTATGATGATGGGTGGAGTGATATAATAAAAAGGCTTGCTAGTGCCTGACTAGGATCCCAGATGCACTTTTTAAATATTGTTGACAACAGTTCGTCGGATCCCATTTACTTACCTCTTTTCTCAATTTCGATAACTTTATCCCTCGTGACTGTAATAGTACTTAATTTGCTTTATTCAAGCCCTTTATGAATATTAATTGCAGTGCTAGAATGTTATTTATGTCTTCTTGTGTGAGGACTGACAGGAAATGACCATTTAAAAATGTAATTAGCTAACTGTCAGTAATAAGCTGTCCAGACCTATTTCTCAGAGGACCTAATTTTTCCTGATCTTTGTCCTGTACACTTGAAAGGTGACCTTTTATAGGTATTAATCAAAAGTTATTTCTTTATATTATTAGACGTATTTTATCTAGCGTACTTTCATTGAATATAGTGTGATTTGGATCTGCATTAAATATTTGTGCGTAAGTCAGGTATGTACCAGCCAGAGTCAAGAAGCATCTTTGATTCTGACACTAAATTTCCAAGGGCTACAGGAGCTTAGGCAATCTCCACTCTCCTACATAAGTCCATCAAAGTACTCATGAAGGCTACTCAAAGAACTTATTATTATTGATGTAATGCCTCACTAGAAGAGCCGCTTCTTAGCCTATGAGCTGCACCATTCTTGATAATTATTTATATGTCCTTCGAAGATGTGTGTGTGAGTATGCTTGAAATCTCTCTCTCTCTCTCTCTCTCTCTCTCTCTCTCTCTCTCTCTCTCTCTCTCTCTCTCTCTCTCTCTCTCTCTCTCTCTCTCTCTCTCTCTCTCTCTCTCCGTCGCTCTCTCTCCGTCGCTCTCTCTGTCGCTCTGTCTCTGTCTCTGTCTTTGTCCGTCTGTCTGTCTGTCTGTCTGTCTGTCTGTCTCTCTCTCTCTCTCTCTCTCTCTCTCTCTCTCTCTCTCTCTCTTTCCCCTCGTTGTACCAGTATATACGACTGAGCAAGAAACATACACTGAGTCTCGCATAAACTGAGGGCATCAGTGCATGATGACTTTTTCATTTGCATGATCTTGTATGACAGACGGATGAAGACAGAATCTCAGGAAAAGTGGAGGAAGGTTTGATCTTGCGCGAGCCGAGGAAAGAGTTGGAGATGAGATGGTAGAGAGGGACAGAGAGAGAGAGAGAGAGAGAGAGAGAGAGAGAGAGAGAGAGAGAGAGAGAGAGAGAGAGAGAGAGAGAGAGAGAGAGAGAGAGAGAGAGAGCGGGAGAGAGAGAGAGAATTAAGGATTAGTGAGCAGTCCTAGCTTTTTACAGATTAGTAGAAGTCATTCAGGTTTTTAAGGAAAATCACCCAACCCCACTAGCAACCAACAGATCTAGCTTATTCTCCTCCAAACACAGTAAAAGCAAGTGTCCCCGAAAAACCTGATATGTGCACTCAGGGCAGCTTGCGCCTCAGGCGAAAACCAATTAAGCGAAATCAGAAGAGCAGATGCAATTTGCTGAAGAGCCTTTGGGAAACAAAATCATTCATTAAAAAGTAGTACACTATTTGCCAGCATAAAAGGGCGTTTGGTCAGCGTCTGCATCTGGACTCTCGCAGAGAGTGAGCCAAACAATTGAAAGTTCCACGGTAAGATATATTTTAGAATTAACTTTCGGGGACGAGAAAAATATTGAAGGGGTTCCTCATCAAACTAAAATATGATATATATATATATGAAGCTTAAGATCTCAAAGTAGAAGTGAGGCGGACATACTGAGAGAAAGACGGGTGTAAGGTATCCATAACTTGGTCATGAGTGGGTCACAGATCCTTTGCTGCTGGAGTTGGGATGAACGGCATTGAGTTGATTTTGGGAAAAATTACTGACAAGATGTTAGAACGGAGTGTTGATCTTGATGCACACGATGCCATGTGTGCTGTCACTAGATGTCTTTCCCTTCCTAAGCAAACTTTCACCTACGTTTCTCAGGAATTCTTTACCAGCTCCAAACCAATGATTCTGACACCTTTAAAAAATGTGCTAGAAAAAATTATGAACCATCTATAAATGATTCCTTTTTGGTTGAAGACATTCTTCGAATCAGGCTAAGAGGACTGGGGATACATGCTGCCTCTCGAATTGCCGTGCCAGCTTTCTTATCCAGTTAACTTGACCACAATGCACTGGAAAATCAGATTAAACCAGAATATTTAGCTAATTCATCAGGGATGCACAGCTGCAGCATTTGTCAATGGAATGCTCTCACATGAACACCACTACTGGAATACCCAGTTAGGGATATCCAATAGTGGAAGACGTTACGCAGAAGTTAAAAAACATAGGTCTCTTAAGTAAAGCTTACCTTAAATATATTGCCTCTGGATGTGTACTGAAACTTCTACCTATAAACCGGCAAAAGATCTGTTCGATTATTACAACTCATTACAATTAATTAATTTAAAGTAAACATTTTTCCAATTTTGTGCAATAAATCATTAACCTCGGTTTTAGGTTTCTCGTTATTATAGCTACTGTTTATATAAAATATATTTTTACCAATATAAGTTTGCCAGTGACAGAAACTACTTGTATTAACAATATATTTCCTAAATAATATAGTAGTAAGACAACCAACAACATTTAGCTTCTTTCTTTAGATAATAATCGACGTCTCTTTTTTTCCCGTTTAATGATGAAGTTCCTGAGTAAACTATGTGGTCGCAAATGGTTCTCATCCTGGTCCATGAATTTTAGAGATTGTAATATATTTTAGTTATTGGAAAGGATTGGTCTTCTTGAGGTATTCTTTTTAATTCATAGCATTTAAATATTAAATTTAGCTAGCGTTTCCTTTAAATATTGCGTTATGTTATTTAAAAGAATCTCTCAGTATCATTATATACTCAGTTTTACTCGCATTTTTTTAATAATTACTTAACAGTTCACTCGATCAAAATTTAAATATAGAATCGATCGACACCATGCCCAGCCTTTCTAGGGTAGGATAGGTGCCTGAGACCGAGCTTGTAGCTCACAAGACTGCCATTCTCATTAGCCCCCTTGGGGTGGGATGGCATACCAGAGGGGCCTAGCTTCTCCCTACGAGAAGCTAGGCCTGGGGACAGTTGGTCCCAAAGATGAGTGGGTACTTGTACCTCCTCCCATGGGAGACTTAGGTCTCAGAGAGAGAGGGAGCCAAGGCCGGGCCACCACCGCCGGGAGAATACCGGCGAATCTTTAATAATAATAATAATAAATATAGAATCCCTTCCTATTTATGAAATAAAATTGCGTAAATTTAAAAATGATGGGAACCTTGGTCTTGTTGTAGCCCTCGTTCATAATATACAAAAGTGTGCATAATTACTGTGGGTATTGATCCAAAGTGAGAGTAGGAAGGAGGGGGGACGAAGAGGACGACGTGAGGGAGGGACAAGAGAGAGAGGACGTGATGAAGATGAGAAGGGCAAGATGAGAGAGGGAGAAAAGATAACTAGGCGAGGGAGGTAGAGGAGGAAGTCGATGTGAGGGACGGAGAGAAGGAGAAAGACGTGTGGGAGGCAAGGATGTTGTAAGGGAGGAAAGGAGGGCGCGGGGAAGCAAAGGGAAGAGGTGAAAGTGAGGGAGTGGAGGGAAAGAGAGTTTGAGTAAGTGAGAGAGAGCGTGAGCGAGGGCTAGCTTAAATGGAGGAGGAAAGACGTAAGTAAATGAGTCAGGGAGGGACGAAGGGAGAGAAGGAGGGAAGGAAGGGAACCATGGGGTACGGAGGGAGAAATTGAGGTAGCTGGTGAGAAAATTTGCATTGGTAATGCCTTCAATTTCGTCGGCATTTGAAAGTCGAATTAGTGTTTATAAACTTGGCACTAGTGGAAAGGGAGAAGGAGGAGAGGGGGAAGGGAGGGGAAGGATGATGAGAGAAGTACATAGGAAGGAGACGGGGGTACATAGGGAGGAGGAGGAGAGAGGAGCTTGGGAAGGACCTGAGGGGCTGGATTATACTTAACACATCAATACATTGCGGTAAAATTGTGGTCTATAATTTATTCTGAGGCATCATTCTACTTTAAGAACATAAGAACATAAGAAAGGAGGAACACTGCAGGAGGCCTGCTGGCCCATACTAGGCAGGTCCTTTACAATTCATCCCACTAACAAAACATTTACCCAACCCAATTTTCAATGCTACCCAAGAAATAAGCTCTGATGTGAAAGTCCCACTCAAATCCAACCCTTCCCACTCATGTACTTATCCAACCTAGATTTGAAACTACCCAAAGTCCTAGCCTCAATAACCCAACTAGGTAGACTGTTCCACTCATCAACTACCCTATTTCCAAACCAATACTTTCCTATGTCCTTTCTAAATCTAAACTTATCTAATTTAAATCCATTACTGCGGGTTCTCTCTTGGAGAGACATCCTCAAGACCTTATTAATATCCCCTTTATTAATACCTATCTTCCACTTATACACTTCGATCAGGTCTCCCCTCATTCTTCGTCTAACAAGTGAATGTAACTTAAGAGTCTTCAATCTTTCTTCATAAGGAAGATTTCTGATGCTATGTATTAATTTAGTCATCCTACGCTGAATGTTTTCTAACGAATTTATGTCCATTTTGTAATACGGAGACCAGAACTGAGCTGCATAATCAAGGTGAGGCCTTACTAATGATGTATAAAGCTGCAGTATGACCTCTGGACTTCTGTTGCTTACACTTCTTGATATAAATCCCAGTAATCTATTTGCCTTATTACGTACGCTTAGGCATTGCTGTCTTGGTTTAAGGTTGCTGCTCACCATAACCCCCAAGTCCTTTTCGCAATCTGTATGGCTAAGTTCTACATCATTTAATTTATAAGTACTAGGGTTATGGGCACTCCCAAGCTTCAGAACCTTGCACTTATCTACATTGAACTGCATCTGCCACTTTTCTGACCAAGAATAGAGTTTGTTTAAGTCCTCCTGAAGTTCCCTAACATCTACGTTTGAATCAATTATCCTACCTATCTTTGTGTCATCGGCGAATTTGCTCATATCACTAGTAATTCCCTCATCAAGATCATTGATATATATTATAAACAACAACGGGCCCAAGACTGATCCCTGTGGAACGCCACTTGTTACAGATCCCCACTCGGATTTAACCCCATTTATGGACACTCTCTGCTTCCTGTCAGTGAGCCATGACTCGATCCACGAGAGCACTTTTCCCCCAATGCCATGGGCTGCCACTTTCTTTAACAGTCTATGGTGCGGAACTCTATCAAAAGCCTTACTAAAATCTAAGTAAATAATATCAAATTCTTTATTGTGGTCAACAGCCTCAAAAGCTTTACTGAAGAAAGTTAATAAATTAGTTAGACAAGACCGGCCTCTTGTGAATCCATGCTGAGTATCATTAATCAAGCTATGCTTATCGAGATGGCTTCTTATAATCTCAGCTATAATTGACTCTAGTAATTTGCCTACAATTGAGGTCAGGCTTATTGGGCGGTAATTTGACGGTAACGACTTGTCCCCTGTTTTAAAAATAGGAGTTACATTAGCCATCTTCCACATATCAGACACTACACCTGTTTGAAGAGATAAATTAAAAATATTAGTTAATGGTTCACAGAGTTCCATTTTGCATTCCTTAAGAACCCTTGAAAAAACCTCATCAGGACCCGGCGACTTATTTTGCTTCAGTCTGTCTATCTGCCTCACAACCATCTCACTAGTGACTGTGATGTTACATAATTTATCTTCTTCTAGCCCACTGTAAAAATTAATTACTGGAATATTGTTAGTGTCTTCCTGTGTAAAAACTGAGAGAAAATAATTATTTAAAATCAAGCACATTTCATTCTCATTGTCAGTAAGGTGCCCATAGTTATTTTTAAGGGGACCTATCTTATCTCTAACTTTTGTTCTATAGACCTGGAAAAAACTTTTTGGGTTAGTTTTAGAATCCCTAGCAACTTTAATTTCATAGTCCCTTTTAGCTTTTCTTATCCCCTTTTTAATGTCCCTCTTAATGTCAATATACTGATTCATAAGATGACCCTCACCTCTTTTGATACGCCTATAAATTCCTTTCTTATGCCCTAGTAGATATTTGAGCCTATTATTCATCCATTTTGGGTCATTTCTATTTGATCTAATTTCTTTATATGGGATAAACGCTCTTTGAGCAGCATGTATAGTGTTCAGAAAACTGTCATATTGATAGCTCTCTTCGTTACCCCAGTCAACAGATGATAAGTGTTCTTTAAGCCCATCGTAATCTGCTAAGCGAAAATCTGGGACTGTTACTGAGTTATCGCTACTATCGTACTTCCATTCAATGCTAAATGTAATTGATTTGTGGTCGCTAGCACCCAGTTCCTCTGAAATTTCTAAATTATTAACAAGGGATTCATTGTTTGCCATAACTAAGTCAAGCAGGTTATTTCCCCTTGTAGGTTCTGTCACAAACTGCTTCAAAAAACAATCCTGAAATACTTCTAAGAAGTCGTACGATTCTAAATTCCCAGTCAAGAAATTCCAATCAACATGACTAAAGTTAAAGTCTCCTAGAATTACTACATTATCGTGCCTTGTGGCCTTAACAATTTCCTCCCATAGTAGTTTCCCTTGGTCCCTATCTAAGTTAGGGGGACGGTATATCACTCCTAAAATCAGTTTTTCATGCCCCTCTGAAAATTCTATCCAAACAGACTCTGTATGTGTTACTTCAGACTTAATACCCGTTTTTATGCAACAGTTCAAGCGATCTCGGACGTACAATGCCACCCCACCCCCCCTCCCAATACTTCTATCTTCTTGGAACAATTTAAAACCCTGAATATGACATTCCGCAGGCATGTCCCGACTTTTTGAATTAAACCACGTCTCAGTTAAGGCAAATACATCAATGTTACCTACACTAGCAACTAATCTCAACTCGTCCATCTTATTCCTAGCACTACGGCAATTAGCATAATAAACATTGAAAGACTCTCCTTTCTCTTTACCCTTCCTGCTCATTTCTATTTTTCTACTAAACCTATTACCGTCTTTATCACCCAAGGTCCCTGGCTTTTCAATATCTATCTCGTTCTTATTATTACTAGTTCCCCTAGAACTCGTAATATTACTACACTGGGACTTCACTGTTTTCCTGCCAAAACCCATACCACTAACTATTCCTAGTTTAAAGTCCTAACTGCTCCCTCCACTGCAGTTGCCAGTGCTCCCACCCCACACCTAGATAAGTGAACCCCATCCCTAGCATACATGTCATTTCTGCCATAGAAGAGGTCCCAGTTGTCAATGAATGTTACCGCATTTTCCTTACAGTATTTGTCCAGCCAGCAATTGACACCAATTGCCCTGGACAACCATTCACTTCCAACTCCCCTCCTTGGCAAAATACCACATATGAGAGGGTTCCCACCCTTACTTCTAATTATTTCTATTGCTGACCTATACCTGCTAATCAGGACATCGTTGCCTCCAGCACTGAGACAGATAATAGGATTGCTCCCATTACCTCTCATGATGTCATCCAGACGGCTAACAATATCCTCCATCCCAGCCCCAGGAAAGCAAACTCTCTGTCTCCTACTCCTGTCCTTCAAGCAGAACGCCCTATCCATATACCTAACTTGGCTATCCCCAACAACAACAATATTCTTACCTTCCTTAATGTCTTTCGTCGTGTCGTTCCCAGTAGTCAACTCACATTCGTCGGGTAGCACTGAGAATGTATTGGATGTTTCCACAACAGTTTCCACGGCAGTCTCTTTCTTCTTCATCGTTTCTACCTTTCCATTCGTCTTCTTGATCGTCAACTTCTTTCCCTGCTGTCCAGCCACTGACCAGTTTCCCTTCTTGACCTGAGGACTCAAAACAGGAGGACTACTACGAATCTTCTTGTTCTCCTCGGTCAATCGCCGAATTTCCAAATTCGCCAACCTCAATTCTTCCTTAAGCTGTTGGTAAAGTTGCTCGATGGAGGGCATCTTGCTTCAATTCTAGAGAGCGCGCAAACAGGTCTTCACAGAGCCAAGTACACGTCAACACTGCGCAAATGCCAACTCAATCAGGAGCTACTGCGCAGCACGTCCGCACGGCCCAATAGCGATGCGAACACTGACTCTGACTCTGACTGGCCGATTCCCACCAAGGCAGGGTGGCCCGAAAAAGAAAAACTTTCACCATCATTCACTCCATCACTGTCTTGCCAGAAGGGTGCTTTACACTACAGATTTTAAACTGCAACATTAACACACCTCCTTCAGAGTGCAGGCACTGTACTTCCCATCTCCAGGACTCAAGTCCGGCCTGCCGGTTTCCCTGAACCCCTTCATAAATGTTACTTTGCTCACACTCCAACAGCACGTCAAGTATTAAAAATAATTTGTCTCCATTCACTCCTATCAAACACGCTCACGCATGCCCGCTGGAAGTCCAAGCCCCTCGCACACAAAACCTCCTTTACCCCCTCCCTCAAACCTTTCCTAGGCCGAACCCTACCCCGCCTTCCTTCCACCACAGACTGATACACTCTTGAAGTCATTCTGTTTCGCTCCATTCTCTCTACATGTCCGAACCACCTCAATAACCCTTCCTCAGTCCTCTGGACAACAGTTTTGGCAATCTCACACCTCCTCCTAACTTCCAAACTACGAATTCTCTGCAATATATTCACACCACACATTGCCCTCACATGACATCTCCACTGCTTCCAGCCTTCTCCTCGCTGCAACATTCATCACCCATGCTTCACACCCATATAAGAGCGTTGGTAAAACTATACTTTCATGCATTCCCCTCTTTGCCTCCAAAGGCAAAGTTCTTTGTCTCCACAGACTCCTAAGTGCACCGCTCACCCTTTTCCCCTCATCAATTCTATGATTCACCTCATCTTTCATATATATATATATATATATATATATATATATATATATATATATATATATATATATATATATATATATTATATATATATATACATATATATATGTGTATATATATATATACATATATATATATATATATATATATATATATATATATATATATATATATATATATATATATATATATATATATATAATATATATATATATATATATATATATATATATATATATATATATATATATATATATATATATATATATATATATATATATATATATATTTATATGTATATATATATATATATATATATATATATATATATATATATATATATATATATATGTATTATATATATATATATGTATATATATATGTATATATATGTATATATATATATATATATGTATATATATATATATATATATATATATATATATATATATATATACATATATATATATATATATATATATATATATATATATATATATATATATATATATATATATATATATATATATATATATATATATATATATATATATATATAGTTTCAACAAGTTGGTCGTCTCCCACCGAGGCAGGGTGACCCAAAAAAAAAAGAAAGAAAAATCCCCTAAAAGAAAATACCTTCATCATCATTCAACACTTTCACCACACTCACACGTTATCACTGCTTTTGCAGAGGTGCTCAGAATACAACAGTTTAGAAGCATATACGTATAAAGATACACAACATATCCCTCCAAACTGCCAATATCCCAAACCCCTCCTTTAAAGTGCAGGCATTGTACTTCCCATTTCCAGGACTCAAGTCCGACTATAAGAAAATAACCGGTTTCCCTGAATCCCTTCACTAAATATTACCCTGCTCACACCCCAACAGATCGTCAGGTCCCAAGTATCATTCGTCTCCATTCACTCCTATCTAACACGCTCATGCACGCTTGCTGGAAGTCCAAGCCCCTCGCCCACAAAACCTCCTTTACCCCCTCTTTCCAACCCTTTCGAGGACGACCCCTACCCCTCTTTCCTTCCCCTATAGATTTATATGCTTTCCATGTCATTCTACTTTGATCCATTCTCTCTAAATGACCAAACCACCTCAACAACCCCTCTTCTGCCCTCTGACTAATGCTTTTATTAACTCCACACCTTCTCCTAATTTCCACACTCCGAATTTTCTGCATAATATTTACACCACACATTGCCCTTAGACAGGACATCTCCACTGCCTCCAACCGTCTCCTCGCTGCTGCATTTACCACCCAAGCTTCACATCCATATAAGAGTGTTGGTACTACTATACTTTCATACATTCCCTTCTTTGCCTCCATAGATAACGTTTTTTGACTCCACATATACCTCAACGCACCACTCACCTTTTTTCCCTCATCAATTCTATGATTAACCTCATCCTTCATAAATCCATCCGCCGACACGTCAACTCCCAAGTATCTGAAACCATTCACTTCTTCCATACTCCTCCTCCCCAATTTGATATCCAATTTTTCTTTATCTAAATCATTTGATACCCTCATCACCTTACTCTTTTCTATGTTCACTTTCAACTTTCTACCTTTACACACATTCTCAAACTCATCCACTATCCTTTGCAATTATTCTTTAGAATCTCCCATAAGCACAGTATCATCAGCAAAAAGTAACTGTGTCAATTCCCATTTTGAATTTGATTCCCCATAATTTAATCCCACCCCTCTCCCGAACACCCTAGCATTTACTTCTTTTACAACCCCATCTATAAACATATTAAACAACCATGGTGACATTACACATCCCTGTCTAAGACCTACTTTTACCGGGAAGTATTCTCCCTCTCTTCTACACACCCTAACCTGAGCCTCACTATCCTCATAAAAGCTCTTTACAGCATTTAGTAACTTACCACCTATTCCATAAACAACATCTGCCACATTGCTCCTCTATCCACTCTATCATATGCCTTTTCTAAATCCATAAATGCAATAAAAACTTCCCTACCTTTATCTAAATACTGTTCACATATATGCTTCAATGTAAACACTTGATCTACACATCCCCTACCCACTCTGAAGCCTCCCTGCTCATCCGCAATTCTACATTCTGTCTTACCTCTAATTCTTTCAATTATAACTCTACCGTATACTTTTCCTGGTATACTCAGTAAACTTATTCCTCTATAATTTTTACAATCTCTTTTGTCCCCTTTTCCTTTATATACATTTATTAAACAAAAGTACCAACAACTCCAACACTATATCCACCCCTGCTTTTAACATTTCTGTCATGATCCCATCAGTTCCAGCTGCTTTACCCCCTTTCATTCTACGTAATGCCTCACGTATCTCCACCACACTTACATTCTGCTCTTCTTCACTCCTAAAAGATGGTATACCTCCCTGGCCAGTGCATGAAATTACCGCCTCCCTTTCTTCCTCAACGTTTAAAAATTCCTCAAAATATTCTCGCCATCTACCTAATACCTCCCTCTCCCCATCTACTAACTCCCCTACTCTGTTTTTAACGGACAAATCCATGGCTTTCTTAACGTGTCTAACTCACTCCAAAATTTTTTCTTATTTTCATTAAAATTTCTTGACAGTGCCTCTCCCACTCTTT
This sequence comes from Cherax quadricarinatus, assembly GCF_038502225.1. Lineage (NCBI taxonomy): Eukaryota > Metazoa > Arthropoda > Malacostraca > Decapoda > Parastacidae > Cherax > Cherax quadricarinatus. Next base: position 35,684,838 of record NC_091294.1, on the reverse strand, counting down.
CATCTGCTCTCCTTTTGCACTCTCTCACCACTCTCTTCACATTTCTTTTACTCTCCATATACTCTGCTCTTCTTATAACACTTCTGCTTTGTAAAAACCTCTCGTAAGCTACCTTTTTCTCTTTTATCACACCCTTTACTTCATCATTCCTCCAATCACTCCTCTTTCCTCCTGCCCCCACCCTCCTATAACCACAAACTTCTGCCCCACATTCTAATACTGCATTTTTAAAACTATTCCAACCCTCTTCAACCCCCCCACTACTCATCTTTGCACTAGCCCACCTTTCTGCCAATAGTCGCTTATATCTCGCCCGAACTTCCTCCTCCCTTAGTTTATACACTTTCACCTCCCTCTTACTTGTTGTTGCCACCTTCCTCTTTTCCCATCTACCTCTTACTCTAACTGTAGCTACAACTAAATAATGATCTTATATATCAGTTGCCCCTCTATAACCATGTACATCCTGGAGCCTACCCATCAACCTTTTATCCACCAATACATAATCTAACAAACTACTTACATTACGTGCTAGATCATACCTTGTATATTTATTTATCCTCTTTTTCATAAAATATGTATTACTTATTACCAAATTTCTTTCTACACATAGCTCAATTATAGGCTCCCCATTTACATTTACCCCTGGCACCCCAAATTTACCTACTACTCCTCCATAATATTTTTACCCACTTTAGCATTGAAATCCCCAACCACCATTACTCTCACACTTGATTCAAAACTCCCCATATATATATAATATATATATATTATATATATATAAATATATATATTTATATATATATATATATATATATATATATGTCGTGCCGAATATGTAAAACTGGTCAATTAGCAAGAACTCATTTATAATTAAGTCCTTTCTAAAATTTTCTCTTAAACATTTAAAGATATATTTTTTTCATTAATGTTAATGTGAAAATTTTTAATTTTGCACCAAAAGAATATTAGAAAACTTACATAACCTTATCATAACAAGAACAATTGATTTTAGCCTAACCCAACTATATATATTTTAGATTTGTTTACAATAATTTAATACTAAACAAATACAGTGAAATATATTTTTTTCGTTAGGTTCAGAATGATTTTGGAGAAATTATTGCATACACAAATTTTCACTTGTCCTATATGGCAAGATGACCGTTGCTATTTAAGCCAAGATCGCAAGTTCTGCCTATTCGGCACGACATATATATATATATATATGTATGATATATGTATGTGTGTGTGTGTGTGTGTGTGTGTGTGTGTGTGTGTGTGTGTGTGTGTGTGTGTGTGTGTGTGTGTGTACTCACCTATTTGTGGTTGCAGGGGTCGAGTCTTAGCTCCTGGCCCCGCCTCTTCACCGGTTGCTACTGGGCAATCTCTCTCCCCGCTCCATGAGCTTTATCAAACCTCGTCTTAAAACTGTGTATGGTTCCTGCCTCCACTACGTCATTTTCTAGGCTATTCCACTGCCTTACAACTCTATGACTGAAGAAATACTTCCTACTATCTCTCTGACTCATTTGTGTCTTCAACTTCCAATTGTGGCCTCTTGTTTCTGTGTCCCCTCCCTGGAACATCCTGTCTTTGTCCACCTTGTCTATTCCACGCAGTATTTTATATGTCGTTATCATGTCTCCCCTGACCCTCCTGTCCTCCAGTGTCGTCAGGCCGATTTCCCTTAATCTTTCTTCATAGGACATTCCCCTTAGCTCTGGAACTAACCTTGTCGCAAACCTTTGTACTTTCTCTAGTTTCTTGACGTGCTTTATCAAGTGCGGGTGCCAAACAGGTGCTGCATACTCCAGTATGGGCCTGACATACACGGTGTACAGTGTCTTGAATGATTCCTTACTAAGGTATCGGAATGCTGTTCTCAGGTTTGCCAGGCGCCCATATGCTGCAGCAGTTATCTGATTGATGTGTGCTTCCGGAGACATGCTCAGTGTTATACTCACCCCAAGATCTATCTCCTTGAGTTGTGTGTGTGTGTGTGTTTGTGTGTGTGTGTGTGCGTGTGTGTGTGTGTATATTTGTATATGTGTGTGTGTGTATATGTGTGTGTGTGTATATGTGTGTGTGTGTGTGTGTGTGTGTGTGTGTGTGTGTGTGTGTGTGTGTGTGTGTGTGTGTGTGTGTGTGTGTGTGTGTGTGTGTGTGTGTGTTTGTCTGTATGTGTGTGTGTGCGTGTGTGTGTTTGTGTGTGTGTACTCACCTATTTGTACTCACCTATTTGTGGTTGCAGGGGTCGAGTCCTAGCTCCTGGCCCCGCCTCTTCACCGGTTGCTACTAGGCCCTCTCTCTCCCCGCTCCATGAGCTTTATCAAACCTCGTCTTAAAACTGTGTATGGTTCCTGCCTCCACTACGTCATTTTCTAGGCTATTCCACTGCCTTACAACTCTATGACTGAAGAAATACTTCCTACTATCTCTCTGACTCATTTGTGTCTTCAACTTCCAATTGTGGCCTCTTGTTTCTGTGTCCCCTCCCTGGAACATCCTGTCTTTGTCCACCTTGTCTATTCCACGCAGTATTTTATATGTCGTTATCATGTCTCCCCTGACCCTCCTGTCCTCCAGTGTGGTCAGGCCGATTTCCCTTAATCTTTCCTCATAGGACATTCCCCTTAGCTCTGGAACTAACCTTGTCGCAAACCTTTGTACTTTCTCTAGTTTCTTGACGTGCTTTATCAAGTGCGGGTTCCAAACAGGTGCTGCATACTCCAGTATGGGCCTGACATACACGGTGTACAGTGTCTTGAATGATTCCTTACTAAGGTATCGGAATGCTGTTCTCAGGTTTGCCAGGCGCCCATATGCTGCAGCAGTTATCTGATTGATGTGTGCTTCCGGAGACATGCTCGGTGTTATACTCACCCCAAGATCTTTCTCCTTGAGTGAGGTTTGCAGTCTTTGGCCACCTAGCCTATACTCTGTCTGTGGTCTTCTGTGCCCCTCCCCCATCTTCATGACTTTGCATTTGGCAGGATTAAATTCGAGAAGCCATTTGCTGGACCAGGTGTCCAGTCTGTCCAGGTCTCTTTGAAGTCCTGCCTGGTCCTCATCAGATTTAATTCTCCTCATTAACTTCTCATCATCTGCAAACAGGGACACTTCTGAGTCTAACCCTTCCGTCATGTCGTTCACATATACCAAAAATAGCACTGGTCCTAGGACCGACCCCTGTGGGACCCCGCTCGTCACAGGTGCCCACTGTGATACATCATTACGTACCATGACTCGTTGTTGCCTCCCTGTCAGGTATTCTCTGATCCATTGCAGTGCCCTTCCTGTTATATGCGCCTGATGCTCTAGCTTCTGCACTAATCTCTTGTGAGGAACTGTGTCAAAGGCCTTCTTGCAGTCCAAGAAGATGCAATCAACCCACCCCTCTCTCTCTTGTCTTACTTCTGTTATTTTATCATAAAACTCCAGAAGGTTTGTGACACAGGATTTGCCTTCCGTGAATCCGTGCTGGTTGGCATTTATACTCCTGTTCCATTCCAGGTGCTCCACCACTCTCCTCCTGATAATCTTCTCCATAATTTTGCATACTATACACGTCAATGACACAGGTCTATAGTTTAGTGCCTCTTTTCTGTCTCCTTTTTTAAAAATGGGAACTACATTTGCCGTCTTCCATACCTCAGGTAGTTGCCCAGTTTCCAGGGATGTGTTGAAGATTGTGGTAAGTGGCACGCACAATATATCTGCTCCCTCTCTAAGGACCCACGGGGAGATGTTGTCTGGTCCCATTGCCTTTGAGGTATCGATGTCCCTTAGCAGTTTCTTCACCTCCTCCTCATCTGTATGTATGTCGTCCAACACTTGTTGGTGTATTCCTTGCTGGTGTCCCCGTCTGGTCTGTCCCCCCAGAGTCCTTCCTGTCTCTACTGTAAATACTTCCTTAAATCTCTTGTTTAGCTCCTCACATACCTCTTGATCGTTTCTTGTGAGTTCTCCACCTTCTTTCCTCAGCCTTATCACCTGGTCCTTGACTGTTGTCTTCCTCCTAATGTGGCTATGGAGAGTGAGTGTGAGTGTGAGTGTGTGTGTGTGTGTGTGTGTGTGTGTGTGTGTGTGTGTGTGTGTGTGTGTGTGTGTGTGTGTGTGTGTGTGTGTGTGTGTGTGTGTGTGCGTGTGTGTGCGTGTGTGTGTGTTTGCATGTGTGTGTGTGTGTGTGTGTGTGTGTATGTGTGTGTGTGTGTGTGTGTGTGTCTGTCTGTCTGTCTGTCTGTATGTGTGTACTCACCTATTTGTACTCACCTATTTGTGGTTGCAGGGGTCGAGTCTTAGCTCCTGGCCCCGCCTCTTCACCGGTTGCTACTGTGTGTGTCTGTATGTGTGTGTGTGTGTGTATGTGTGTGTGTGTGTGTGTGTGTATATATATATATATATATATGTGTGTGTGTGTGTGTGTGTGTGTGTGTACTCACCTAATTGTGGTTGCAGGGGTCGAGACTCAACTCCTGGCCCCGCCTCTTCACTGATCGCTACTGGATCCTCTCTCTATCTGCTTCCTGAGCTAGGCTATTCCACTTGCTGACAACTCTATGACTGAAGAAATACTTCCTAACGTCCCTGTGACTCGTCTGAGTCTTCAGCTTCTAGTTGTGACCCCTTGTCCCTGTGTCCCCTCTCTGGAACATCCTATCTCTGTCCACCTTGTCTATTCCCCGCAGTATCTTGTATGTCGTTATCATGTCTCCCCTGACCCTTCTGTCCTCCAGTGTCGTCAGTCCGATTTCCCTTAACCTTTCCTCGTACGACATTCCCTTGAGCTCTGGGACTAGCCTTGTTGCAAACCTTTGTACTTTCTCTAACTTCTTGATGTGCTTGACCAGGTGTGGGTTCCAGACTGGTGCTGCATACTCCAGTATGGGCTTAACATACACAGTGTACAGTGTCTTGAACGAATCCTTATTAAGGTATCAGAACGCTATTCTCAGGTTTGCCAGGCGCCCGTATGCTGCAGCGGTTATTTGGTTGATGTGTGCCTCCGGTGATGTGCTCGGTGTTATGGTCACCCCAAGGTCTTTCTCCCTGAGTGAGGTCTGTAGTCTTTGTCCACCTAGCCTATACTCTGTCTGCGGTCTTCTTTGCCCCTCCCCAATCTTCATGACTTTGCATTTGGCTGGATTGAATTCGAGAAGCCAGTTACTGGACCACATGTCCAGCCTCTCCAGGTCTCTTTGCAGTCCTGCCTCATCCTCGTCCGATTTAATTCTTCTCATCAACTTCACGTCATCTGCGAACAGGGACACTTCAGAGTCTATTCCTTCCATCATGTCGTTCACATATAACAAAAATAGCACTGGTCCTAGAACTGACCCCTGTGGGACCCCGCTCGTAACAGGCGCCCACTGTGATTCCCCTTAACGTACCATGACTCGTTGCTGCCTCCCTGTCAGGTATTCCCTTATCCATTGCAGTGCCCTTCCTTTTACGTGTGCCTGATCCTCAAGCTTCTGCACTAATCTCTTGTGGGGAACTGTGTCAAAGGCCTTCCTGCAGTCTAGGAAAACGCAATCTACCCAACCCTCTCTCTCGTGTCTTACTTCTGTTACCTTGTCATAAAACTCCAGGAGGTTTGTGATACAAGATTTGCCTTCCATGAACCCATGCTGGTTTTCATTTATAATCTTGTTCCTTTCCAGGTGTTCGACCACTCTCCTCCTGATAATCTTCTCCATGACTTTGCACACAATACATGTCAGAGACACAGGTCTGTAGTTTAGTGCCTCGTTTCTGTTTCCTTTCTTAAATATGGGGACTACATTAGCTGTCTTCCATTTCTCAGGTAGTTGCCCAGTTTCAAGGGATGTGTTGAAGATTGTGGTTAGATGGGGAGATGTTGTCCGGTCCCATCGCCTTTGAGGTGTCAAGGTCACTTAAGAGCTTCTTCACCTCCTCCTCAGTTGTTCGTATGTCATCCAACACTTGTTGGTATATTCCCTCTTGATGTTCCTTTCTGTGCTGTCTTCCCACAGCCCTTCCTGTCTCTACTGTAAAAACTTCCTTAAATCTCCTGTTCAGCTCCTCACATACCTCCTGATCATTTCTTGTGAGTTCTCCACCTTCTGTCCTTAATCTGATCACCTGGTCTTTGACTGTTGTCTTCCTCCTGATGTGGCTATACAACAGTTTCGGGTCAGTCTTGATTCTCCATGCTATGTCATTTTCATACTGTCGCTGGGCCTCCCTCCTTTCCTGTGCGTACTCATTCCTGGCTCTGCGACTGATCTCCCTATTTTCGTGTGTTCTCTGCCTTCTGTACTTTTTCCATTCTCTATTGCACTTTGTTTTTGCCTCCTTACACCGTCGGGTAAACCAGGGGCTTGTTCTGGTCTTCCCGTTGTTACTGTTGCCCTTGGGAATGAACCTTTCCACTGCCTCCTTGCATTTTGTTGCTACATATTCCATCATTTCATTTACTGGCTTTCCTGCCAGTTCTCTGTCCCACTGGACCTCCCGCAGGAAGTTCTTCAACCCTATGTAGTCCCCTCTTTTATAGTCAGGCTTTTCCCATTCTACTCCTGTTATTCTCTCTACTTGCAGCTCTACTATGTATTCAAAGCACAGAACCACGTGGTCGCTAGCTCCTAGGGGACTCTCATACTTGATGTCCTCAATGTCTGAGCTACCCAGGGTGAACACAAGATCCAATCTTGCTGGTTCATCCTCCCCTCTCACTCTGGTAGTGTCCTTAACATGTTGGTGCATGAGGTTTTCCAGCACCACGTCCAACATCCTGGCTCTCCATGTTTCGGGACCCCCACGTGGCTCCAGGTTTTCCCAGTCAATCTCCCTGTGGTTGAAATACCCCATAACCAGCAACTTTGCTCTGCTGGAGTGAGCTCTTCTTGCCACCTCAGCAAGTGTGTCCACCATTGCTCTGTTGCTCTCTTTATATTCCTCTCTTGGCCTCCTGCAGTTCTGTGGTGGATTATACATCACTGCAATGACCACTTTGTGTTCCCCAGACTGAAGTGTACCTGCTATGTAGTCTCTTTCTCCCGTCTCATCTATTCCTTCCATTTTCTCGAATTTCCATCTGTTTTTTACGAGCAGAGCAACCCCACCTCCCCCCCTGCCCCTTCTATCTTTCCTCATGATCTGGTATCCTGGTGGGAAGATTGCATCTGTTATTGTCTCCATGAGTTTTGTTTCTGTAACTGCTATGATGTCTGGGGACTTCTCATTGATTCTTTCTTGCCATTCCTCATGTTTATTCGTTAATCCATCTGCATTTGTGTACCAAACCTTCAACTTCTGTTCTAATACTGTAACTGTGGTGCGGGGGGTGGAAACAGA